>NC_058080.1:689267580-689596204 GCF_014858855.1 Bufo gargarizans | reverse complement strand
CTGCTATCTAAAACAGCAAAAACCCAGCAGCTATGGCCCCCACTGCTCTCACGAGGGGGGAGTGCCATATTAAAAATTATGACTTCCGCTGTACATGTATGGAGATTATCGTTAAGGAGTAAGTTAAAAGAAAATGTAAAAGAAAATATGATTTCTTGGAAGAAAAAGACATGTGGCTTGGGGACATAACAGCAATGAGGCCAGTAATTGGCTGCAGCAGCGCACATGACCCCATTTACCCTGGCTGGAAGTCAATAAGCTGTGGGCCAGGGTTCTGGAATAGAGCGGCGGTGTCATGATAGGTTGGTAAGCAGGGAGAAACACAAACACGGGAAAACAAACAGAACAAACGACTAGGCCCAAAAGCTAGAGAGAAAAGGGTCACCTCCTAGCAAACCCTAAAAGCTTTCCCTAAACTGCTGTGCCCATGTGCATACCCTTAAGGTGGATATACACATGCCCTTGTGCCTAAACCTAAACACCCTGGGCAAACCCTAAGCAGCAGGGAAAAGGGAAGAGGCAACCTGTTTCTTCAAACCAGGAGGAAGCAAGTGTCTCCCTAGAGGCTTAGATAAAAGGGAAATGAAGGAGAGGACTTACATTGAGCAGAGCTGGAGCAGACGATCCACCACAAATCAAGAGCTTCCAGGAAAGAACTATAACCCGCACAGGCCACTGGGGGAAGGAGGGATAAATAGCCTCACTAACAATGAAACCCAGTACACCTGAGGGAAGGTGGATCCAGCTCAAACCAAAATCAAAACAAACAAAGAAGACAGACATGTGCAGCCAGTCTGACAGATCTCAGCACATTCAAAGGGCAAGACGTGACAGGCGGGGAGCAGAAGCTAAACATGATTTTTTTCATTAGGTGCCACATGCTACAAGTGATAATTAAAATGGCCCAAATCCTGGCAAACCCCATTAATGCTTATGGAAATGTACAGAATATTTGTTTGAATTGATCAGATCAGAAGTCAAATTTTTCCTTTTCAGGGCAGATTGACTTATGCTTTTTTTTTTTTGTTTTCCAGGATTAATAGGGGGAAAAAATTGTAAATATAACCATGCCCCTTCCCTTCATTTACATCCTCACCCATCCCTTAGTTGAGCATGATGGAATTATGACTTTATTCAACTGTACTATGTGACTACAGTATATGTTTTGGGCTAAATAACACGGTTCCTCGAGTTCCATCTTATGTTCTATCTGCCACTTCAGCTCCTCTCTCAGCAGTTCTGTCAGACACAGCATGCAGCACTGTTGGGATCTGTCATACGTGGATCTGGTACAGTGTTGTAGCAACCATCATGAATAATGGTCAATCATTTACATGCAGGGGAAGTATAGAATAGGCTCATGAGCTAACCCTACTCCATACACCGCTGTGTATGGAGTACAATCAGCCTTAGGCATCATGCACACAACCGTATGTATTTTGCAGTCCGCAAAAAACGGATCCGCAAAAAATACAGATGTCATTTGTGTGCATTCCGTATTTTGTGGAACGGAACAGCTGGCCCCTAATAGAACAGTCCTATCCTTGTCCCTAATGCGGACAATAATAGGACATCTTCTAATTTTTTGGGCTGAATGGAAATACGGACATATGGAAATGGAATGCACACAAAGTATCTTCTGTTTTTTTTGTTGACCCATTAAAATAAATGGTTCCGTATACAGTCCACAAAAAAAACGGAACGGACACGGAATGAAGATACATTTGTGGGCATGAGTCCTTAAAGTGTACTTTTTTTCTTCTAATGTGAAGGGACAGTGATGGAGAACATTTTTCTAAAACACTTTATTTAGATATCTTTCATATGAATAAACTTTTCCTGAAATGTTCCTTAGCAGCACTCTCTAAATGAGCATTGCTAAGGCATGTCCATCTACACAGTATAGAGCAGAACTCACTGTGTAGATGGCTGGGGTTAATTCTTTTTCCCTCCCTGCTGGCTCCTATATATTTCTAGAAATTGACATATGTACTGTGCATGTATATGTTCTCTGTCCTCCTGCTATATTGATGCATGGCCAGCACTGGCAGTGAATAATTCTTATGTATTCCTGACACGTTAATTGTCAGGAGATGCAGGGCAAATTGTTCAGTCAGCATTGGCTATTGAGGAGGAGAGAGAGGGAGTAGCTGACTTATGATATAAATTGTCCCTATATGTTGTAAATCAGCTATTCCCTGTCCCTCCTTCTCAACAGCCAGTGCTGACTGCACGATCTGACCTGCATCTCCCGGCAGCTGATTAGTTACTCAGCGTGTCGAGGATACAGAAGAATTATTCACTGTCAGCACTAGCCACACTGATCAGTGTCAATATAGCGGGAAGACAGAGAAAATATACATGCATAATACAGATCTTAATTTCTAGAAATATATAGGAGCCAGCAGGGAGGGAAAAATAATTAACCCCAGCCAGCTTCACAGTGAGCTGTGCTCTGTATTGTATAGACGGTGCTTAGTAAAGCTCAATTAGAGAGTACTGCTAAGGGACATTTTAGCTCCTATAAATGTACACATTTTCTAAATAAAGTGTATTAGAAAAAAACTCCCTATCACTGTTCCTACACATCAGGGTAAAAAAAATTGAAAAAAGGCATCTGAGTGGTCAGAAAAAGGGAGGATATGCCATCTCGATTATACAGTAACTGGAGGTATTGTAATGGGGAGCCGGCGACACACTTCCTCCTTGCGGCAGCGCCGGCATCCCGCATCTGTGCAGGATCAAGGACCCGGCCTGCATCCTTGTTTCCATGGGGAGCAGGGGGCGGGGAGGACCCGGCCGCGCACGCCTCCTCAGCGCGGCCGGCATCCTCCTAACTAAAAGAGGTACTGAGCGCCGATTGCAATTTATCATCGCTCAGATGGTTTGGGCTGGACTTGGGTCACATGACGCTGGCCACGTCATGTGACACACTTGTTCTGCTATTTAAACAGGCAGTCTGCTGGCCACAGACTGCCTGTGAATGGTCTTGCTACCCTCACCAGCATTTTTGTATTGTGCCTTCTGTGTGTTTTGGACCTTGGCTCTGTTTTTGACCTCAACCTTGTGACCTCCCTGGAATTGACATGAACTTTTGGCTTCAGACTCCGGATTGCGTTTTGACTTTGTTATCGGATTGCTACCTGTGTACCTGTGTGACTTCCTGGCTTTGACTTTGGCTTGTCTGACTCTGTTATGGTACTTCTGTTATCTTCTTAGGCCCCTGCACATATCTAAGCGAGGGACTGCCGTCAAGTTGTACGCTTTCGGTTAGGACGGGCCATGCAAGTAGGCAGGGACAGAGGTGGGGTAAAGTTTTGGGCTGCACTTATCCCTACCCTCTGTCGTGACAGTTTCACAGGCCTTAGCTATACCATGGACCCTATGCGAGTCCTCACGGACTAGGTACATAGTCTCGCCCAAATGATGCAGGATTTGGCAAGGAGGCTACAGCGGCAGGAATTGCATCAGGCTCCACCTGTAGCGGCCTCCTCCACTCAAAATCTTGAACCCCATGTCAAACTGCCTGACCATTTTTCAGGGGATAAGAAGTATTTCCTGACATTTAAAGAAAGCTGCAAGAATGGGCCTACTCCCTCCCTGTTGAGTCCCCCTGCCTAACTACTGTTGAAGCATTTTTTCAGGCCTTAGGGGTACTCTCTGACGAACCCGATAGGTCAACGGTGGCAGTGTCCCAGTTAATGTCGCTTTGTCAGGGGGACAGACCTGTTGAGGAGTACTGCACCCAATTTCGGAGATGTGCGTTTTCTCTGGCTGGAATGACCCAGCTCTTAGGTGTCAATTCAGGACTGGACGCTCCAATGAACTGAAGGACATGTTGGTCTGTTATCCCACCCCTCAGGTAAAAGAAAAGGTATCCCACGGCGCAAAAACCACCCAAGAGTTGGAGTGATAAGGGTTAATTATTTAATTAAGCAAGTGGTACAACGCGTTTCGGGGTTTAACCCCTTCTTCAGGTACAATAGGCTTGCATACATACAGAACGAATTGCATACATATAAATACATTAAAAAAAACGCCAAATTCACACAGGGGGCGGGGTGGGGGCGGGTCAGTGGGCGGTACTGGACAGGCTCTAAGAACTTTGTGAGCATAAAGAGTTAAAATGCTTTAATATCTATCAGACTTGGTTTTGCTACAAGGGCTTGGTATCCCTGTTCAAGGGCATAACAGTCTTAGTATTTCGATTTACACATATTTATTCCAATGCAGACGAATTTGTAGGAGAGTAAGAGGTGATGTAGGACCTTGTGTTGTCATGTGATGTGGTCACATGACCGCCGTAAGAATAGAATCGTGGGCGTTCCTGCAGCCCTGGTGATGTGATGCAGTTGGTCACATGGCTGTACCATGTGACCGCCGTCTGAGGGAGGTGGTATGCTTGAGAGGGAGGAGGGGGCGGCTGCCTGGAGCGATGGGCGGTCGCATATAGCTGCGGCCGGTCACATGCTGGGAGACGTCACCCTTATGTCTCTTAGCAACCAGACGCTGCTGTTGCATCAGAGAAGGGGAGTGTCAGATCGAGCGTACTAATGAGCAATGTGCTCATTGAGGCAAACAGGGAGCAATCGGACCTTGGTAAACCTGGTTCTAGGTTAAAATGGAGATAAGGACACAGATATCAGGGGAGCAGATATAAATAAATAAATGAGTAGCAATAAAAAGAGTATCTGGATCGCAATTGGAACTAGTGGACCTTGTAAAGGGCTATATTAATAGTCAAAACAGTGCATGCCCAAGGGTACAAACAAAATGGGATGATTAAATAAATAAATAAATACATAAATAATTATCAATATGCACAGTTGTTAAAATATCATTTGAAACTTGTATTAGGCTGAAATGCGGAAATGGGTGGTCAGTAGTTAAAAGAGTAAGTACCCAATCAGAGAAGAGTTGGATTGAGGTAGATATATAATATTATAATATTATAATATTTGATGCATGTAATATTCTTAGGGATGGCGGAGAGCAGAGTAAAATCGTAGGCTAAATAATGGAATTGCTACGTCGCTGTAGTGGTAGGTTGATGGCAGAATTAGATTAGCTAATGGAGGGTCCTTGGATGGACCTATGGGGGTAAGGGATGTGGTCGGGGAGGGGAGGGGGGGGTGTTGAGGGGAGGGATTGGGGAAAGGAGGATTTGACAAAGGGAGGAGGGGGGGGGGGTTTTGGTTGCGGCTTGAGTTTTTTCAAGAACTGGACACGATATGGAGGTTTTTATAGATTGATTTCAAAAGCCTCGTTCAAGCCATATGGGTTGAGGCAGTTTAATTTGTAGATCCAAAACATTTCGCGTTTCCTTAGTGTCTGAATGATATTGTATCCGTTGGATCTGACCTGCTCAATCGGGGTGACCGTGAATCCCAAAAAAGAGCCTTGGTGGTGGACGGTGGAATGTCTGGAGATACTATGCTGAAGGAATTTTTTCTTCACATTGGATCTGTGTTTATTTAGTCGGTTGCGTAAGGTCTGTATGGTGCGTCCTACATAGCGGAGATTGCAAGGACATGTAATGAGATAGATGATATTGGATGATCCACAGTTAAGTTCGTCCTTGATTTTAAAAAATTCGTCATTTCGCCCCTTCGTCATTTCGGTCAAGCATACCACCTCCCTCAGACGGCGGTCACATGGTACAGCCATGTGACCAACTGCATCACATCACCAGGGCTGCAGGAACGCCCACGATTCTATTCTTACGGCGGTCATGTGACCACATCACATGACAACACAAGGTCCTACATCACCTCTTACTCTCCTACAAATTCGTCTGCATTGGAATAAATATGTGTAAATCGAAATACTAAGACTGTTATGCCCTTGAACAGGGATACCAAGCCCTTGTAGCAAAACCAAGTCTGATAGATATTAAAGCATTTTAACTCTTTATGCTCACAAAGTTCTTAGAGCCTGTCCAGTACCGCCCACTGACCCGCCCCCACCCCGCCCCCTGTGTGAATTTGGCGGTTTTTTTAATGTATTTATATGTATGCAATTCGTTCTGTATGTATGCAAGCCTATTGTACCTGAAGAAGGGGTTAAACCCCGAAACGCGTTGTACCACTTGCTTAATTAAATAATTAACCCTTATCACTCCAACTCTTGGGTGTTTTTTGCGCCGTGGGATACCTTTTCTTTTACCTGAACTACTGGCTCTCTGCGGGATTCCAGGCATCCCTGAACAGAAGCATCCATCCCGGGCTGCACACCATCCATTGTGAGGAGTTCATGGCAATGATACACGTCCACATTAGAGTTGTGCCTAATTAGCACAACTCCATCAGGTGAGCCTCCCCAGTGGAGATACCTTTTTATCTATAATCTCTACGTTATTACCCTATGGTGCGCCATCCTTCTTCTTTTTTTGTTCTTAGTTGAACGACGCCTGCACTTGACACTGTTATCCCACCCCTGACACTTTAGAACAGACTATGACCCTAGCTGTCAGACTAGATCGATGTATTCTGGAAAGACGGCGAGAAATTCTGACTTTTCCACAGGTGGTGGTCAAACCGGACTCTTCACCCTTGAGAGTCAAGTTGGAAAGTAACCCAGATGAACCCATTCAACTTGGGATGACCGGGAGGGATCCTAGACGTCAAAAGGGTGCCTGTTTCTACTGCGTAGAATCTGATCACTGGGTACGCCTTTGCCCCAAAATTCCTCTCTCCAAGTGATCGTCCAGGCCTGATGATCAGAAGGATAAGGTACTCGCAGAGGTAGTAAAAGAAAAAGTATTATTGTCGGTGATTATTTCTTTGGGCATGGGTAAAGGGTCTGGGAAGGCGTTTATTGATTCTGGGTCCGCCTCTAATTTTATCAACTATAATTTTGCATTGACATTGGGATTACCTATTTTGTCTCTTCCCAAGCCTATACACATTATAGCTATTGATTCCACTCCTTTGGTGGGCGGTACTGTGGAATATTGCATGCCTGAGGTAACCTTGACGGTGGGGTTAGTCATATAGAGAGTTTGTAGTTTTTAATATTAGAAACTTTACCCGTGGAGCTAGTTTTGGGCATGCCCTGGCTTCACATTTATAATCCAATTATCAACTGGTCCACGGGTGAATTAGAGAAATGGGGACAAAAGTGTGAGTCATGCTTTTTACCGGTTATTTAAAGGGATTCTGTCACCTCCCCTAACCCAAAATCCGATTTTAAAGCAGTCATGCAGCACAGCTTACCTTGATTAGGCTGTGCTCTTGTAATCCGTCCAGTAGTTTCTGTAAAAAACGGCTTTTATGGTTATGCAAATTAGCCCTGAAGGTGCCCAGAGGGGCGTTTTGTTCCCCTTAGTGAGCCCAGTAACGCCCCTCTTACAGTGCCCAGCCCGCCTTCCTTGCGACTGTCTAACCGCCCCCAGCCTCCCACAGCCTCTCCTCCCTCTCCTCCCCCTCCCTCACGGCCGAACGAACTCTCGCACAGGCGCAGTACCCACTGAGGGCTGCGCCAGTGCGATTTGCAGGAGACTGAGGGCAGGAGCTTCATCCTCGTCACTGGGCATGCGCCGAACCCAGTGACGTCCGATGCTCGCTCTTCCCTGCTGACTGAGGGAAGAGCGAGCATCAGACATCACTGGGCTCCGCGCATGCCCAGTGACGAGGATGAAGCTCCTGCCCTCAATCTCCTGCAGATCGCACTGGCGCAGCCCTCAGTGGGTACTGCGCCTGTGCGAGAGTTCGTTCGGCCGTGAGGGAGGGGGAGGAGAGGGAGGAGAGGCTGTGGGAGGCTGGGGGTGGTTAGACAGTCGCAAGGAAGGCAGGCTGGGCACTGTAAGAGGGGCGTTACTGGGTTCACTAAGGGGAACAAAACGCCCCTCTGTGCACCTTCAGGGCTAATTTGTGACCTCCCTGAAATTGACGTGACCTCTTGGCTTCAGATTCCGGATTGTGTTTTGACTTTGTTATCGGATTGCTACTAGTGATGTCCTGAACTATTCGCCGGCGAACAGTTCCCGGCGAACATAGCTTGTTCGCGTTCGCCACGGCGGGCGAACATATGCGATGTTCGGTCCGCCCTCTATACATCATCATTGAGTAAACTTTGACCCTGTACCTCCCAGTCAGCAGACACATTCCAGCCAATCAGCAGCAGACCCTCCCTCCCAGACCCTCCCACCTCCTGGACAGCATCTATTTTAGATTCATTCAGAAGCTGCATTCTCAGTGAGAGGAGGAACAGTGCTGCTGCTGCTGATTCAATAGGGAAAGCGTTAGCTAGGGCAGTGTTCTGTGTCCACAGACTCATCTGCTGTAAGGACAGCACCCCAAAAAGCCCTTTTCAGGGCTGGTACATCAGTCTGCTTTTTTTAATATATATATATATATATATATATATTGCAGTTGCCTGGCTGCCCGTGTGTGAGAGGCTGCAGGCTCAGTCCCAGACAGCACTGTGTGCACACCATTCATACAGGGTGTGACAGAAAATACCTCTTAGGCTAGTTTCACACTAGCGCTCGTCGGTCCGCTCATGAGCTCCGTTTGAAGGAGCTCACGAGCGGACCCGAACGCCTCCGTCCAGCCCTGATGCAGTCTGAATGGAGCGGATCCGCTCAGACTGCATCAGTCTGGCGGCGTTCAGCCTCCGCTCCGCTCGCCTCCGCACGGACAGGCGGACAGCTGAACGCTGCTTGCAGCGTTCAGCTGTCCGCCTGGCCGTGCGGAGGCAAGCGGATCCAGTTCAGACTTACAATGTAAGTCAATGGGAACGGATCCGCTTGAAGAGGTCACCATATGGCTCAATCTTCAAGCGGATCCGTCCCCCATTGACTTTACATTGAAAGTCTGAACGGATCCGCTCAGGCATCTTGCGCACTTAGAAAATTTTCTAAGTTATTAATGCAGACGGATCCGTACTGAACAGGGCCTCCGTCTGCATTAATATGATCGGATCCGTTCAGAACGGATCCGATCAAGCGCTAGTGTGAAAGTAGCCTTATATTTAATATTTTTCTGTGATATAATCCCAGTTGCAAGCCAGTGTGTCAGGCCAACTACAGACTGTATTGTGGCCACTGGCTAGTGGCTAGGCCTCCACTCAAACCGTTATAGGGTGTCACTCATTCAAATACCTTGCAGATAAAAAAAATTATATTTAATATTTTTCTGTGATATAATCACATTTGCAAGCCCATGTGTGTCAGGCCCACACAGACTGTATTGTGGCCACTGGCTAGTGGCTAGGCCTCCATTCATAATGTTACAGGGTGTCACTCACTCAAATACCTTTCAAATAAAAAAAAATTATTTAATATTTTTCTGTGATATAATCACAGTTGCAAGCCCGTGTGTGTCAGGCCCACACAGACTGTACTGTGCCCACCACTTATATAGGGTGGCACAGTACCTTGCACGCATAGTACCACTTATCTAAAAAAAAAATGACAGGCAGAGGCAGGCCACCCCGCGGGGGCCGTTGTGGTCGTGGTGCTGTGATTTCCACTGGCCCTGGAATAATGCCCAGTGTTCAGAGGCCACGTACCCTGAACCCAAAAAATTCGGAGAAAATAGTTGACTGGCTTACACAGGACACCCAATCTTCAACAGCTTCCACTAAGAACCTTGACGCACCATCCTCCTCCAGCTCAGCTTTGGTCATCTGCTCTCAAGTTACCACTCTCCCGCCCGCCGCCACCACCACCACTACCACCACAGCCACCACAGCCGCTTCACTTGATCCCTCAGAGGAGTTATTTACACATCAGTTGGATGAAATTTGTGATGCGCAACCATTATTGCCAGAGGATGTAGATAACATGGATATGTCTCAGTCAGGTAGCATTACACACATGGACGTACAGTGTGATGATGATGATGATGATGTTGTACCCGCTGCTGCTTCCTTTGCTGAGGTGTCAGATACAAGTGAAGTGGTTGATGATGACGATGTGTCCGTGAATGCCACGTGGGTGCCTGCTCGAAGAGAAGAAGAAGAGGGGGAAAGTTCAGAAGGGGAGACAGAGAGAAGGAGGAGACAAGTTGGAAGCAGGGGGAGGTCGTCGCAAGGAGCTAGTGGCACAGTCAGACAGCATGTATCGGCACCCTGGGGTCAGCCAGACAGCATGCCAATCAACACATGCTGTTGCCACCACCAGAATACCGTCATTGCAAAGCTCAGCAGTGTGGCATTTTTTTTGTGTGTCTGCCTCTGATAACAGCAATGCCATTTGCAACCTGTGCCAAAATAAACTGAGTCGTGGGAAGTCCAACACCCACCTTGGTACAACCGCTTTGCGAAGGCACATGATCCCACATCACAAACGCCAATGGGATCAAAACATGAGTACAAGCAGCACACAAACTCAAAGCCACCATCCTCCTCCTGGTCCAGCATCTTCAGCCACGTCAACCACTGCTGTCCTCCTTGCCCCCTCTCAACCACCCGCCACTCCGCCTCTCACCTTCAGCAGTTCCATCTCATCTGCCCACAGTCAGGTGTCTGTATAGGAAATGTTTGAGCGTAAGAAGCCAATGTCACAGAGTCACCCCCTTGCCCGGCATCTGACAGCTGGCTTGACGGAACTCTTAGCCCGCCAGCTTTTACAATACCAGCTGGTGGAGTCTGAGGCCTTCAAAAAATTTGTCGCTATTGGGACACCACAGTGGAAGGTACCCGGACAAATTATTTTTTTTAAAAAGGCAATCCCAAACCTCTACTCAGTGATTGAAAATGAAGTCATTGCATCTCTGGCATACAGTGTTGGGGCAAGGGTCCATCTGACCACTGATACCTGGTCTGCAAAGCACGGTCAGGGCAGGTATATCACCTACACTGCGCATTGGGTCAACCTGCTGATGGCTGCCAAGCATGGAATGCGTGGCTCTGCAGTGGAGTTGGTATCACCGCCACGACTTGCAGGCAGGCCTACTGCCACCTCCTCTACTCCTCCTACTCCATCCTCTTCCATAACATCCTCGGCTGAGTCCTCTTCTGCTGCGGCGGCTGGCTGCACATCAACTGAATCCCCCCAGATCCCCAGGGTCTCTTCCACATCCCGGATACGACAGTGTCACGCTGTCTTGGGGTTGACTTGCTTGAAAGCAGAGAGCCACATCGGACCAGCACTCCTGTCCGCTCTGAACGCACTGGTGGATCAGTGGCTGACCCCGCACCAACTGGAGATCGGCAAAGTGGTGTGTGACAATGGAAGCAATTTGTTGGCGGCATTGAATTTGGGCAAGTTGTGTCATGTGCCGTGCATGGCACATGTGTTGAATCTCATCGTACAACGCTTTGTGTCTATGTATCCAGGCTTACAGGATGTCCTCAAGCAGGCCAGGAAGGTGTGTGGCCATTTCAGGCGTTCCTACACGGCCATGGCGCATTTTTCAGACATTTAGCGCCAAAACAAAATGCCAGTGAGGCGCTTGATTTGCGACAGCCCGACACGTTGGAATTCAACACTCCTAATGTTCGACCGCCTGCTCCAACAAGAAAAAGCCGTCAACGAGTATTTGTATGACCGGGGTGCTAGGACAGCCTCTGCAGAGCTGGGAATTTTTTTGCCACGTTATTGGATGCTCATGCGCAATGCCTGTAGGCTCATGCGTCCTTTTGAGGAGGTGACAAACCTAGTCAGTCGCACCAAAGGCACCATCAGCGACCTCATCCCATTTGTTTTCTTCCTGGAGCGTGCCCTGCGAAGAGTGCTGGATCAGGCTGTAGATGAGCGTGAAGAGGAAGGGTTGTGGTCACCATCACCACCAGAAACAGCCTTGTCATCATCGCTTGCCGGACCTGCGGCAACGCTGGAAGAGGAGTATGAGGAAGAGGAGTCAGAGGAGGAATGTGGCTTTGAGGAGGAGGAAGACCAACCACAGCAGGCATCCCAGGGTAATCGTTGTTGTCACCTATCTGGGACCCGTGGTGTTGTACGTGGCTGGGGGGAAGAACAGACCGTCAATGACATCAGTGAGGACGAGGAACGGGAAATGAGTAGCTTGGCATCCAACTATGTGCAAATGGGGTCTTTCATGCTGTCATGTCTGTTGAGGGACCCTCGTATAAAAAGGATGAAGGAGAACGACCTGTACTGGGTGGCCACGATACTAGACCCCCGGTATAAGTAGAAAGTGGCGGAAATGTTACCAAATTACCGAAAGTCAGAAAGGATGCAGCAGTTCAAAACCAAACCAAAAAATATGCTTTACACAGCTTATAAGGGGGATGTCACAGCACAACGGGAATCTAACAGGGGAAGAGGTGAAAGTAATCCTCCTCCTACCATGACCACGGCGGCAAGGACAGGACGCTTTACAGATGTGTTGTTGATGGAGGACATGCAGAGCTTTTTCAGTCCTACACATCGCCACAGCCCTTCGGGATCCAGCCTTAGAGAACGACTCGACCAACAGGTAGCAGACTACCTCGCCTTAACTGCAGATATCGACACTCTGAGGAGCGATGAACCCCTTGACTACTGGGTGTGCAGGCTTGACCTGTGGCCTGAACTATCCCAGTTTGCGATAGAACTTCTGGCCTGCCCCGCTTCAAGTGTTCTGTCAGAAAGGACCTTCAGTGCAGAGGCATTGTCACTGACAAAAGAAGTCGCCTCGGTCAAAAAAGTGTTGATTACCTCACCTTCATTAAGATGAATGAGGCATGAATCCCGAAGGGACTGACAGTGGGGGATACGTTTGACTAACAAAAGGCCTGATGACATGCCTTGGCCTCAAAATGGTCCCCACGCTGCTGTATTTAATGTCTGCATACCGGATGACTTTCGTGAATTCTCCGCCACCAACTAGTGTTCAAGCCGCAATGTTTTAGACACCCTTCAGCCTGGAAAACATCAATACCTAATTTTTCAGGCATGTGTACATGCCTAATTTTTCTGGCCTCTAGTGCTGTACTGTGGCTGCAAAAACAAAACAAACAAAAAAAAAGCAACTAAAGGTGTCAATTCCCTTTCGTGATCGGTACGTTGTTGTGGTGAAGGGGCTTGCGTATCACAATGAAGCGATCATCACCTCTATCAGTGTGTGGCAATGTTGCCACACCCCAAATAAGGCCGTTGCTTCATTATGATCAGACTTAAAGCGATCGGCTGGATAATTTTTCATAGAAAAAACATTATTTATTTATTTATTTTTTAAGTTGTATGGGTTTTTAATACATAAAATAAAAAAATCATAATAAAGTCTCTTAATAGTTTATTAGAAATAATGCAGGCAATTAAAAAAAAAAAACATCAATTCCAATAGAAAGCAAGTACAGAGCTCAGAACAAAATTATTTTAGGATGTCGTTTATTCGACAATGATTAATCAATTCGACACACGTTCCCGGATAGGGGACGTGACAGGGATTAAACTAATAGGAATAGTACTAGTTAAGACACCACTCATATAGGGTGTCACAGCACATTGCTCCGTGCACGCGCAGTGCCCCAACTTGGGAGTAAGAGGACCGACCAAGCTGCTTTTTCCATCTCCCGGTTCCAAAAATCAATTCAGTTTGGTGTATCAGAGTTTGGTCTGTCACTGTGAAGGCAGTTGAAGGTACCCGGCCTAAATTTTTTTTCACAAAAGGCAATCCCTGATATGGGACGTAACAGGGATTGAACTGATGAGAATAGTACTACAGAAAATACCACTCATATCGGGTGTGACAGTAAATTGCACGGCGCAGGACGCAGTGACCATGGTGTGGAATCAAACAAAGGGGAGGGAGCCAGCGTTTTTTTAACCATCTCCCTGTTCGAAAAATCAATTTAATAAATGGACCCCAGATTGGGGACGTCACGTAACAGGGATTAAACTGATGAGAATAGTACTACAGAAAATACCACTCATATCGGGTGTGACAGTAAATTGCACGGCAGAGACGCAGTGACCGTGGCGTGGATTCAAACAAAGGGGAGGGAGCCAGCGTTTTTTTAACCATCTCCCCATTCGAAAAATCAATTTAATAAATGGACCCCAGATTGGGGACGTCACGTAACAGGGATTAAACTGATGAGAATAGTACTATGGAAAATACCACTCACATTGGGTGTGACAGTAAATTGCACGGCGCAGACGCAGTGACCGTGTCGTGGATTCAAACAAAGGGAAGGGAGCCAGCGTTTTTTCCATCATCTCCCCGTTCAAAAAAATCAATTCAATTCACCTTTCGGGGACCCTTGGTGTTGTACGTGGATGGGTGGAGGAAGAAACCTTCAATGACATCAACGGGACATGGCTAGCTTGGTATCCAACCTTGTGCAAATGGGAAGTTTGCGGTTGGGCAAATAGACTGTTTGCAGTTGTTTGCGGTGCATTAAAAGGGGAGTTTGGTCTGTCAATGTCTGTGAAGCGGGCGTAACCCTTACACTACCTGATCGATACAACATCATACCTGATCGTATACACACACTGGATGTTTTAAACCACGTTGTTCCAAAAAATTTAGGATTGTTAGGTGATTTATGCCCTTTATGGATTAAAATCAGTTGGATTTTAATCCATAAAGGGCATAAATCACCTATGTATCGCCTATGTATCACCTGGGTCAACTATGTAATTTTCCATGGGAATTTTGCCATGGATCCCCCTCCGACATACCACAGTCCAGATTTTAGTCCCCTTGAAACAACTTTTCCATCACTACTGTGGCTAGAAAGAGTCCCTGTGGGTTTTAAAATTCGCCTGCCTATTGAAGTCAATGGCGGTTCGCCCGTTCTCGAACATTTGCAGATATTTGCGTTCGCCGTTTGCGAATGGAAAATTTAATGTTCACAACATCTCTAATTGCTACCTGTGTACCTGCGTTACCTAATGGCTTTGACTTTGGCTTGTCTGTCTCTGTTACGGTACTTCTGTTATTTGCGATTTTTCCACCCGAGTGCAAAACATTTTAATGCGTTTTGCACGTGCGTGAGAAAAATCGGCATGTTTGGTACCCAAAAAAATATAATAATTTAACTCGCCTTAATCCACTTGTTCGCGCAGCCTGGCTTCTCTTCTTTCTTCAGGACCTAGGTAAAGGACCTTTGATGACATCACTGCACTCATCACATGGTCCATAACATGGACCATGTGATGGAGCGTGTGATGAGCGCAGTGACATCACCACAGGTCCTTTTCCTCCTGCACAACAAAGAAGAAGACAGAAGAGATACCGGGCTGCGCGAACAAGTGGATTAAGGTGAGTTAAATTATTATTTTTTTATTTTTTACTTCTATGGGGCCTGCGTTGCGTAAAAAATGCACAAAATAGAGCATGCTGCGATTTTAAAGCAACGCACAAGGGATGCATGAAAATCACTGCTCATGTGCACAGCCCCATAGAAATTAATGCGGTGCGGGTGCGGGTGCAACGCGTTCACCTCACGCATTGCACCCGTGCGGAAATCTCGCCCGCGTGAAAGAGGACTTAGGTCCCTGCAGATGTCTAAGCGAGGGACTGCCGCCAAGTTGTACGCTGTCGGATAGGATGGGCCGTGCAAGTAGGCAGGGACAGAGGTGGGGTGGAGTTTAGGGCTGCACTTATCCCTACCCTCTAGTCGTGACAGTTTCACAGGCCTTACCTATACCATGGACCCTATGCAAGTCCTCACGGACCAGGTACATAGTCTCGCCCAAATGGTGCAGGATTTGGAAAGGAGGCTACAGCGGACAGGAATTGCACCAGGCTCCACCCGTAGCGGCCTCCTCCACTCAAAATCTTGAACCTCATGTCAAACTGCCTGACCATTTTTCAGGGGATAAGAAGTATTTCCTGACATTTAAAGAATGACAGGTACACGTTACATTTAGTCTAGGCCATTACTGGCTAATACCACCATCACATATACTAAACTAGCAGGGTTGTACAGGTTTGGAAAAAGAAAAAACCATGTCATGAGATTGCATCTCAGTTCCACCGATTTGAGTGTAGCTCAGTATCAATACCACATATAGCCTGTAGCCTGGTGTGGCACTGTTTTTGAAATAAAGCAGCCATGTTTTGTAATCCTAGACTACCTCTTTGAATAATTACATGTGAACAGGAACATTATTTACAGTGATGAGAATGATGATCCCAGTATAGAATCGTTTCCAGCCTTTTAGAAAAAGGCAGTTTTCTCTGATAAGATATATTGCACAGTTCTGCCTTTTATCCCTTAAAAGTGACCTAATTTTCATGGAGGCAGACCACGCCACTGCTATGGGGGCCATGGTGATGAGAGACTAGAGCTGAGCTAATTTTCTTGCTTCCTGACATGTATCTACAGCATCCACCACTAGGGGGAGGCCAGTGCCTATAGATTTCTTTCCATTGAGTTCCGTGTTGGTATATTACAGTGCACCGAGCTCCCCTTAGTGGCAGATGTAGGCCGCCAACTTTACATTATGTTACATATGAGGGATGTTTATCAATGTATTTACGCCAGTTGTCTGATTTCAATGGTGTTCAAGACGGGCTATGTTAAAGATAATGCAAACTGATCTGTTCTGAACGGATGCAGACGGTTGTATTATCTGAACGGATCCGTCCATGATGGATCTGCACAAAACGTGAGGGTGAAAGTAGGGCTTAAAAGGGTTGTGCAGCCAGTAATATTGATGACCTATTCTCAGTTCCCCACTGATCAGCAGTTTGAAGAGGAGGAGATCCTCTTCAAGATTGAACTGCGCATCGTCTCGGATGTCTAGGTGGTACAATGTAATTAAAAGTGCTTATTTCATTCACTTGTAATTACACTGCGCCACCGCTGCAAGGGAGACGACTCGCAGTGTAATTTTGAAGAGGAAGTAGCGCTCACACGCTGGGGTGCACCACCAATGAGGCCAGGTGAGGCGATCGCCCCAGGCAACAACAGGTAGGGGCAAGAGGCGGGCAGCGGAAGGGCCATGGGCAATGAACACTTTCATTATGGCAAAGGGATTAGGTTAAGAAATTGGCATTTATTATATTAAAACAAAATATTAAGTATAAATCACCCCCTTTCCCAATTTTACATGTAAAATATATGAACAATAAATAAATAAACATATTACATATCACAAAAGTCCAAACTATTCAAATAGTTTTAAAAATCTCCTATGCGGTGAAGAGAAAAACAAAAAAATAAAAACCTCGCTATTGGCCATTTTTTTTTGTCACCTTGTCCCCCCAAAAAATAGGATAGGACTGTTCAATTATGGGCCGGAAGTTCCATAAAATGCGGAATGCACGCAGCTTTTTTTGGTATCGAATGGTATCGAGTATCGCAATACTTTTTATGGTCTCGAAACCGAATCCAAATTTTGGTATCGAAACAACCCTAGTGTGATGTCATCACATCATCACGCTGGGCAAGCGCGGTGACGTCATCAGTGACGGCCTCTCCATAAACAAATGGATGAGGTGAGTGTGTATTTTTTTTTATTTAACCCTTGATTAACCCCCAATAGGCTAAATGTGACTCTCAGATGCTGCTATCAGCGTAGAATGCAGCATCTGAGGGATTAAGTGACGTGGGGCGGCACGATCGCTGCTCCCCGTCATTGCGCCTGCTCCATTCAATGGAATGCAATTCGTTACAAAGTAATTTGTCAACTAATCAAATCTCTTGTTAAAGTTTGTCGAAGCAGCCGAATCCAATTTTTGGAAATCTTCTCTCATCACTAGCGTCTATGCCTCAATCAGTTATAGCGATTTACACAGCATTAGAGGGATTTATGATTTTATTATTATGGCTGATCGATGTATAGCCTATTACTTCATTACAAGGTAACATCAATTGCCTCTGACAAGTTACAACAAGCACTCACTAAACTGTATATCCTGTGTGCTCGATACAATGTATCCATTTGTATCTCACCTCTGTCTTTAGAATAATGGACAATAAATCTCACATTCAATGACAAATAGAGCATCTGTAGCTCTTAATGAATGTGCTTTCATCCTGAAGCAATGTTCTGACACACTTTTACATACACATGGATTTGTTAGTCCACGACTAATTAAAGGTCTCTTAGATCACAAGAAGAATATGACAAGAAAGGAGGAATTGTTAAGATATTTTCGGTATGTACAGTACCATGGTTTTAGTTTTGCACACAGGATTTTTGTTGTTCCACTATCTAAAATATAAGAGCAAGTCTGCCCATTTTCTCCAAATCCTCAGGACGAGTTCTGGTGCAGACCCTAAGCCAGAAGCTACAAAACTAAAGTTATGTTCACATGAAAAAATTTGGGCCCAGATTCTGCTCCAAAAGGCAGGTCCTACTATAAACCTATCTATGCCATTGGGTATCTACACTCAGGAGAGTGTAAATGCGCTTCTATTTTATCTTGGGAGCAGCATTTATGTGCACTTTTGTCCCACCTATCCCACAGAAAACAATCTTAGGAACAGTGTACAGTGACAATGAAGTTTCTATTCTAGTATGAGGGACAGTGAAGGGAAATGCTAGAAAGAAGAGTAGAATAAGGAAAGGCAGGGAAAGTTGTCAGCCAGGGAGTTAGAGGTGAGGAGCTGAGGCTCGGTGTGCCTGGCAGTGCTTTCTAGCTGCAATTGCTGCCTTATAACACAGCTGCAGCTGTTCCAGAACCTCAAAAACAGCTACCTGCCAGAACATTTTCCCCCCTCCATATTAAAGAAAAAAAAAAATTTGTTGAGGGAATAAGCTCAAAACTGTTTAATATGTGTTTTACACACATTTGAAATTTCAGTGAAAACACCTATAATACTAGTCCGAAATCTGAGTCAGGGCATCTCCAGACAGTTCAAATGTATAATTTTTTGGGGGGAATATAGCAATATACATATGTCTTACAATACAGAAGGTAGAGATTTAAAGCTCTGATTTAAAAAATGTAAACTACTAGTCCATGTCGGCGGATCTCCAGACAGTTCAAATGTGTTTTTTTTGGGGGTTTGTGAAAATACCATATATGTGTGTCTTACAATACAAAGGGTAGCAGTCTAAATATCTGAGTGAACTACAAGTCCAAAATTTGCGTTAGGGCACCTCCATGCAGTTCAAATATCTTTTTGGGGGGGTTAGGAAAATAGCATATACATGTGTCTTATAGTACAGAGAGTAGCGGTTTAAATCTCTGAACTACTAGGCCAAAATCTCCAGACATTTTAGGTGTTGGTGTGTGTGTGTGGGGGGGCGGGGTTAAGGGGTGATGAAATAATCTTAAAGTGGGTTGACAACTTGTGTTTTATTGCATGTAAATTGTAATGTTACTTAAAGGGAGTCTGTCACCACATTTGAGCATATTAGACTGATCAAATAGCGTTATATGTGCCACCGAGAACTTAAAAACGGTACCTTTGTTGTATCTAATGGAGTTTTCTTTGAGCCAAAAATGAACTTTTAAGATTCTGTAAATGCGCCCTCTCAAGTGCCCAAAGTTGCGTCTCAATCGTCCGAGCCCCAGGCAGCACCTCCTCAACGGCTCATAACCCCGCCCTCCGTGTGCCTCTGCCCGCCCGTTTACTCTCCTCCTCTCTCATTTTCCACTGCGCCCGCTACGAATTTGACTGCGCAGCCGCAGTGGAAAAGGAGAGAGGAGGAGAGTAAACGGGTGGGCAGAGGCACACGGAGGGCGGGGTTATGAGCCGTTGAGGAGGTGCTGCCTGGGGCTCGGACGATTGAGACGCCGCCCTGGGCACTTGAGAGGGCGCATTTACAGAATCTTAAAAGTTCATTTTTGGCTCAAAGAAAACTCCATTAGATACAACAAAGGTACCGTTTTTAAGTTCTCGGTGGCACATATAACGCTATTTGATCAGTCTAATCTGCTCAAATGTGGTGACAGACTCCCTTTAATTTGACATGCCCTATTCATTGCATAGGAATACTTTTCATGGGGTAACCCGTTTAAGGATTAATTCCTAGACTACAACGAGAGCAATATTGTGTGCACACTATAATACTGGAATAATAAATGGTTCCATTCACATGACCTTTTTACTACATGCACACATGCAGAGAAAATGCTGTGAAAATTAAAAACGCAAACTGCATTATTACATGTCGAGTTGCAACTGAGAATTCCCATAGAAGTCAATTGAGACTCACATAATAGAAATCTGAAAACTCATCCATATTCAAGGGTTAGGACAATAGACAATTGTATTTTTGGTCATATATAAGACTATTTGCACATAGGCATAAAAATCAAACCCAGTACAGATGGATATAATATGGATATACAAAACTGCAGGCAGATGAAAATATTTCCATTTTTCTGGGGGAAATATGGACATTTTTTGTACGGTGGTGTGAACTAGCCCTAAGTTCCTGATTGTGTTTGCTCTTTAAGCAGCCATGGTGAGGAATGCACAATGTTTTTGTACTGAATATTATCTCTCTTCTTAGATCAGGTGAGATTCAATCTTCACATGCGTCTTAGATGTCCAACTGTCTGCTCTCATATTTGTCACACAGAATGTCGTACAGCGGACATTCCCTAGCAGGCGATGCAGGTCGGGCTTGTGAGAGACATTATTCTGTGCTGTATGTGTTCAAAACTTTAAATTATAGTAGACTAAACCACATCAGACATCCTGCAATTCTATTCATTTCAGGTAACTATTGTCATTGTGCATTCCTTTCATCTCGGCTATTTTTTTTCAAAGCCTGCTTAAACAGGTGAAGTTACTGAATAGAGAAAAAAAATCCCTTGCAACTTATTTCTGCCTAAAAAATGTCTCCAAACATCTTGTCGTCCACAGTTAAAATGTCTGAAAAGATGAATAATCGATCATAAAGGTCTCTCAGAAAAAGGACATCAGGTGTATGCTTAACCTTTCATGTGAAATATGCGCTATTATTCAATTATATAACGCCACAATTTATTTGTTTAAGTGATTTTTACTGAATATTTTTTTTTCCATCCAGATGACATAGCTATGAAGGTTAATGAAGGTCATGGCCTGGAGAACTTTATTTAGAACCTGAAAACCCCATTTAACACAACTAATTTATTAGTGTATGAAGGATCAGCATTGCTAACAGCAAATAGTCCATTTAGAGGGACATTCATCATCCTCTATATACAAGAAAACTGTCCTGAAAAAATCACACATTTTGGCGCACACTATGGCTGCACAAAATTTGGCTTTTTTTTTATCTGTTTGCACCTTTTTTTTTTGCTGTTTTTGACAGTTTTTTGGCCTTATGCACACGACCGTTGTTCGGGTCTGCATCCGAGCCGCAGTTTTTGCGGCTCGGGTGCGGACCCATTTACTTCAATAGGGCTGCAAAAGATGCGGACAGCACTCCGTGTGTTCTCCGCATCCGTTGCTCCGTTCCGTGGCCCCGCAAAAAAAATATATAACATGTCCTACTCTTGACCATTTTGTGGACAAGAATAGGCATTTCTTCAATGGGCCGCCTGTTCCGTTCCGCAAATTGCGGAAGGCACACGGGCGGCTTCCGTTTTTTGCGGATTCCTCGGTCATATCCATGAGGCCTTTGGAGTATATTTTGGACAAAATTTATATACCAGGTCCAAAGTTGTATAAAACGTGGTGTAACACTCTGGTAGTATTAAAGCCCTCTGGTGCATTGTGTTGCAAATAGGAATTTTTGTGGTTCGTTGTTTCACATTTTCCTTTCACCACTCTATAAAACAACATTACAGATGTATACACATTTAACAATTCAGATCATAAATTGGGCACAAACTAAAAATAACACATGCACAATAATCTTAAAGGGGTTGTCAGGCATTGGAGCCAACATTTGCTAATGCTAATGCTATGTTATAAATGTGAGATTCTTGGCAAGTACATATTGTACAAAATCACTTGTGCCTGTCCGCCAACAGCAAGATGATCTCTTTACTACAGGAACCTACACTAAACACTGGTGCCATACTGGCCTCCATTCAATTCTGGGAATGCAGGCTCCACGTGCATGCCATGCCCACACTGTATTATACCTCTCCTGGTGCCACAATGGCCTCCATTAAATATAGGATGATCAGGCTGCAGCATTATTCTTGCACTAGTTAAAATCAGCCTATGGGGCGGACAGGTAAATCAGGAGTACACGACCAATGACGTTGGCCACACCTCCAGTGCAGACTGCAAAGAAAAAAATGGGGGTTAGTCAGCAAATCCCAGTGCACAGGTGCACGTCACCATGGCTGAAAGCACAAAAGCAAAAACAAACAATGCAACAGCACTCTGCAAACACAAATAATCAAGTGAATACAATCATGCCATTAAATGTACTAATGCTAATTGTACAAAATAAATGTGAGATTCTTGACAAATACATTTTGTACAAAATCATTTGTGCCTGTCCACTAATGGCAAGATGATCTCTTTAGGACAGGAACCTACACTAAATACTACCTCCGCTGGTGCCTTACTGGTCTCCATTAAATTCAGGGAATGCAGGCTCCAGATGCATACTAAGTCCACTCTGTATTATACTTCTCCTGGTGCCACAATGGCCTCCATTAAATATAGGAAGAGCAATATACAGCTTTATACTTGCACTAATTAAAATCAGCCTATGGGGCAGACAGGTTAAGTAACCCTTTTAATATATCTGCCCCAATGTTTGCAGAGTGCTGTTGCATAAAATGTTTGGCTTTATAGTTCAGCCACAGCATGCACTACCGATGCATCTATTTCATAGGACGCACTGACCAACATTGTTTTTATTGCATTATATTACATAGCCATAAAGAATAATTAGAGAATTCTTCTGAGTAGAAAACAAAGTTAATGTATATCACATTTTTTGGTTAACATTTGCTTGTTGCCATACTTTATCATGGTTCTCTACTCCTGCATGTGAGTTTCATTGACTTTACCATGAGCATCTGATAATCCAGAATATCTGATAATTTAGTGTCTATTAGGTCCTATCAATGGCAGATAATTACGACATTCAAATAACTCTGGCTGGCCTAGATGTTTTCTAGATAAGCAGATGACATTTCTGTCTAATACGATCTTGATGTGAAGCAGTACAGATGTTGCCTATCAGAAGCTAGATATTTGGATTTCAGATTATTCGTAAAATAAATATTTACATTGTTATTGACGTTGGTATGTTAAGGGAGACCCGCTGGCCTATCTGTGAAGACAAAAGGTCTACAAAGTGTTACAGACCCATCAGAGACCTTAGGCTAAGTTCATTTATCTTGGTGTGTCTTAAAATGGAAGGTCAATAGGACACAAATTCATAAAGCATGTAAAGATGTTCTCTACGTGGACTTGAACGCGTAGCCAGAAACATTTGGGATGAATTGATTCTCATCAACCTCAAGGCGACTGTACGTAATATGCACTACCAATTCTGTGATCATGTAAGGTAAACCTCAAGACAGCTGTTGCAGACCAAAGGTTTTACAAAGAGAACACTTGAGAAGTCTTGTTATACAAATTGAGACAAGAAAAATTATCTACAGTACAAAAACTATATAGAATTGATGCATTACAGCTGACTTCCTAGAGGGGATGTCCTAAATGGACAACCCCTCTTCGAAAAGATACTGAGAAAGCTGCTGAAACCACCAGTGATCAGCTATCACAAGGGGAAATTGAAGTCAGTAGTAGACATAGTACTACGTGACACCCGTTCTAATAAATGACCAACCATGCAGCAGCTTTCTCAGTATCTTTTCGAAGAGGGGTTGTCCATTTAGGACATCCCCTCTAGGAAGTCAGCTGTAATGCATCAATTCTATATAGTTTTTGTACTGTAGATAATTTTTCTTGTCTCAATTTGTATAACAAGACTTCTCAAGTGTTCTCTTTGTAAAACCTTTGGTCTGCAACAGCTGTCTTGAGGTTTACCTTACATGATCACAGAATTGGTAGTGCATATTACGGCGGTAATACATGGCGGTAGCATACATGGCGGTATTGAGTTTTACCAAAGTGGGAGATTTGTAAGGGATTTTTTAAGGTTTTTGTTTAGGGATCCACTTCCTCTGTTGTGACCCTATAGATGAGCTTTGGGCACTGTCTATTACATCTTTATGACCTAATAGGGTATGTACATAGCTTTTCTCTGGTTGGGGCAACCGTTTTATATGGCCAAAGAAGGTAATTGTTGTGTTTGCAGTCTGTGGCCACCACTGCTTCTATTAAGAAGATTATTCATTGAGCTACTACTACGCCAATTTCTGCTACCACCACTCCCCTCCTCTCCTTGCCATGTGCAGTTGCAAGACTGCTTCTAATTGTAATCAGCTTAAATTCTATACATGCTGCTGTGCCCTCTTGCTTCTTGCCTGAGCTGGGTTCTCTAGTTACCCAGTGAAGGTGTGATTGTCTGTCTGTTTACCAGTGTACCAAACTCCTGCCTGACTACTGACTTTGCTTCCACATCATCTGTCCTGACCCTAGACTGTTTACTGTACTACTCCATTGCTGCCTGGCCCAACCTTGGACTTGTTTTTCAGATTTGTTTGTATGCAGCCTGCCCTCACTTCAACCTGTTATCTAACCACATATTTTGCCTGATCCCTTAGTACTTCGCACTGGTGTCTCTGATCCTGTCGGTCAGCTGCCAACTATATCATATCTGTTTCAAGAGGTAGCTGCCTGATGGTTCCCCTGTAGCGAAGACCAGATCCCTGCATAGGAGTTAAAGGGTGGAAACCAGGTGACTTCTAGGATAATGGCCTAATAGTTAAGGCTGTATTAGACCTGCCAATTGTCAGCCAGATCATCGCTAACAGGCATTCATAGGAACGCTCGTTAATGATGATCTGGTTGTGTAATACAGCTCTTAAAGTGCCGGCGATTACCTAATGGATGAGCAAATAATCGTTTATCAAGCAATCACGATTTTTAAGTGCGTTTAACAATCTTTATTTCCTGGAGGCAGATCATGTTGTCTAATCACGATCTGCTGCCGGCAAACAACGAGTCACTATGGGGATGAGCAATTAAATTAGCGATCGCTCCTCCCATACTGTGGAGGAGATCGCTACATGTAATAGCAGGGGTCTCCTCCACTAATGAGCAGGCGTTTGCTGGGAAGGAACACTGCCTTCCCGACAATTGTCTGCTAAATCTTTTAATGTAATACAGCCCTTAACACAAAATTAAACCTACTAGTTTGGACAATGGGTCGACGCCCACTGCTGGTAAAAGTAAACTTTCAATGGGCCTATTGTTGTGGACGTACTTAGTCCTTGAGGGATACAAAGGCTCATTCCCAATAATTTTCCAGTATAGATGTGCTTCTGATCACCTGACAAATGATCAAATGCTTGTTTTGGGTTATCCTGTCATAAATGCGGCCCCTAAAGTCATTGTTTGTCGGCAGTGCATCATCCTGTGTGAACCAGGATCTTCTACTGGAATAATGAATCTGTCTGGGGTCAAGCGATTGTAGTAGTAATCTTGCCTAGGGGATAATTGCTGCATATATATGCAGCTGAACTAGTGGTCCCTCCCTAGGTATCGGCCCATGTAAATAGAAAATGATAGCTGTTCCATATATAGTTATTGCTCAATCATTTGTGATAACTGGGATTTCTATGCCGCCATCTTTAGTTATATCTGTAATTTGTTCATTTTGGCATTTCTTGTAAATAGACCAAGAGCATCAGTGGCTCCTCAAGCCAGTTTCTGCAACTTCATCTACGTATTCTTATACTGAAGGTACATCAATCACAACGGTCTAACTATGGTAGGCTATCATCTAATTTGAACGACAACGTGCTGGGACAACACCCGAAAATATTGGGGGAAGCAAGTTTAGTCTACAGAATATGACGTTGGGAGTGATAGTTTCCTAGGAAGGAGATTCCAACAGGACTGGAAGTACAAGGCAATATTTTTATCATCGTGTATCTAAGTCCATTAGTCACCATTCCACCTGTACCGTGCAATATCATTTGATCTAGATTTTTCTTACAGCTTTATACAAGAAATTGATCCTGCTCATCATAGCAATACAAACTATGTGTAGCCAAGGAATTTTCTTATCATCCTTGAGGTCCCTGACAGACTTCCATGTGAGGTCCTTCATGGGAGCTTTTCATATTATTTTTCTGCCTGATTATTAATTATGCCTAAACCTCTGTTATATTTATTTAAATTGTGGGATGAATTATTGATACAATATATGTTTTCATTAAGGGTGCATGTACAGTATTACATACATTATGAAATCTGAAGAGTTAATTTTTTTTTTGTCTTTAGGTCTCATGCACACAGCCATATTAGAGCTCTTTACCAATACCTACACAGCTCAATAATGCAGCACTCATAAAAGCCTATGGGTCACACTATGCCTCCATATTCCCCTAGGTTCATACAGCTGTACAAAGAGTTTTTTTTTTACTGATTCTTATGGAATCCAACTAAGGAAAACAAAGTGTACCATTTTCCATTACATATTTTATTATATGCTATTAGGGGTTAGTGCCTACATAATATAACACCATGCAGTAACATAGTAACATAGTAACATAGTACATAAGGCCGAAAAAAGACATTTGTCCATCCAGTTCGGCCTGTCATCCTGCAAGTTGATCCAGAGGAAGGCAAAAAACCCCTGTGAGGTAGAAGCCAATTTTCCTCACTTTAGGGGAATAAAAATTCCTTCCCGACTCCAATCAGGCAATCAGAATAAATCCCTGGATCAACGATATCTCTCTAGTAGCTATAGCCTGTAATATTATTACGCTCCAGAAATACATCCAGGCCCCTTTTGAATTCCTTTATTGTACTCACCATCACCACCTCCTCAGGCAGAGAGTTCCATAGTCTCACTGCTCTTACCGTAAAGAATCCTCTTCTATGTTTGTGTACAAACCTTCTTTCCTCCAGACGCAGAGGATGTCCCCTCGTCACAGTCACAGTCCTGGGGATAAATAGATGACGGGATAGATCTCTGTACTGACCAGACAGTGACATGTAGATTGACTAAGACTTCATATGTATCCATAGGGACTCCTTGTCTTGCCATACAGGCACTGTGCAGATGTCTCTGCTATGTACATTAGGCCTTATCATATTTCAATTTGTATTCTTTTCATGGTCTAGACCTTGTAATAGTCTTCGACTTTTCCCACGTATTACTTGATTCGTTGTTACAGAAAATTGTCAATGTTTTTTTTTTTTGTACTTTTAGGAAGTATGGGTGTCTGTCTGTAACGTCTGTAGGTATGGACAGACAAGGACAGTGAGCCCTAACCTAGAATCCAACCCGCTTTTCCTACCTAATTGCAGTATAAGCCCTACTTGGCAGAACCGCAACTGGACGACTGTCCCTACTCTAAATAAGTGGAGACGGACAAATGGGTATGGAACCAGACGGGCTACACAGTACCAAAGGAGAGACAGAGAGTGGTCAGAGTAGGCAAGCTGAGATCAGAACTAGACAGGCTGCACAGGACTGAACACGTGAGACAGAGAGTGGTCAGAAGACAAGACGGGGTCAGAAGCACAAAGGAATAAGTATGCAAATGCAGGAACAGAGAACAGGGAAGCTGGCTAGTGAGCCAAACAAGAATATCACTGACAACAGTGTATGACGAGAAAGGGATTTAAATAAAGTACTGAGTCCCTGGATCAAAACCTGATAGGTTCATGACTCAGCAGTCCATTAGTCAAAAACACTAGTACACAGTAATAGATCAGCTGAGCTAATCAACCCATTGTTAATTTCCCCCAGTACATGCTCGCTGCCTGGAGAAACAGAGCATTGCATCCTGTTACTAAAAATGCAGTTCCATCACCAGGCAGCGTGGCCCAGCAGCACGTCTCTCCTGAGGGTTGCAGCACTGGAGCCCGAACAGGTAAGTTTATTACACTGTCATATTAAAATTCTATTTTTATTTAAATCAGGTTTATAAAATGTTTGGGTAATTTTTACTTTCTTTTCTTTCGTCTATATAAAGGACTAGGCCATACCTCCACATTATTAACTGGGTGTACGCAATATAATTCTCTTTTTATGTGGATTATAGCCATGCTTACATATAGTAAAATTAGAATAAATCCCCAAGATTTAGAATAGATTGAATTATAGACATGCATCAAATTTCAAGAAGTTCCTATATTTTTTATTTGACTTAAAAGCCTATTTTATATACGAATGCTAGATAATTGAGAAATGAATTCAGATCTGCCACATTTCTATATTAGACAAATGCAAGCTGAAAAGAGAAGGGCATTACTCAGGTTACTGCCTCAGGCAACCAAAGGTCTAAGCCCACCCTGGGATAGAAGAAAAGACAAGTCTAGAAAATGTGGGGGGTAGTGAGGAAGAGGGGAAGAGGAAGCTAATTATCAAGGAGGTGATGCTGCCCAAAATGTTACAGCTGTAGGCGGACAATCATTAACTCTACTGCTAACCAGACCTGTGTAGTTCTCCTAGTACTTCACTAATCAGCGCGGTGAAGCTCCACAATAACCCTTAATACCTCTGCTATTAATTACCTTCAGGTTTTGCTCAAGGGGAAAGCGGACAGCAAAGCTACACATTGTAACATTTCCGCAGTTTTAAATAGAAGATCAGAAGAAATGCGTTGTTTTACTCAGTTTCCCATAAAAATAATGAGAACCACCAGCACTTGTGACTGAGATCTCCCTGACCTGTGAAGAAGAGCAGCACTGCATCATGACCTTCCCCTTTAATTGGCTAATAAAAAGAGCCTGGTATCCATGTTGGTAGGATTCTGTGAATTAGTGGGGAGAAAAATTGGGACAAAAGTGAAGAAAAACAGGGTATGGTTAGAGCTACTCTGTAGAAAATGGAAATCAACATAAAGATGCAAAGTCAACTAACCGAACATGGACCCCAAAGATATGAAACTAGCCTAAAATCTATCCATCTTTCGAACCAGGCACATGACAGGAGGCATGTATACAAAATGAACATGTATTATAATACGGCCATTAAATCTAAATGTGTTTTTGTATATCTGATTACTAATGTAGGTTTAGGTGGGGAATCGTATGGTATGGCTTTTACCCTTCTATTTTTACCCTTCTCTATTCTCAGCTTACCTTATAGCTCAGGTACATGACAGAGCGATCTGCATGGAGTGCATATGGCGTTTCGTGCTGCTGTTGGGTGGGGAAAAAAAACGTTGTATATACTCTACATCCGTTAGGCCATGCCACAATTTTTCCCTGTCAATTTTCAATAGAATCTGGTAGAAATCTGAACCTTTGAATGAAATTGTGGTTACAGTACAGACTCAAGCTCTGGAATGGGGGACTTTATTTTAGCAGTGTACAAAAGATATAGTTTAACACAGCCATGTGCAACAAATCTAGGAAAATCTGATTACTAATGCAGGGAATGCTATGACTTTTACCTGTTCACCCTTTTCTACTGTCAGCACAGTGCTGATCCAGTTTTGAGCAGAAATAGCACAGTTAGTGTATATGAAGTATATTGGTTTTCTATATCTTAAAAGGACTGTCTTTTATTTTGGGACAATCCACACTTGTTAGAAAGGTTCCTTGACACTAAATTGATCAGGGGTGTAGGAATCATAGCCATTAGCTGTAATCTGTGGGGAAACCTGGCAGTAAGGGATTAATTTATCTTCAGCGTCACCACAGGGAACACTAAGTATTACACAATCAAATTAATGGACAATCTGTGTACTGGATGGTAGAGAAGATCCTCCAGAGTGAAAGATGGATAAATAATGAGGATCCTGAACAGAAGCCCCCATTTTATTAACGCCTATAAGAACATATGAAATGCGGTCTTCTAATTTCGGCAATACTTTCAAAGAAGGTTTTACGTATTAGAACTAATTTTAAAAACTTGTTGATGAGGATCTGTTGTCCATTTACATTCAGACTTTCCGTTCTATAATGGGAATGAAACCGTTCTCACCGGACAAGAAGTGTTATTGTTGACTAGAGATGGCTGAAGAAGAGACAGAATGTTTTGCAGTACCTACTATAAATGTTACTTTGAGCTCCACTTGCATTTACCTACCTTGTTGATGACAACCATTTTTACTGCAATCTTTATTCACACTAGCCAATTAGGTAGAAAGGGCAGACAAACTCGGAAAGCTTTGCAGACCCCTGTGGTTTGAAAGGGGTTGAATGAGATTTACAGAACATGGCTGCTCTCTTCCAGAAATAGCATCACTCTGGTCTATGAGCTTTGTCTACTATTGAATTCACTTGAATAAGCCTAAGCTCTAATGCCAAAGGCAAGAGTGATATAAGAGGCACTATTTCTCAATGAAAGCAACCATGTTTTTTTTTCTTTTTATAGACAACCTCTTTAGGTCTGGGATCATGGAACATACCAATATCATCTTGTGTTATGTCCGCTTATTCCATGTCAGAAAATGGATTTTGGTCTTCTTCTCCTTTAGGTGTTACATAGTTTGTTTGCAAATAGTGAAGCCATATACCTTATTACATTTCTTTTAGGCCAGGGCTACATATCAACATGTAGGCTTAAGTTTTACAGGCAATCTCCAAAGGCACAACCTTCTTCTTTTGCCTTGCTTGAAAAGTTACCCTCCAACTTTTATCATATAGAAGAAGACTGAGGTCACATTAATGCTGCAGTTTATTCATGACTTGCAGATGACCAAATGTGGTTACCATGTTGTCACAGCCTTAAAGCGCTTATGCTGTGAATTTAACACTTTTCTGCTGATATTCCTGGAAAACTTTCTTTTTTTGTGTGCATGGGCAGCAGCTCATCAAGCACCTGCATGAACCAGAATGCATTGCAATTAGCTTGTATTAACCTCTTCCACTTCTGCATAGAAAATAGTTCTTCCAATTATATCCCCAGAGATACATATTTTCTGCTGTATAGAAAGGGATATAGCTATATATTTATATGGATTTTGAAGTAGAGATGAATGAAAGGTGTCTGTGCTGCTTCATGTGCTTCTCCATGAGATCCCTACCCCAGTGTTGAGGGGAAGCAAAGCTACTGAGCATGTTAGACCACCACTGACTTCAGAAGGATAGACAGCAGGAGGCACTACCAGAAAGGAAACTTTAATGTACACAAAAAGAATCATTAAAAACACTGGTATATTGCAATAATATTTGATACATTCACTGCAGAGTACTACTTTTCATGGGCTAACCCCTTTAATGATAATATCAGAACTTGGTTGCAAAATACAAATACAATAAAAATGAGTATAGAAATGCTTGTCTACCTGTTAGAGGCATACCAATTATTTTCTGTTAATGCTGAATTTCGTAGGTGTAAGTTATTTTACAAATTTAGGAAAAGGCGCCACCAAGCTGAACTCAATGTATAGGCTTTAGCTTGCATATTAAAGAACCAGCCCTTCCTAATGGCCTGACTAGTGAGGCTTGCAGAGATACCGGAGACTGGGTTTGATAGGAAACTATTCTTTGAAGAGTGAAATTCAAATCCCATTTTATTATGTTGTCAATGAACTGCTGAGATTCTCTTTTGCTTGTTAACATGATAGCAGACAGATGGGAAGAAACAGAACGTAGTGGTCTGTGAAAGTCAAATCAAAGGCGAGAGTTTGAAGAGGATACTCAGGTTACACAGGTGAGTCTTATATCCCAGCCGATGGTTAGAAGGATGACGGTTCCATTTGGTTGATCCAACACTTGGGTATCCCAATGCTGTAACAAAAGGAAATGTATAATAGGTTTTTAGTACTAGAAACAAAGAAGAAGAAAAAAAAAGAACATTGCCTATGGATTAAGCTTCTAAAGGTAATTTTACATTTACATTTGTTCAGTCAAGTCATAAAAGTATTAGACTTCATTGTGTTATCATATATAGTAATATAGTAATTATTATATTACTAGAATAGTAATACAATAGTTTAGTTATTTAGTATGTTCTTCCATTTTTCTTGTTTTATGTTATATTGTTTTTTGTGCCTATCGAATTCTAGATCAAATTCTTCAACGTGTCACATAGATCATGAAGTTGACCTCTGCAGCTAATCACTAGCCAGTAATTATCTTCAGCAGTCATGTGAATAATATACATGACGTCATCAAGGGTAGAAGTGGTGGGGAGGTAAGAACCACTGAAGCGCTAGTGGATATAATTAGTTAGTAATTGTTATTTTTTTTATTTTATACCATTTTCTGCTCTTTCCTAAATTCCTGGACAAATCCTTAAAATCCCATTGTGACGAATACCATACCCAGACTGACGTCGGACGTCAACTACGTAGATCCAGCGAGATATGGTATGGTCACTGGTTACCAAGGCATGACGTTACGTCCTCATGGAGGAGTGGGTAAGGTCAGACTTGGTACAGTTTTCTCATTACTCCTCCTGTCCACACGGACACAGAGAGGCAACAAGCCAACAAGCTGTGAGAGCCGTTTCACTGCCCCAGTGAAACAGCGTGTTCTCAGCCCGGGAAGACTGCCACCAGTTTCTTGTTTGCTATAAGCCCGGTCCACTAACGGGGTTATATAGGGTAAGAAACCAACCCGCGGTAGCGTATTACTTGGCCGAAGGCCCGCTTGCTGGCAAAAGTCTTTTAACCTGTAGCCGGCCCCTCCCCTCACGGCGTCTGGGAGGAGGCCACCCCCTTTGCTGGGCTGGCAGCGCATGAGCCACAAAACTGATTATGGCTCATGGCTTCAGACCAGAATGTTGCAGGGAGGTGGTTCTGGGACCAATGGATCCGCCTGGGTTCCGGCTACCAGTAGAGTCCAAGCATGGTACCGTTATTTGGTTTCTGTAGGGAGATATGTATATCTCCCCTCCCTGGCATCCCGCCACCAAGCTATGACCACGGGCCTGTTCATCGTAGCCACAGGGACACAAATATGCATCTGGTTTATGTCTGTGATGGAAGGGTGATTCATAATTCCTTATGAACCGCCAGTTCCATGATGTCTGATAATGTTAATTGAACTGGGGAATGGCCTAGACCCCCTGCAGGGAAGTTTTTCCTGTTCCATTAGCTGGATTCCTGGCTGGCTGAATGGAGGTGAGAAATGTAAACAAAGGTGGACTGCTAGATGCTCTCTGCCATCTGGCTGGCTTTGAAGCAGCCCCCCATCCTGTGGAGCTCACTACCTCTGCTACCTTTCAGCAGATGGTTGGTGTGGGAACATGGCTGACAGTAAATATTAATCCATATTCCTCACACCCATGATATGTGACATTTCAGGTATTGGGTGGCGTTAGGCTCTAAACTAGACCCCTAGCTTGTTTTACAGTTAGGGATCCATACTGATCAGCTATGCCTGGTATTGACAATACCCCTAGGTGCAGACATGATGCTTTGACACTTTGGTGATCTACAGATGTAGCAGCGCTAGTGATCACAGTAGAATCGCGTGAGCGCATAGTGATATCCTGATTCATTAGCTAATGAAGCACGTAAAATGAATAGTAAGAAAACTCAGGGTGCAATTTGGGTTTGTAAACAGCTGTATGTACTGTATGTCATTGATTTTATGCAAGGTTTGCTATACTGGACAACAAGTGCTTCATACATGGGCTTCTGACACCTGGACCATAGAGACGGAGAAAACCTAAAAAGTCCCCTCTGTCCCATAAGATAACACCATTATTGTAAATGTAAATGCATCAAGACCCAGAATTTTCAAGTAAAGCCTTTGGTCTTGCAAGATATATCAATAAATATATTATTTTATATTTGAGACAACTGACAATCTACAACCAGATATGACACCTCAGTGTCTGGCTGATCTTGTCTCATCAAAGTAATCTGTAACATACTCTCCAGGATTCAGATTTGCTCTTAGATCTTACAAAGACATCTGCGCTCCAGGAGTAATACAAGTTTACACAGATACTCTAACACTTCATTGTTATGTGATATACAGCAAGTACTGTAAAGTGTCATTCTATGCTATGTATGAGCCACAGCAGTAATAATTACATCCATGGCATTATTCCTAAAGAGGTCAAATAACTGGTGTTACCAAAATTATTTCCAGAAGAATAGTCTTATGGAAATACATGGAGGAAATGCCATGACAAGTTTTAATGTCTTAATCTTCGGTGCTACGTCTTGTCTTCAGAGCCCCTGGATATGGCCACTGCCTGTCAAAGAAAGGGGTCTCTAGATTAAAACCTCTAGATCAGTGGTGGCCAAATAGTAGATAATGATCTACCGTACCTGTGGACCTTACAGCAATGACCCCTAGGCCTTAATGTCAGGTCACCTGGCTGTTCTGCTGCCAGAAAACTGTCACTTTGTAGGTGGGTGTTTCATTGTTCTTGTCACCACCCTTTTCTAAATTCTCATTGACAAAAAGTCTTAACCAGTGCTTCCAGCTGGTCTGGGTTTCACACAATCCCTGTCAGGTAATATATGCTGGCAAGGAGCAGATCAGAGAGCAGTATGTGCCATAAGCCCCCTGAGGAGCCAGAGTGGAGGATGGGAGTGATATGTCCTCTGGCTGCAAAAGTCTATCACAGTGGTTTTCCTCACACCGTTGCTGTCAGAGCAGTGAAAAAAGGATGCACCCTTTCTTCCCTTGGGGCACACGAGATGGTAGTTGGGGTGTGCTTGGTGTTAAAGTTTTTGGTGTGGATGCTAGGCAGGAGATGTTTGTGCTGTAGCCAGCAAATGGATTCAGTAACCAGGCCAGATGTAACAGAATAAACGTGCCTCTTTACTGAAGTACATAATGAGGGTTGTAGTACTTCCAACAGGCTCAGAACACCGTTCTAACAATATACAGTGCTATTCTCCCCAGATGGTTTTGCATGGGTATATCCCAGGTTTCGGTTCAACTAACTTCAAGTCTGTTTCTCTGTAGAATCTGAGGATGGCAGTAATATTGTGAGAAATTAATCTGCACCTGAGGCATACAGGATTTAAGATATGACTGTCCAGGTTGTGTTCAAGTGTGGACAGTGTCTTAGCAGTATCCCACTCACAGCAGTAAAGTCTATAAGTTCTTAGGCAGCAATGTACCTTACTCACTCAGTTTGGTCAGTCGTTACAGATCCTAGAACTTTCTCTTTTTTTCTGGAGTAATACAATGTATAGATGCTTCACTTTTGGTAGATCATGCAGAGATGGTTAATCCCTGTAGTTGAGGCCTAGTACTGACTTGTGATGCAAAACACAACCTCTCACTTCTTTTGCAAACAGAAGCTAAACTGCAGTTATCCAGTCCACCTCCCAGACAGGGGCTGTCCCAGGGTCGATTTAACTCTGTAGGACCCATACAAAAACCATGTAGGGTATCCGTAGCAATAAATTACATAAACTCTAAGCAACAAACAATTTGCATGTAGCTCAAGCTCTGAGGTACTACATATGGTCATGTATGAAGAAGGTATGTCTGTGGAGCAAGTGCAATACGTAAATAATGGATACTGTCACTAATATAAGGAAATCTCTAAAAGAAGCATACAAAAATATGGAGCTGTGTCCACCCAGGAGATCATCTTACACAATAAAAGTAGAAAAATCCTGTCCACTTCTGCTCTAGAACTCTTCATGCAAATTAATCTTACGATGATAGTGACTTATTTTGCTTCTTACAGTCCCATGTGGAGGTGCAGTAATTCACGTTATGAGACCTACAATACCTCCCAAATGTTACACAAGAATGGCCCAAGTAGGGTGAGTCGGATGCAAATGTTTTCCACTCCTGGTAGATAGGAACAATTTCTTAAAGGAGTTTTACAGTGACCCATAACTGCTAAAGGGTTAATACCAGGTTCAGTGCTAAAGGGTTAATGCTATGGTTTACACTTAGAAATCTGTTAAAATGTTTACTGAGACATAACATGCACTATGTATCCCAAAAGGCTATGTATAGGTAGGAAAGAGTTCAATGGCAGTTGTTAGTTACCATTGCTGGGTAGTGGGCTGGTCCCATAATCCCTTGGTTAGTTGGTAGAGAGTCTACTACTGAACATTCAAGAAACAAGAACTGTTTTGTGAGTGATGCTGAAAAATAGGCCAAAACAGAAGTTATCTAGAAAAACACCCTTCCTGAGAGTGGAAAACTGCTAGAAAAAAGCAGTTTTGCTAATGAAAGAAACACTAGACATTTACAGAGGGTTGAGGACCATTAAAGAAGCACTCCCACAAAAAAATATGTTAATTCTCTGACTAGTTAGAAAGGTACATGATGTCAATTGAAGTGAAGGTATTCTGAACTATGACTGTATTTGTGAGTTATAACCTTCCTTCTGATCCTGATCCTTAGCTGTGTCATGTGACTACCATCCGCCGGCCCTCTTCTGATCTCCTTCCTTGCACCCCACTCAACATTCTAATATGAAGGGCACTCCTGCCACTATCAGGCAGGAAATCCCAAAAGTCCAGGGTATCCTCAAAAGAGGAACAAAGTGTGCTCCCCTCTGTTCACTGCCCGCATGGCACAGGGCAGCACTGGAGGCAGAATTAGGCACCATGAAGACTACAACGACCCTTATTGCTTCAACCACCACTCTCATCTAGCTCAACTCCCCATAACCATAAGAGGGCTGGCACGTAGTAATTGTCCAGTGGATTATATTCTTTTAGAGAAGGCGAAGAATGGCATAAAATATAATCCTCACCTTATCCCTGCCACTCCCATTCCAACTCTTTATTGTGCCTTGCCAGTCTCTGCTTCTTAGTCTTTCTTGACAAACAGAAAATGACCACTCAGGCAGTCACCGACTGAAGTGGGTCACGGCTGCAACCAGTGATTGGCTGAGCAATCATTTCCTGTGCATTGAGGGGGATAAGTATATAGAAAACAGCAGAGGTGCCTGAAGAGAAGCACAGAGGTTGGATAATGATATTCTCAACCTTTAACCCTTTGAAGATGAATGCTGTCCTTTTCTTTTCTTTAAAGATGGAGTATAAATGCCGGGTTTCTGCTGTTTTACACAGCAGACACCTGGAGGCAATGTCTGTGATCAACAATAGCACCGATCACAGACATTTAACCCCTCAGATACCATGGTCAATTATTACTAAGGCATCTGAGAGGCCTTTCCTCAGGAGTGTTGCACTTCATAAGGCCCGAACGGGTCCCCTGCGCTGAGATTGAGGGAGCCATTAAATTGCTGTGGTAGCCTCGAGCCTTCTTAAGGCTCCAAAGCTTGCCATTGCTATGTTCCTATGGAACCATGCCTGTGCTCTATAGGAACATAAATGCAGAAGAAGAAAGAAACTGAACCTTTAGGATGGTGCTGTCAGCAGGAGTCGGAAACAGGTAAGTATTGGTAACACAATACTTTTTATTTACAGCCGACGCGTTTCAGGGGCGGAGAGCCTCCTTTATCAGGACAATATACAGGTCCTTCTCAAAAAATTAGCATGTTGTGATAAAGTTCATTATTTTCTGTAATGTACTGATAAACATTAGACTTTCATATATTTTAGATTTATTACACACCAACTGAAGTAGTTCAAGCCTTTTATTGTTTTAATATTGATGATTTTGGCATACAGCTCATGAAAACCCAAATTTCCTATCTCCAAAAATTAGCATATTTCATCCGACCAATAAAAGAAAAGTGTTTTTAATACAAAAAAAGTCAACCTTCAAATAATTCTGTTCAGTTATGCACTCAATACTTGGTCGGGAATCCTTTTGCAGAAATGACTGCTTCAATGCGGCGTGGCATGGAGGCAATCAGCCTGTGGCACTGCTGAGGTGTTATGGAGGCCCAGGATGCTTCGATAGCGGCCTTAAGCTCATCCAGAGTGTTGGGTCTTGCGTCTCTCAACTTTCTCTTCCCAATATCCCACAGATTCTCTATGGGGTTCAGGGCAGGAGAGTTGGCAGGCCAATTGAGCACAGTAATACCATGGTCAGTAAACCATTTACCAGTGGTTTTGGCACTGTGAGCAGGTGCCAGGTCGTGCTGAAAAATGAAATCTTCATCTCCATAAAGCTTTTCAGCAGATGGAAGCATAAAGTGCTCCAAAATCTCCTGATAGCCAGCTGCATTGACCCTGCCGTTGATAAAACACAGTGGACCAACACCAGCAGCTGACATGGAACCCCAGACCATCACTGACTGTGGGTACTTGACACTGGACTTCAGGCATTTTGGCATTTCCCTCTCCCCAGTCTTCCTCCAGACTCTGGCACCTTGATTTCCGAATGACATGCAACAGTCCAGTGCTGCTTCTCTGTAGCCCAGGTCAGGCGCTTCTGCCGCTGTTTCTGGTTCAAAAGTGGCTTGACCTGGGGAATGCGGCACCTGTAGCCCATTTCCTGCACACGCCTGTACACGGTGGCTCTGGATGTTTCTACTCCAGACTCAGTCCACTGCTTCCGCAGGTCCCCCAAGGTCTGGAATCGGTCCTTCTCTACAATCTTCCTCAGGGTCCGGTCACCTCCACTCGTTGTGCAGCGTTTTCTGCCACACTTTTTCCTTCCCACAGACTTCCCACTGAGGTGCCTTGATACAGCACTCTGGGAACAGCCTATTCGTTCAGAAATTTCTTTCTGTGTCTTACCCTCTTGCTTGAGGGTGTCAATGATGGCCTTCTGGACAGCAGTCAGGTCGGCAGTCTTACCCATGATTGCGGTTTGGAGTAATGAACCAGGCTGGGAGTTTTTAAAAGCCTCAGGAATCTTTTGCAGGTGTTTAGAGTTAATTAGTTGATTCAGATGATTAGGTTAATAGCTCGTTTAGAGAACCTTTTCATGATATGCTAATTTTTTGAGATAGGAATTTTGGGTTTTCATGAGCTGTATGCCAAAATCATCAATATTAAAACAATAAAAGGCTTGAACTACTTCAGTTGGTGTGTAATGAATCTAAAATATATGAAAGTCTAATGTTTATCAGTACATTACAGAAAATAATGAACTTTATCACAATATGCTAATTTTTTTAGAAGGACCTGTACAACATGTAGCAGCATTCACATATAGCGGTTATTTAAACTCAAAAATGGCGCATGAGACCCAGGAAAGGTGGAGCAGGGGGAGGGAAAGGGGCGGGGGATGGGCGTGTATCACAGACAATAAAAATACGTCATCAGGCATTTCAAAGTCCTTACGGACCTATTTAGTAGTAGAACTGGTTTCCTTTAGAAGATATTTATTGTAGAGTGTGCTGTGAAATATAGCAGTACTAATGTGGTAGGATTAACCGCATTTTAGGTGGTTTGCGGGTGTGTAGATCTCTTACTAAGTATATATATAGAGTATAAAATTACTGTGCGCTATCAATATCTGGAGGTGTATTCGTTTCTTACACGCATATCTGGGAAATACACCAGAGTACAAACTCCAGTTGGACTATAGTGGTTTTATTTAGTTGGGTGCTTTTTCATATGAATATATGTTGCAAAACTAATTTGTTTAAAAAAGGGGGGAGCAGAAAAGGCACGGGAGATTATCCTCTCCAAGTCCAGAAGGTAGTAAGTATCAATATATTGTAGTGATGTGTTTTTTTTTATTATGAAACTGTATTGATTATTGTCATAGACACAGTTTCACAAATGTAACTAACAAACTTATTTGGGCAGCAATGTAGTACTGCAAATGTGTGCTATATAAGAATAGTATTAGTAGTTAAAAACTGAAGAAAAATAGATGGCCGGATTTTCAAAGAACAATCAGGGAAGGAAATAAATATAATATCATAAAATATTCTGGTGTGTAAGTCCATTATGTAAATATAAAAAATAATAAAAATTATTCTTGGTGAAATCCCGTTTGGTAAAGTATCACTAGATATTAGTTATTAGTGAAAAAATGTAAAAAAAAAAAAGAGGTTTTTAAAAAAAGTTTAAAAAAATAAGGTGTTAAAAAAAAAAGGAAGGGGGAAGGGAAGAAATGAAGAGAAATAGATTACCCTACAAGATGGTCTCATTTATTTAATTTAACCCTTGTGGCGCAAGGGTATCTAATTGGTACATCCAGTAGACTTCTCGTCGCTGGAGGATACTAAACCGATTATATGGGTTTTCTGGTATGTAATCGATTGGTGTGATCTTGATTGGGTGTTTCTCTCTCTCTAATGTAGAGGCACAATGTCTGGAGAGGCTATGTTTTTGGTAATGCTTTTGGATATTGTGCCTATGCTGGTTTAGGCCTACAGTGTAACTCCTGAGTTGTGCGGCCTACATATTGAAGCCCGCAGCTACACTCAATGAGATAAATTACATAGCTGGATTGACACGTTAGGTGATGCTTTATCGCAAAGGTAGTCCCATTTTTATTTGATGAGAAATATGTGCATTTATTGGTTATAACCTTACAGCATAGGCACTGACTTTTTCCACATCTGTAGCTGCCTATTTTTCTAGGGGGTAAGAGTGGGCCATCTGAACTCACTTTTTTGTGTTGTTTCGGCTTGCTAAGAGCGAGGAAGTTCTTAATCGTCGGGGCTCTCATATAGATCATTCTAGGCTTGGGGGGTAAATATTCGGCAAGGTATGGCTCCTGTAATAGGATATGCCAATATTTTGAGAAGATTGTGCGTATAGTGTTGTTGGATGTATTAAATTGTGTGACAAAATTTATATTCATTTCTGTATGTGTCCCTTGTTTTTTTTGTGGGCTGTAGACAGGTTTCTTGTATGTCAGTATTGGTTCTGCCATAGGCGTTTTTTAAAAGTTTCCTCGGATAGCCTTTATCAATAAACCTCCTTTCAAGAATTTTTGCCTGATTTTTAAAATCGCTATCAAGGGTACAATTTCGTCGCATTCATTTGTACTGACTATATGGGATGTTTTCCAACAATCTTTTTTGTTATGGAAACTCGAAAAATGAATATAGCTATTTGTATCAATAGATTTGAAATATGTTTTAGTGGCCAATTGGTTATTTTCAGTGGAGATAATAATATCTAAAAATTCGATCTTGCTTCTACTGTATTTTGGGGTAAAAGTAATTCCCCAACCTGTACTACTTATAGTATTGCAGAATTGTAAAGCAGTGTTTTTATCGCCATCCCATATGATAAAGATATCATCAATATATCGTTTGTAGTAGACGAGTTGTTGAATAGGGGGTACTGTGTTTTGGATGTATAGCCTTTCAAACTCCCCCATAAAAAGATTTGCAAAGGACGGGCCACTTTCATACCCATGGCGGTACCCCTGCGTTGATGGTATATTACGCTGTTGTAGATAAAGAAATTGTTCTCTAAAATGAAGCGCAGACTATCTAGAAGAAAATGTGCTTGGGGTGGTTTCAAAATGGGGTCTCTCTCTAGGACGGTTTTTACACACTGTATGCCCAAATCATGTTGAATGTTGGAATATAGGGCTGTAACATCCATGGTGAATAATGCATATGAGTCTTTCCAAGTAATGTCTTTTAATTCCCGAATTAGCTGACTAGAATCGTGAAGGTAGCTGGGTAATGTGCGTACATAGGGTTGCAGGAATAGATCCAGATAATGCAAGAGATTACTTGTGAATGTGGATAATTCCGTCTCCATTGATTAGTCTATTTTTTTCTTTGGGGGAAGTTTTATATTTTTAACCTCAAAATGCCTTTTAATTCTAAGGTTTCGCTCAAAAGGATTTACAGTATTAAATGGACAGAAGGATAATCCTTTCTCAATTAACTTGGTTTCGGTTGCAGTCAATATATGAGAAGAGAGATTAAAGATTTTTACAGTAGAAATAGATTCAGATTTGATTATCTCTAGTCTTTGGACGATTTTCCTTTTTTGAATACCTCCCCTACAACCTCGTGTTCGAGTTTTCTTTTTCCAGAAATGGGTCTGAAGTACTGTGTGATCTGGTGGGTGATTTTTTGGGAGTGTAAGGGGTGTGTGGAGGACTGTGTCGGACTGGCAGGGGAGGGTGATTTTGGCATGGCCTAAAAAAGGTACTAGAGCAGAGGAACCAGAATGTCAATTATCAATGGTGATGACATGGTTACTAGCTGTAGTCCCTAATGGGGGTGTATGATGCATGGTGAGATTACAGAGTAGAGAAATGTCTGTAGGAGGACTATCTGTGAGAGATGTAAATGTGCTAGGGGTGGTGTTTGGTGGGAGACGGCCAGTGTGGTTAATGGTAGGGGGGAGTGTAGCAGGTAGAGGCACTAGGGGCTCGAGAGTAGGACTATCATTGAAGACCTGTGGAACATTTGCTGGTTCCTGAATGGGGGAATCCATCGGGGCAAGTCGGGATCAGTTTTTGTGTTCAAAGTATTTGGTTTTTAGTGCCCTAAATTTCTCTAGGAAATCATCAGTTGAGGAGTTTTCTGCATCAGTGGGAAGTATGGCGTGAGAGACTGCTGGAGTGGGGATGAGTGTTGGCATGATGTTAGAAGGTATGTTCCTGCCGGATGCACCAGGGGCAGAAGAGGGCTGGGGGATTATATCTATATTGGGAAGTGGCAAACGCTGGGGAATGGAAGTGTGTCTCGTATTAGACTTGTCAAGACTACTGAGAAGGGTATTACCAGCCAAAGGATTGGCTAGTTGGACAGAGGCTTTATGGGCAATGTGGTTAGAGTGGCGTGTATCCGTCCTCACTTCTCCCTTATCGTTTTGTGGTTTGGAAGCATTATTCTTCTTATAGCGATGATTGATAAAAGGCCGCGATCTTTCATCTATAGGAACATAAGGGATTTCCCATAGCTTGCAATGGTAATTCATTGCAGTCTATGGGAGAAGCTATAAGACAATTGCATGTTCAAGTTCTCCAGGGGGACTTTAAAAAAGTTTTAAAAATATATAAAAATATATATATAAAAAATTCAAATCACCCACTTTTCCCATATTAAAAGTAAAAATAAACAATAAAAAATGAAGCTCATCAGCTCTGACATTTCCCAATATGCCCAAACTATTAAAATATAAACGCATTTATCTTGTATGGTGTAATTTTGCAATAGGAAAAAGTCTAAATGACCAATTTGCCAATTTGTTTGTCGCTTCACCTCCCAAAAATAATTGAATAAAAAATTATTAAAAAGTCAAACTCTAAAATGTTATCAATATAAACTACAAACTGCCCTGCAAAAAAATTTGCTTTTACATAACTCCATAGACTTAACTACAGTATTAAAAAGTTATGCCGAATCAGAATGATGGTGATGCAAGTAAAATATAGAAAAAATATTTTTTTTCCAAAGTTTAATTCCAAAACAATAATGACTATGTACATGTGGTATTGCTGTAATTGTACTGATCTGAAGAATGATGTTAAGTCAGTTTTACTGCATTTGAAATGCTGTAAAGATTAAACCCATAAAACAATGGCTGTATTGTGTTTTTTTTTTTTTATTTCCCCCCTATTTGGATTTTTCTTCAGCTTCCCACTACATCACATGCAATATAAAATGTTGCCATTAGAAAGTGCAACTTGTCCTGCAAAAAAGAAGCCATCATATGTCTATGTGGCTGGAAAAATAAAAAATTGTTTGACTCCAGGAAGGCAGGGAGTAAAAAATTTAAATGAAAAAATCTAACTTGCCACAGTTCTTAAGGGGTTAACAAGCATAAACACTTTGGTAAATGTCCCACAGTATTCTTTAAAAGTATTGAAAGCTGTCCTGTGGTTGGAATTGGGATCATTGCCTGCTATAGTCAGAAATTAGATTTTAGTCAAGTTCAAAAGAAGACATTTCACTGCTAATCCTCCTCTTTCCCCCGTATGTATAGAATCATTTATAGAGGCTAAAAAGAAAACAATGATGCATTCTCATTCTTAAGAGCTGCATTAAACCTGGTCAATAACATAGGTTGTCCTGTTCAAGGTGGAACAATGTTCTAAATCAATACAGTATGTCTGAACTGTGGGTTGTATGAGAAGAAACCCTACAGTGCTGTATTATGATGGACACTGTAGAGGGGATGTGACTACATAAGTAACAATACTGGTGAAAGGTTGTGTGCTAATGAATGCTGCTACTGATAAGTAAACATGAAAACTAGAACCAATATTAGTTAGAAAGGAAAATAGACAACCCAATTCTAGATACTATAGTTGACCTCCATTTGAGAAGCTGACTGCTTTGGTGGCCCGCAACTGTTGGGAGCTGCCTTCCAATTACAATATGTTCTGGGAAAAGATATAGCCAGTGTAATTAATGGAGATGGTTGCGGACCAATATGGGTCAAGATGAGTGGCTGAGTATTTCTTCAGGATCCTTTGATTAATGCAGGGAAAATCTGGACCACAGAACTATGCACTATGACATTAGTCCTGGATTCACAACCTTACAGTTTGGAAGGAAATTACAAAGAAAAATGCAGTGTAGAGGATGGGAGTGGTAGTTGCCCTGATGAAATGGTGTTGCCATGGTGTACTCCCTCAGGCAGTTGCTCCCTGGGAAGGGGTGCAGTGGAAATAAAGTACTGAAGAAGAGTCAAACATACAGTAACAAAGTCTTTTTTACCAAGCGCAACGTAGAACTTTAAATACATACGGCAGCAGGCTTCAAGTGCAATTCTTCTCTTGCATCAGTAAGGATATGGAGGCAGGTTGGTTGGTGGCAATTCCGCACTTACAGTAGGTGATATTGGCCATACTCCCTCACAGCAATGTCTTTAATGCTGAAGGCAGCAGCTCACTCTGCTGTCTGGAACCTTAAGGCTTTACTTGAGGATAATTGGAGTAGTTCTCTCTGGAGACTTTGTAAGAGGAGTAGGAGCTCTGCAGGTTGCTTCCTCTACTCTCTGTCTCTGCACAGGAACCTCCTTCTTGTCAGGGAGCAGGGCCAGCCCACTCCTACCAAGAGGGGAGGAGCAGGGTGGTTAGCGTTGCTCCTTGCCAACCTTTGCCATTCATTCCTTAAAGGGATTCTGTCACCTCATTTTAGCCTATAGAGATTGGGACATGCACGGCTAGATTGCTGCTAGCATGTCCGCAATATACCGGTCCCATAGGGCTGTGTGCTTTTATTGTGTTTAAAAAATGATTTTATATATATGTAAATGAGCCTGGTGAGGAGCCCAAGGGGCTGTACTAACCGTTCTGGAGCCCAGCCATGCCCCCCTGTGAAGGAGCCCAGCACCGCCTGCGTCCTCATAATCTCCTCCTTGCGCGAGCTCGCACATGCGCAGTTCCTTCCCTGAGGCTGATGCCAGCATAGGGAAGGAACACTATGCCGGCACTGTCCATGCGCAAGCTCGCGGCAATCTAACTGTGAGCAAGGAGGAGATTAGGACGACGCAGGCGATGCTGGGCTCCTTCACAGGGGGGCATGGCTGGGCTCCAAGAAGGTTAGTACAGCCCCTTGGGCTCCTTACCAGGGTAATTTACATATATATAAAATCATTTTTTAAACACAATAAAAGCCCACAGCCCTATGGGACCGGTATATTTCGGACATGCTAACGGCAATCTAGCCGTGCATGTCCGCAGCTCTATAGGATAAAACAAGGTGACAGAATCCCTGTTAATTAACTGGAAGACAAGACAATAAAATACATAATGCACAACAATATACAATTTGTAGTACTCCCAAGTCTGGGGTATTACACAATGAGATATAAGTTGGAAGACAAATGGAGAAAGAATAAGGACAGGTGCAACACAATCCGGCTGGCACTGACTGGAGTCTAAAGAATCTGTCTGCAGTCCAAAGAATCCTGAGGTCTTCACCACTGACCACTACGGTATAGACTTGGCTGTAAGAGATTCCTTTAATACAAACAAGGTCTTCTTACCACATTGGTTAGCTAAATTCAAAGACCTAATGAGTGTCCTCTCCTTTCTGAATGTTTTCCTACCCTGCAAACATTTGAAAATAGGAGCCTCATGAGTGCCAAAAGCCATATGAGTCCCCATAAGCAGTTGCAGCTGTAAGCTGCGGTAGAAGGTACAGAACAACAAGAGTAACTTCCCAGGGAAAGAGGTTTGCAAAGAGTGGGCAATGCTCAAGCAGATAGCTATGCATGTATGAGACAGCGCACAGGACCATGTGTGGCAGAGAGCTGCACAGAGATGCAGAAGGCTCAGTGGTAAGACATGACAGTAGTTGAAAAGCATAAGAACACTGGAGAAAGAGCCTCCTAGCTGGTGGGTTCCCTATCAACTTAAAACACCCAGCATGAGATTCTGCAAGGGAGCCAGAGACATGTGTCAGCAAAAAAACTGGAACAGCAACAGGAGGCACCTGGTATACTAATGCCGAGACTGTAATTGGATTAGTTGTTTCTATCACTTTCTATGCATAATAGAGATTTTTAGTGATGTTGTTTCTGCATAAGGCCTCATGCACTGGAATGTAAGTATTTTGTGGTCCGTAAACTGCGGATCTGAAAAACATGGATACCAGCCGTGTGCACGCCGCCATCTTATTTTCACGTCCTGTAGAAATATCCTATACTTGTCCGCAAAATGGACAAGAATAGGACATGTTCTATGTTTTTTTTTTTTTTTTTACAGGGCCGCGTAACAGACATACGGATGTGGGCAGCACACATTGAATTAAAATGAATGGTTCCTCATCTGATCTGCAAAAAATGTGGATCAGATACGGACCAAAATATGGTCCTGTGCATGGGGCCTTAGTATGAGGTTTAATTCCGACTTGTTAAAATGATAGTGACTCTTTGTGAGAAAATGAAGAGATTTGCTATGCAAATGATCTGGTGTCTGAGACTTTCCTCACCAAGGTAACCACCTGCCCGCACCACACATTATAAAGCTGCAGATATTCCCAGAACCGATCCAGTGTTCTGAATGGGTAAGAAAAAAATCCTCTCTCAAAACAGGAGTATTCCGTACAACATTTCAAGTCTACCCAGGGTTCTTATAAACTTATCTTCTGCAACCCGTCTATTCTGCTCTTAATCCTGCTGCAGAGGTTTTGAAGATTTTGAGCTTTTAGATGTGGAGAAAGTGATGCCTTTTGAGGCTGTTTATTTGCAGGCTCTCTGTTAGGGTGCATCCAGACAACCATATTTCTGAGTCCGCCTTTGTTCCACAATTTTGTGGAACGGGTGCGGATCCATTAATTTCAATGGGGCCGCAAAAGATTTGGACAGCACACCGCATGCTGTCCGCATCATTAGTTTCGTTCCCCGGCCCCGCAAAAGTATAGAGCATGTCCTATTCTTGTCCGCAAGAATAGCCAATTCTATTTAGGGCTGGCCCTGTGTGGAACATACACGTCTGGTATCCGTGTTTTGGAGATCCGCAATTTGCTGACTGCAAAAAACTTACAGTCATCTGAATGTAGCCTTAGGTTCACATCCCTCTTGATCTTTCTCCCTATTTCCAAATCTTTGCTTTTAGCCATCACTATCAAATGTCGTTCTCCATATCCATAGATTCCTAATCACCTTATCCTGCAGTAAACATGTTCTACTGTACCTGATCTTTCACGATCTTCTTACTTCCAAGAATCCATTCTTTCAGGGTTGCTCTTCTTTCTTCCTTCTAAGCCAAGCCAGTGACCCACTAAGCTTTGGCATATTCTATGACATGTTTTATGATGTTTTATGCTATGTTATACTCTGTATGCTGAATCAGAGGGTTTATTCCAGTCCCTTAGCTACTATTGCCAGTGGAAGGGGTTGTCCCATGAATAATATTCTAGTTTTCAAACCAGCAACTGGATCTGAATACTTTTGTAATTGCATATAATTAAAAATGTATTATAGCCACTGAGTTATTCACTGAAATCTATCTGTAAAGCGCCACCTGCTGTTTGCTCTTTTTATAATTTCTCTGTCCTGCTCACTGAGATGGAAGCACATGTTCAGTTCCATCCTTCAGCTGCAGCAGACAGGATACGCACTCTAAGCTGCCAGCTTGAAATACATCTAGCAGAAAAATTGAAGCGATAAAATGGGAGATGTCTGGAACCATGTGAGTTTGTTAGAGGTTGACATGTACTAGTTTATGTATGATTTTAGTTTTTTAATTATGGGACAACCCCTTTTAAGCTTGGCGTCTTCTCAGTTACCACAGAGGTACTTAGTCTGTGCTGGTTGGTTTGAGTGTACAGTTTGAGCAGTGGAAACTGTAACCCCAGGGATAACTCCAGGAAAATGTCAGGGATGGATTTTAAGTAAGAAATCTTAATTAGATTGAGCCGCCATAAAAAGATCACATGCATGCATCAGTCTGTGAAGGTAATGCTTGTCCAAGCCTACTGACTTCACAGCCACTGATTGGGTCTAAACACTTCCCGCTCCCAGTCATATAATTGCTGCATCTTGCAAGTTTCTGAGAATTTACACCTCGTAGTGGGAATTGTAACTTTTTGTAAGGAATTGCACTCCTCGACCGGATAGGGTTATAAAGTACTATTTATTTGAAAGTGCATCTCTGCAGGGAGCTTGTGGAGGTAGCCCACTGATTAAGCCCCAGAACCTGCTGCAATCTTGTTGGAACAGATTAAGAACCGTACCTCCATCTTGTGGAAGATAGATTGAATCTTTGGAGAAAATCTATCATTCCCCTTATGTCAACTTGTGGCTTATAAAATTTGCGACTTTTCAATGCCATTGCAACTTTTCTAGTCGCAAGTGGCTTTTTACACTGCCCTTGGCAATTTTATAAAAAAAGGGGGCTTGGTAGGGGAAGAGTGTGGGCTGGACCACTGACCCAGGCTAATTCATCATTATGTGAACCCTACTGTGTTGAGCTCCAAGGAAGATGGATGGTCACTGCACCTCTGCTAATGAAATTGCAACAGCGGAAAAGGCTTCAATTTTCACAGCAATATCAGAATTGGACATCTACTGATTGGCAAAGGGTTGCCTTCTCCAATGAGTTACGTTTTCTGCTTTATCCAATAGATGGATGTTGGCATTTCAAGCAAGAAACATCTGAGAACAGACACCCTACAACCATTGCGGGAAGAACAGCTGGTGGTGATAGTGTTATGAACTGGGGAATGTTTTTGTGGCATTCTCTGGCCCTACTCTTCCATTAAGAGTGCAATTGCAACTGATTTGGGTATGAATTCACCCTTGAAGATCACTTACACCCATACATGCTGATTGTTATCCCTGGGGAAGATAAGGACTTTCTGCAAGACAATGCAACATGTCACATGGCTAGAAATGTCTAACATTGGTTCAAAGAGCATGACCAAGACTTCAAAGTACTACCCTGGCCCCCTAATTCCCCAGACTTGAACCCAATTGAGCATCTATGGGACCACATTGATTGTTGTATTTGCTCTATGGATCCTCTCCCACTCACCCTCCAGAAGCTGTGGGATGCACTGCAGTCAGCATGGCTCCAGATACCTGTGACAACCTACCAGGACTTTATAGAGTCACTCTCAGGCCATCTAGCTGCAGTCTGTGCTGCACACAAAGGTTACTCTGGATATTAGCTAGTGGTCATAATAATGTGACTCGACTGTGTAGGTGCTACATGTTAGCAGCTCATTAATAACAGATTTTTTTAAATAAAGAAGCACAGTTTATTAAAATATAGTTTTTTAAATCCCTTAAGTCTACACGGTAATGTGTATAACTATGTATTTGTATATTGTACACAATTAAAATAGGCTCCAAAACTGAACATCCCAACCATGTTCCTGTGTAGAAGACAAACAGAGCTATTGACACAAGCAGCTAAAATTGTGGGGTAAAAAGCAACACAGGGACCCTGGAAAGTGGAACTGAAATTTTCTAAACACCTTACAATTAGCAGGACATACAATGCAACTGAATATAAGGGTAGGCAGGGTAGGTACACACATTGCAGCATCTGTGTGATGCCGACTCCTCAAACACGTGTGGTGTCCATTAAGAACACAATTTTTAAGATAATACCTAAGATTCTCCCCACAAAATTTTGAGACCATTGGGCACTGCTTGTGGACTTGGGCCACACTTTGACGCCACAATGTTTTCCCCTACCCTGACAAATTGGAAGAGGTAAGTCTGGTGGTTTTAACTTTAAATGAAAGTTTTATTTATTTTGTTATCTAATATTGCCAACCGCACACCTGCAGCATTTCCAGCTACATCTTTAACGGGTTGTCGAAAAAGATTTTTTTTTTTTAAAGAGTCAAAGTGATGACCCTAGTTACCAAGTCATTGATATTTCCAGCCACTTCCAGTGTGTCAAGTCAAGACCCAGAAGTAGAGGGCAGACAGGACCCAAGCAGCATCAGAATGGCAGCAGTGGGGAATTAGTGAGGCAGCAACGTATAAAGTAGCAAATTATGTATGGTGTATGTTCTAGAAGTGACTCTACAGGGAGTGCAGAATTATTAGGCAAATAAGTATTTTGACCACATCATCCTCTTTATGCATGTTGTCTTACTCCAAGCTGTATAGGCTCGAAAGCCTACTACCAATTTAAGCATATTAGGTGATGTGCATCTCTGTAATGAGAAGGGGTGTGGTCTAATGACATCAACGCCCTATGTCAGGTGTGCATAATTATTAGGCAACTTCCTTTCCTTTGGCAAAATGGGTCAAAAGAAGGACTTGACAGGCTCAGAAAAGTCAAAAATAGTGAGATATCTTGCAGAGGGATGCAGCACTCTTAAAATTGCAAAGCTTCTGAAGCGTGATCATCGAACAATCAAGCGTTTCATTCAAAATAGTCAACAGGGTCGCAAGAAGCGTGTGGAAAAACCAAGGTGCAAAATAACTGCCCATGAACTGAGAAAAGTCAAGCGTGCAGCTGCCAAGATGCCACTTGCCACCAGTTTGGCCATATTTCAGAGCTGCAACATCACTGGAGTGCCCAAAAGCACAAGGTGTGCAATACTCAGAGACATGGCCAAGGTAAGAAAGGCTGAAAGACGACCACCACTGAACAAGACACACAAGCTGAAACGTCAAGACTGGGCCAAGAAATATCTCAAGACTGATTTTTCTAAGGTTTTATGGACTGATGAAATGAGAGTGAGTCTTGATGGGCCAGATGGATGGGCCCGTGGCTGGATTGGTGAAGGGCAGAGAGCTCCAGTCCGACTCAGACGCCAGCAAGGTGGAGGTGGAGTACTGGTTTGGGCTGGTATCATCAAAGATGAGCTTGTGGGGCCTTTTCGGGTTGAGGATGGAGTCAAGCTCAACTCCCAGTCCTACTGCCAGTTTCTGGAAGACACCTTCTTCAAGCAGTGGTACAAGAAGAAGTCTGCATCCTTCAAGAAAAACATGATTTTCATGCAGGACAATACTCCATCACACGCTTCCAAGTACTCCACAGCGTGGCTGGCAAAAAAGGGTATAAAAGAAGAAAAACTAATGACATGGCCTCCTTGTTCACCTGATCTGAACCCCATTGAGAACCTGTGATCCATCATCAAATGTGAGATTTACAAGGAGGGAAAACAGTACACCTCTCTGAACAGTGTCTGGGAGGCTGTGGTTGCTGCTGCACGCAATGTTGATGGTGAACAGATCAAAACACTGACAGAATCCATGGATGGCAGGCTTTTGAGTGTCCTTGCAAAGAAAGGTGGCTATATTGGTCACTGATTTGTTTTTGTTTTGTTTTTGAATGTCAGAAATGTATATTTGTGAATGTTGAGATGTTATATTGGTTTCACTGGTAAAAATAAATAATTGAAATGGGTATATATTTGTTTTTTGTTAAGTTGCCTAATAATTATGCACAGTAATAGTCACCTGCACACACAGATATCCCCCTAAAATAGCTAAAACTAAAAACAAACTAAAAACAACTTCCAAAAATATTCAGCTTTTATATTAATGAGTTTTTTGGGTTCATTGAGAACATGGTTGTTGTTCAATAATAAAATTAATCCTCAAAAATACAACTTGCCTAATAATTCTGCACTCCCTGTATAGTTAGCCAGGATGCATATTTGTGCTGTAGATGACTCTGTCATTTTTAAGCGAGGTTACTTTGTTGTGTTGCATTTTTTAGCATCTGATGCATGTTGTGTGTCGGTTGACTTGTAGCAGATTGTGGGGTGCAGCTTCATCATTTGCCCTATGGTTAAAACAGCCCAGTATACAAACCTCAGAACAGTCCCTAATTATTTCTGCTACCGGAAACAGACAAGTCATGGGTGAGATACCTTTAAACCAGACCAAGAAGGAAGGACTGAGTATAGGACTCATCAACAGAACTTAAGTCAAAAACAAATACACAGTGTTAATAAATCCTAAGAACATGCTAAGGGACTACACAGCCATGCCAATGAACAGAGCTAGCTTTATATAGGGTGAGTAGTTGCTGGAATTACAAACAAGTGGCTCATTAAGCTAGGTAATGGGGCATAGTGATGTTGGAGGACAATGGCTAATTTAGCGTGTATTCATGCTCAGTGCTAGGGTCAATATCAAGTATACCTAAAGCCCTTGTGTCTGGCATAGTTTTATGGTGAACGTACAGTGAAATAACATGGGAATAAAAGTCATAGTTCTCCAAATAACTGCTTAAGCCAAAGGTAGAATTCGGTAGTAAATTGAGCCATAAAAGTGTCTACAAGGCCCCATTAAAAGAGCCAGTGCTCTCTAGTTAAGTTAAAGTGAAGTATGCGCCAAATTTATTATGTTTCTAGACACATTTTATTCCTACAATTTTGATTAGAGTTAGTGAACTTACAATGGAGGCCAAATTTACTATATATAAGTACATATGTATAAGTATTCCAGCCATGAGCTGACATAAGGAAAAGTGTCCAAAATGAATCTTACTAAATATATTACACAATTTGCTCTAACGATATAGTTTACAGAATTTGCTAAATTTCCTTACAGTACTAGTAATTAGGGATGAGCGAACTCGAACTGTATAGTTCGGGTTCGTACCGAATTTTGGGGTGTCCGTGACACGGACCCGAACCCGGACATTTTCGTAAAAGTCCGGGTTCGGGTTCGGTGTTCGTCGCTTTCTTCGCGCTTTTGTGACGCTTTCTTGGCGCTTTTTGAAAGGCTGCAAAGCAGCCAATCAACAAGCGTCATACTACTTGCCCCAAGAGGCCATCACAGCCATGCCTACTATTGGCATGGCTGTGATTGGCCAGAGCACCATGTGACCCAGCCTCTATTTAAGCTGGAGTCACATAGCGCCGCCCGTCACTCTGCTCTGATTAGCGTAGGGAGAGGTTGCGGCTGCGACAGTAGGGCGAGATTAGGCAGATTAACTCCTCCAAAGGACTTGATTAACTGATCGATCTGCAGCTGTGGATCATTGAGCTGCTGATCCTCAATTGCTCACTGTTTTTAGGCTGCACAGACCGTTTGTCAGTCACATTTTTCTGGGGTGATCGGCGGCCATTTTGTGTCTTGTGGTGCGCCAGCACAAGCTGCGACCAAGTGCATTTAACCCTCAATGGTGTGGTTGTTTTTTGGCTAAAGCCTACATCAGGGTGAAGCTGTCACACCAAGTGCATTTAACCAGCAATAGTCTGTTCATTTTTTGGCCATATACAAAATCAGGGGCAAGCTGCGCCTGTCACCAAGTGCATTTAACCCTCAATGGTGTGGTTGTTTTTTGGCTAAAGCCTACATCAGGGTGAAGCTGTCACACCAAGTGCATTTAACCAGCAATAGTCTGTTCATTTTTTGGCCATATACAAAATCAGGGGCAAGCTGCGCCTGTCACCAAGTGCATTTAACCCTCAATGGTGTGGTTGTTTTTTGGCTAAAGCCTACATCAGGGTGAAGCTGTCACACCAAGTGCATTTAACCAGCAATAGTCTGTTCATTTTTTGGCCATATACTAAATCAGGGGCAAGCTGCGCCTGTCACCAAGTGCATTTAACCCTCAATGGTGTGGTTGTTTTTTGGCTAAAGCCTACATCAGGGTGAAGCTGTCACACCAAGTGCATTTAACCAGCAATAGTCTGTTTATTTTTTGGCCATATCCCAGTCTAATTCTGTCACTAAATCCATACCGGTCACCCAGCGCCTAAATACTAGGCCTCAAATTTATATCCCGCTAAATCTGTCCCTAGTGCTGTAGCTGGGCGAGTTATTTAGTGTCCGTTCAAGCACATTTCTTGTTCTGGGTTGAAATACAATTCCCAATTTAGCAATTTCATAATTTAGTGGTTTCTGCTATATCAGAGCTATTTGAAATCTATCCCTAAAAGGGTATATAATATTCAAGGTGCACATTGGGTCATTCAGAATAACTTCACACACACCCGCTACTGTGTATTTCCAAGTCTAATTCTGGCACTAAACCCATACCTGTCACCCAGCGCCTAAATACTAGGCCTCAAATTTATATCCCGCTAAATCTGTCCTTAGTGCTGTAGCTGGGCGAGTTATTTAGTGTCCGTTCAAGCACATTTCTTGTTCTGGGTTGAAATACAATTCCCAATTTAGCAATTTCATAATTTAGTGGTTTCTGCTATATCAGAGCTATTTGAAATCTATCCCTAAAAGGGTATATAATATTCAAGGTGCACATTGGGTCATTCAGAATAACTTCACACACACCCGCTACTGTGTATTTCCAAGTCTAATTCTGGCACTAAACCCATACCTGTCACCCAGCGCCTAAATACTAGGCCTCAAATTTATATCCCGCTAAATCTGTCCTTAGTGCTGTAGCTGGGCGAGTTATTTAGTGTCCGTTCAAGCACATTTCTTGTTCTGGGTTGAAATACAATTCCCAATTTAGCAATTTCATAATTTAGTGGTTTCTGCTATATCAGAGCTATTTGAAATCTATCCCTAAAAGGGTATATAATATTCAAGGTGCACATTGGGTCATTCAGAATAACTTCACACACACCCGCTACTGTGTATTTCCAAGTCTAATTCTGGCACTAAACCCATACCTGTCACCCAGCGCCTAAATACTAGGCCTCAAATTTATATCCCGCTAAATCTGTCCTTAGTGCTGTAGCTGGGCGAGTTATTTAGTGTCCGTTCAAGCACATTTCTTGTTCTGGGTTGAAATACAATTCCCAATTTAGCAATTTCATAATTTAGTGGTTTCTGCTATATCAGAGCTATTTGAAATCTATCCCTAAAAGGGTATATAATATTCAAGGTGCACATAGGGTCATTCAGAATAACTTCACACACCCGCTACTGTGCATTTCCAAATCTAATTCTGTCACTAAACCCATACCTGTCACCCAGCGCCTAAATACTAGGCCTCAAATTTATATCCCACTAAATCTCTCGTTACCGCTGTCCTGTTGTGGCTGGGAAAGTTATTTAGTGTCCGTCAAAGCACATTTTTTGTTCTGGGTTGAAATACAATTCCCAATTTAGCAATTTCATAATTTAGTCGTTTCTGCTATATCAGAGCTATTTGAAATCTATCCCTAAAAGGGTAGATCATATTGAAGGTGCACATAGGGTCATTCAGAATAACTTCACACACACGCTTCTGTGCATTTCCAAGTCTAATTCTGTCACTAAATCCATACCGGTCACCCAGCGCCTAAATACTAGGCCTCAAATTTATATCCCGCTGAATTTGAATACAATACATTGGGCCAAATAATATATTTGTTGTTGTGGTGAACCATAACAATGAGAAAAACATCTAGTAAGGGACGCGGACGTGGACATGGTCGTGGTGGTGTTAGTGGACCCTCTGGTGCTGGGAGAGGACGTGGCCGTTCTGCCACATCCACACGTCCTAGTGTACCAACTACCTCAGGTCCCAGTAGCCGCCAGAATTTACAGCGATATATGGTGGGGCCCAATGCCGTTCTAAGGATGGTAAGGCCTGAGCAGGTACAGGCATTAGTCAATTGGGTGGCCGACAGTGGATCCAGCACGTTCACATTATCTCCCACCCAGTCTTCTGCAGAAAGCGCACAGATGGCGCCTGAAAACCAACCCCATCAGTCTGTCACATCACCCCCATGCATACCAGGGAAACTGTCTCAGCCTCAAGTTATGCAGCAGTCTCTTATGCTGTTTGAAGACTCCGCTGGCAGGGTTTCCCAAGGGCATCCACCTAGCCCTTCCCCAGCGGTGAAAGACATAGAATGCACTGACGCACAACCACTTATGTTTCCTGATGATGAGGACATGGGAATACCACCTCAGCATGTCTCTGATGATGACGAAACACAGGTGCCAACTGCTGCGTCTTTCTGCAGTGTGCAGACTGAACAGGAGGTCAGGGATCAAGACTGGGTGGAAGACGATGCAGGGGACGATGAGGTCCTAGACCCCACATGGAATGAAGGTCGTGCCACTGACTTTCACAGTTCGGAGGAAGAGGCAGTGGTGAGACCGAGCCAACAGCGTAGCAAAAGAGGGAGCAGTGGGCAAAAGCAGAACACCCGCCGCCAAGAGACTCCGCCTGCTACTGACCGCCGCCATCTGGGACCGAGCACCCCAAAGGCAGCTTCAAGGAGTTCCCTGGCATGGCACTTCTTCAAACAATGTGCTGACGACAAGACCCGAGTGGTTTGCACGCTGTGCCATCAGAGCCTGAAGCGAGGCATTAACGTTCTGAACCTGAGCACAACCTGCATGACCAGGCACCTGCATGCAAAGCATGAACTGCAGTGGAGTAAACACCTTAAAACCAAGGAAGTCACTCAGGCTCCCCCTGCTACCTCTTCTGCTGCTGCCGCCTCGGCCTATTCTGCTGCTGCCGCCTCGGCCTCTTCCTCCGCCTCTGGAGGAACGTTGGCACCTGCCGCCCAGCAAACAGGGGATGTACCACCAACACCACCACCACCACCTCCGTCACCAAGCGTCTCAACCATGTCACACGCCAGCGTTCAGCTCTCCATCTCACAAACATTTGATAGAAAGCGTAAATTCCCACCTAGCCACCCTCGATCCCTGGCCCTGAATGCCAGCATTTCTAAACTACTGGCCTATGAAATGCTGTCATTTAGGCTGGTGGACACAGACAGCTTCAAACAGCTCATGTCGCTTGCTGTCCCACAGTATGTTGTTCCCAGCCGGCACTACTTCTCCAAGAGAGCCGTGCCTTCCCTGCACAACCAAGTATCCGATAAAATCAAGTGTGCACTGCGCAACGCCATCTGTGGCAAGGTCCACCTAACCACAGATACGTGGACCAGTAAGCACGGCCAGGGACGCTATATCTCCCTAACTGCACACTGGGTAAATGTAGTGGCAGCTGGGCCCCAGGCGGAGAGCTGTTTGGCGCACGTCCTTCCGCCGCCAAGGATCGCAGGGCAACATTCTTTGCCTCCTGTTGCCACCTCCTCCTTCTCGGCTTCCTCCTCCTCTTCTTCCACCTGCTCATCCAGTCAGCCACACACCTTCACCACCAACTTCAGCACAGCCCGGGGTAAACGTCAGCAGGCCATTCTGAAACTCATATGTTTGGGGGACAGGCCCCACACCGCACAGGAGTTGTGGCGGGGTATAGAACAACAGACCGACGAGTGGTTGCTGCCGGTGAGCCTCAAGCCCGGCCTGGTGGTGTGTGATAATGGGCGAAATCTCGTTGCAGCTCTGGGACTAGCCAATTTGACGCACATCCCTTGCTTGGCGCATGTGCTGAATTTGGTGGTGCAGAAGTTCATTCACAACTACCCCGACATGTCAGAGCTGCTGCATAAAGTGCGGGCCGTCTGTTCGCGCTTCCGGCGTTCACATCCTGCTGCTGCTCGCCTGTCTGCGCTACAGCGTAACTTCGGCCTTCCCGCTCACCGCCTCATATGCGACGTGCCCACCAGGTGGAACTCCACCTTGCACATGCTGGACAGACTGTGCGAGCAGCAGCAGGCCATAGTGGAGTTTCAGCTGCAGCACGCACGGGTCAGTCGCACTACAGAACAGCACCACTTCACCACCAATGACTGGGCCTCCATGCGAGACCTGTGTGCCCTGTTGCGCTGTTTCGAGTACTCCACCAACATGGCCAGTGGCGATGACACCGTTATCAGCGTTACAATACCACTTCTATGTCTCCTTGAGAAAACACTTAGGGCGATGATGGAAGAGGAGGTGGCCCAGGAGGAGGAGGAGGAGGAGGAGGAAGAGGGGTCATTTTTAGCACTTTCAGGCCAGTCTCTTCGAAGTGACTCAGAGGGAGGTTTTTGGCAACAGCAGAGGCCAGGTACAAATGTGGCCAGCCAGGGCCCACTACTGGAGGACGAGGAGGACGAGGATGAGGAGGAGGTGGAGGAGGATGAGGATGAAGCATGGTCACAGCGGGGTGGCACCCAACGCAGCTCGGGTCCATCACTGGTGCGTGGCTGGGGGGAAAGGCAGGACGATGACGATACGCCTCCCACAGAGGACAGCTTGTCCTTATCCCTGGGCAGCCTGGCACACATGAGCGACTACATGCTGCAGTGCCTGCGCAACGACAGCAGAGTTGCCCACATTTTAACCTGTGCGGACTACTGGGTTGCCACCCTGCTGGATCCACGCTACAAAGACAATGTGCCCACCTTACTTCCTGCACTGGAGCGTGATAGGAAGATGCGCGAGTACAAGCGCACGTTGGTAGACGCGCTACTGAGAGCATTCCCAAATGTCACAGGGGAACAAGTGGAAGCCCAAGGCCAAGGCAGAGGAGGAGCAAGAGGTCGCCAAGGCAGCTGTGTCACGGCCAGCTCCTCTGAGGGCAGGGTTAGCATGGCAGAGATGTGGAAAACTTTTGTCAACACGCCACAGCTAACTGCACCACCACCTGATACGCAACGTGTTAGCAGGAGGCAACATTTCACTAACATGGTGGAACAGTACGTGTGCACACCCCTCCACGTACTGACTGATGGTTCGGCCCCATTCAACTTCTGGGTCTCTAAATTGTCCACGTGGCCAGAGCTAGCCTTTTATGCCTTGGAGGTGCTGGCCTGCCCGGCAGCCAGCGTTTTGTCTGAACGTGTATTCAGCACGGCAGGGGGCGTCATTACAGACAAACGCAGCCGCCTGTCTACAGCCAATGTGGACAAGCTGACGTTCATAAAAATGAACCAGGCATGGATCCCACAGGACCTGTCCGTCCCTTGTCCAGATTAGACATTAACTACCTCCCCATAACCATATATTATTGGACTCCAGGGCACTTCCTCATTCAATCCTATTTTTATTTTCATTTTACCATTATATTGCGATGCTACCCAAAGTTGAATGAACCTCTCCTCTGCCTGTGTGCTAGGCCTAAATATATGCCAATGGACTGTTGCAGTGGTGGCTGACATGAAGCCTGATTCTCTGCTATGACATGCAGACTAATTCTCTGCTGACATGAAGCCAGATTGTCTGTTACGGGACCTCCCTCCTCTGCCTGGGTGCTGGGCCTAAATTTATGACAATGGACTGTTGCAGTGGTGGCTGACGTGAAGCCTCATTCTCTGCTATGACATGCAGACTGATTCTCTGCTGACATGAAGCCAGATTGTCTGTTACGGGACCTCTCTCCTCTGCCTGTGTGCTAGGCCTAAATATATGCCAATGGACTGTTGCAGTGGTGGCTGACGTGAAGCCTGATTCTCTGCTATGACATGCAGACTGATTCTCTGCTGACATGAAGCCAGATCGTCTGTTACGGGACCTCTCTGCTCTGCCTGTGTGCTAGGCCTAAATATATGCCAATGGACTGTTGCAGTGGTGGGTGACGTGAAGCCTCATTCTCTGCTATGACATGCAGACTGATTCTCTGCTGTCATGAAGCCAGATTGTCTGTTACGGGACCTCTCTGCTCTGCCTGTGTGCTAGGCCTAAATATATGCCAATGGACTGTTGCAGTGGTGGGTGACGTGAAGCCTCATTCTCTGCTATGACATGCAGACTGATTCTCTGCTGTCATGAAGCCAGATTGTCTGTTACGGGACCTCTCTGCTCTGCCTGTGTGCTAGGCCTAAATATATGCCAATGGACTGTTGCAGTGGTGGGTGACGTGAAGCCTCATTCTCTGCTATGACATGCAGACTGATTCTCTGCTGACATGAAGCCAGATTGTCTGTTACGGGACCTCTCTCCTCTGCCTGTGTGCTAGGCCTAAATATATGCCAATGGACTGTTGCAGTGGTGGCTGACGTGAAGCCTCATTCTCTGCTATGACATGCAGACTAATTCTCTGCTGACATGAAGCCAGATTGTCTGTTACGGGACCTCTCTCCTCTGCCTGGGTGCTGGGCCTAAATTTATGACAATGGACTGTTGCAGTGGTGGCTGACGTGAAGCCTGATTCTCTGCTATGACATGCAGACTGATTCTCTGCTGACATGAAGCCAGATCCTCTGTTACGGGACCTCTCTCCTCTGCCTGTGTGTGTGCTGGGCCTAAATATATGCCAATGGACTGTTGCAGTGGTGGCTGACGTGAAGCCTCATTCTCTGCTATGACATGCAGACTGATTCTCTGCTGACATGAAGCCAGATTCTCTGTTACGGGACCTCTCTCCTCTGCCTGTGTGTGTGCTGGGCCTAAATATATGCCAATGGACTGTTGCAGTGGTGGCTGACGTGAAGCCTCATTCTCTGCTATGACATGCAGACTAATTCTCTGCTGACATGAAGACAGATTCTCTGTTACGGGACCTCCCTCCTCTGCCTGGGTGCTGGGCCTAAATATATGCCAATGGACTGTTGCAGTGGTGGCTGACGTGAAGCCTCATTCTCTGCTATGACATGCAGACTAATTCTCTGCTGACATGAAGACAGATTCTCTGTTACGGGACCTCTCTCCTCTGCCTGGGTGCCGGGGCCTAAATATCTGAGAATGGACTGTTCCAGTGGTGGGTGACGGGAAGCCAGATTCTCTGCTATGGAACCTCTCTCCAATTGATTTTGGTTAATTTTTATTTATTTAATTTTTAATTTAATTCATTTCCCTATCCACATTTGTTTGCAGGGGATTTACCTACATGTTGCTGCCTTTTGCAGCCCTCTAGCTCTTTCCTGGGCTGTTTTACAGCCTTTTTAGTGCCGAAAAGTTCGGGTCCCCATTGACTTCAATGGGGTTCGGGTTCGGGACGAAGTTCGGATCGGGTTCGGATCCCGAACCCGAACATTTCCGGGATGTTCGGCCGAACTTCTCGAACCCGAACATCCAGGTGTTCGCTCAACTCTACTAGTAATGAATCTTCCTGACAGATATCTAAGTGAGCTTGGCTGACAATACTCTAAAGTATATAAGAGGGCCTTACTTAGGGGCGTAGCTATAGGGGAAGCAGGGGAAGTGGCTGCTTTGGGGCCTGAACTCAAAATGGGCCCACCCAAGAGGAGGACTAAAAGATTTTATTGTCAGGGCCCCTCAACAGTATTACATAGTAACATAGTACATAAGGCCTAAAAAAGACATTTGTCCATCCAGTTCGGCCTGTCATCCTGCAAGTTGATCCAGAGGAAGGCAAAAAAAAGAAAAACTGTGAGGTAGAAGCCAATTTTCCCCACGTTAGGGGAATTAAAAATTCCTTTTCGACTCCAATCAGGCAATCAGAAAAACTCCCTGGATCAACGACCCCTCTCTAGAAGCTATAGCCTGTAATATGCTACCCATTAACTTATTGGCCTTGACAGCAGCTGCCCGACACTGGTTTTTGCAGCTTAGTTTGCTGTTTATTAAAATTCCTAGATCCTTTTCCATGTAAGTGTTACCGAGTGTTTTACCATTTAGTATGTACGGATGACTTGCATTATTCCTTCCCATGTGCATAACTTTACATTTGTCAGTGTTAAACCTCATCTGCCACTTATCTGCCGAAGCCTCCAATCTATCCAGATACAATTACATTATATACAGTGACACTGAAGAAAAAGGACGGAGCGGCTGCCGGGCCTCGTCTGAGAGAGCAATCTTGACTAGCTACAGGAGTGCGGGTTGCACGGAAGGAAGGGTTTGCAAAAAAGGTTGCTGGGGGCGGGGTGGGGGGGGGCATTCAAAAATTTGCTGTGGGGCCAAGACATTTCTAGTTACACCACTGGCCTTGCTCCTCACATCTCGAATTACTCCATTCTAACAGATTATTATTTTAGGATCATAATTATATTTCCTGTACCTGTACAATTCTATGGAAATTCCTAACCCTTTGGGGGTAGTTGAGAACAAAAGTTGATATCCTGATTAGCCCATTTGGCTGTTGTTTTTTTTTTTGATAATTCAGACTTTGAAATTGAGTACGATATGAAGGAACTCAAAAACGTAAAAATTCTAAGCTAATCTCTCTTTAGTAACAAATGCACGTTCATATATTTTTATTTTACCCAAAAGTGAGCACATTTGGCAAATAATTTTTAAAAGGTTGGAATTAAAACTCTAGAACACAAAACGGTGTCTGTTGTACCTTTCATTATTCTACCTGGAAGATGTTGGCTCTGCGAATATTTTTAGCTGGCAAAAATTCCAGGAGTGGCAAATCACATTCCTTCTTCTAGAGTATTGCTTTACCATGAAATGTTCCTTTTTATTTTAATGGGCAGACTAACAGAGTAACTTGATGTGCTTTGAAACAGGTCATCAAACCACAATTAAAGTCAGTGAGAGTCTAGGTGTAGTTGTATTTCTGGAGCATATTTAATAACCCCCAAAGGGTCCTGAAATATTTTGTGATTTTCAGATAGCAAGAACGAGAGAAACCTGAACACTCTCTAATAGATGAACAGTCACAACAAATTAAACATGATCTCTGCACAGTCAGAACTATTACTGAATTAAAAATATATTGAAACACAATTAGACTGGCTCACAGTATTTTTGCATTTATTACACTTAATAAAAAATCACAATTATTTACTGTTGTAATTGTAAAATAATAAAATTCATAAAATTAATTGCCCACTAAATAGAAGACATGTCTTAGAAGTATATCAGAATAGCATAAATATATGGGTATTTTGAATGCGGAGCTCACGCATATACCCAACTAGCAGGAGTACTCCAAAGGGATAATAGGACCACTTGATTATACTGTGTGGTATCGGTCAGTAGCGCATTGGATCCGTACTTTAACAATGTTCAGATGGTTATAGAATAACTTGCTAAATGTTCAACATACCAATCGGTAAGTAGATATCCACCCTGCGGCCCACGGAATGTTCTTATAGTAACCAGAGGGTACTTTGTACCTGTTCTCGTAGCGGTGTCTGCTAGCTACCTCCTGCCACGAGGTACAAGCACCGCTTCTCCTTCTCGGCGTCTCACGTGACCTGACCTGTAGATGGTTTTACTTGGTCGGTGATGACATCCACCTGCGCCTGTCGGAGTAGCGGGATATAGCAGAACTATACCGGTACGGGATTCGACTCCCCTTCACAGGGACTGTTTAGGTGGTGGTTCAATCAGTCCTCTTTAGAGATTAAGTCGCTGCCGTTGCCGCATAGATTTTTCTCGGGTGGTTCTAAATAGTAAATAGCACGGATCCTTTTTTGTGTGCTTAGACAGAAATAGCGCACCACTGGCTGGGTCCTGTTCACACTAATTTATCCTAGACGCGTTTCAGAACCGTAGTTCCTTCCTCAGTAGGCAAATGTGAAATGCTACCTGTGTACAGACTGGACATGTCTTTATATCCCCTTTTTTAGGTTTGATGGAATATCTGGTCTGGATTCTTAATTAATTGGCTGCAGGGAATTTACCACTTGCAGCCTGATATTGTCATGGATCCAAACGGAGGATTTTTGACACACATGTGTCATACTTTGTGGGCAACATATATATATTATATCAAATAAACATATAAAATGGGTATAGAAATAGATAAATATACACATTGAAAATGAAAATAAAATGAAAACATAAAAATAAAAATAGAAATAAAAATAGAAAAAATATAAAAATCGAAATAAAAAAATAAATAAAATAAAAAATAAAAAATAAAAAATAAAAATAAAATAAAATATAAAAAATAAAAATAAAAATAGAAAATCAGACATGGATAGGCAATGATGGTATGGTGTTGACAACTTTATAGCTGGATCTTGAGTTTAAAGGTCCTGGACTGGTCTGCGTTGTAGGGAGAGGGGGGGAGGAACGCAGGGAAAGTCGGCGTGTCGCCACACAGCCCAACACCGACTAACCATGTGGTCCTACCACCCTCTCCTATAGGAAACCAAAAATTTCGATCTCTGAATTCAGTCCCTGTGGCATCAGGGACCCAAACTCAAAGATCTTCTTTGATTCTTGTCTCGACATTTTTGCCACGAAGTCCCCTCCTCTCCAGTCTGATTTAACTGACTGGATAGCACAGTACCTCAATTTACTGGGATCTCCTGCATGATGTAATTTAAAATGTTTTGACAGGGGGTGTGTTTCTGATTGTTTTTTAATGTTGTTAATATGTTCTGCGATCCTAGTTTTGAACACTCTTTTTGTCCGTCCTATGTACTGTTTTGGGCATGGGCATTGTATAACATAGATAACTGCCTTACTATTACACGATAAAATTTCTTTAATCTCCCACTTGAAATCATTAGATGTTGAAGATATAGTTCTCAGATTTCTCTCAAAGTGGGTCTGTTTGCAATTATGGCAGCAACCACACCTGAAAAACCCTTTCAGATTGGACCATGGAGTTATCATTGGTTCTATGTTCTTTTTTCTTATTGTAGGGGCTACTTGCAGCCCTAGGTTGGGAGCCCGGGTGTAGACAATTGGGGGAAGAGCCGGGAGTATAGAGCCCAAGATTTTATCATTCTTTAGATGGTGCCAATGTTTATATATGATATTGTTCACCATCCAATAGTCTTTGTTGAATGGGAGAATCATTTTTGCAGTTTGTTCTTTATCACTAGTATTTTTAGACATTGCCTCAGATTTAAAAAAGGTGGTTCTATCCAATTGTCTCACTTTTTTAATTGCATCCTCCAACAGGCCATTAGAATATTTTTTAGCTAGAAATTGTGTTTTCAGGTATTACTGAATTAGACTAAGTGCTGCACAATTCTCTAATCATCTTTAGATTTTAACACTTGTATTGTTTGTTATGCAAAGTGAAATACAAAAAAGTTAGATCACTCAGTAAAATTATTTTAGTGAAAATATTCTTCACATTTTTAAAGAGATTTCATGCTTTTGTAGATTAAAAAAACACAGACTATTGATCAACTTCAACCTGTTGAGACCTAGCAGGTTGACCAGCAGTATAGTAAAGCACAAATGCTCTGACTGTTGCCACCCTTGCCTTACAGCAATTGGACATTTTATGTTGTCAGATATACATATATTACCCTCTTTATCACCCTTGCCATTTGCTATCAGATAAGCATCTAGCCCGTTGATATAGTATATGCAATAACATTATACAATGTTCGTTACCATGAGTTATGGCCACCACTGCAGTGCAAATACGAGATGGGAACTGCTACTCCCACAGTCCCGGCCACCAGAGAATGCTTTTTCCTATAGTGTGCATACACAGCCACCGCTGCTGGATTGCAGGGTGGTCATAACCCCTGGTTCTAAGCAGTGCATAATTTTATGGAAACATGAATCAAGCCAGCAAAAGAGGCAATATGGACAATCACAATACATTAGTAAGTGCCTTGGATTAACTTTGTCTACATGATAAATGCGATTTGCTAAAGTGAATTAAGATTCGAATACTTAAAAGGTTTTCCGAGACTTATATACTGATGACCTATCCTCTAGATAGGTCATCAGTATCTGATCAGTCAGGGTCTGACACCCGGGACCCCCGCTATGAGCGCTGCTGCCTTCTCACACCAAGCACAGCACCATACATAGTATAGCGGCTTTGCTTAGTATCGCAGCCACGTGAAAGATGAACGTGACTTCACTGAACTAGGAAAACCAGACTGAATACCGCGGCACTCATAGGAGTACCGCTGCCTTCTTGCCTTCTTGGACAGATGATCAGCAGGGGTCCCTCCCTGGTGTTGGATACTGAAGACCTATCCTGAGGATAGGTCATCAGTAAAAATATCTCTTTCCCGTTATTTCTTGATCTGCATCTTCAGGCTTGGGATCAGTTTTTCCTAGTGCTTGTTCCCATGTGCTAAGTGGCTTCACTTTGTTATGAGCACTTCTGAATGGTGATTTTGTACTTGAGATAGTGATGATAACCCCTTCCTGTGAAGCCAGTTTTCTACCTCGGCTTTCACAGCCTTATCTCATTCGCGTATCTCACAATTTTGAACAAATGTCACATCTGCTTCCCTGATGTCACAAGATGTCCCTTATCTGAAAGAGGTCTACTACACAGAAGACTTTCATCAGGACTTAGTGTGACAGAGTCCGACTGCATGAGATTTTTCTTCTGCAACACTATGAGCTTTGTTTTGCTTTCTCCGAAGGAAAAAAATCCTTAGGAAATAATGTGTCAAATAACATAACAATACACTACGTGCAGAATTATTAGGCAAATGAGTATTTTGACCACATCATCCTCTTTATGCATGTTGTCTTACTCCAAGCTGTATAGGCTCGAAAGCCTACTACCAATTAAGCATATTAGGTGATGTGCATCTCTGTAATGAGAAGGGGTGTGGTCTAATGACATCAACACCCTATATCAGGTGTGCATAATTATTAGGCAACTTCCTTTCCTTTGGCAAAATGGGTCAAAAGAAGGACTTGACAGGCTCAGAAAAGTCAAAAATAGTGAGATATCTTGCAGAGGGATGCAGCACTCTTAAAATTGCAAAGCTTCTGAAGCGTGATCATCGAACAATCAAGCGTTTCATTCAAAATAGTCAACAGGGTCGCAAGAAGCGTGTGGAAAAACCAAGGCGCAAAATAACTGCCCATGAACTGAGAAAAGTCAAGCGTGCAGCTGCCAAGATGCCACTTGCCACCAGTTTGGCCATATTTCAGAGCTGCAACATCACTGGAGTGCCCAAAAGCACAAGGTGTGCAATACTCAGAGACATGGCCAAGGTAAGAAAGGCTGAAAGACGACCACCACTGAACAAGACACACAAGCTGAAACGTCAATACTGGGCCAAGAAATATCTCAAGACTGATTTTTCTAAGGTTTTATGGACTGATGAAATGAGAGTGAGTCTTGATGGGCCAGATGGCTGGATTGGTAAAGGGCAGAGAGCTCCAGTCCGACTCAGACGCCAGCAAGGTGGAGGTGGAGTACTGGTTTGGGCTGGTATCATCAAAGATGAGCTTGTGGGGCCTTTTTGGGTTGAGGATGGAGTCAAGCTCAACTCCCAGTCCTACTGCCAGTTTCTGGAAGACACCTTCTTCAAGCAGTGGTACAGGAAGAAGTCTGCAAGGTAAGAAAAACATGATTTTCATGCAGGACAATGCTCCATCACACGTGTCCAAGTACTCCACAACGTGGCTGGCAAGAAAGGGTATAAAAGAAGAAAATCTAATGACATGGCCTCCTTGTTCACCTGATCTGAACCCCATTGAGAACCTGTGGTCCATCATCAAATGTGAGATTTACAAGGAGGGAAAACAGTACACCTCTCTGAACAGTGTCTGGGAGGCTGTGGTTGCTGCTGCACGCAATGTTGATGGTGAACAGATCAAAACACTGACATAATCCATGGATGGCAGGCTTTTGAGTGTCCTTGCAAAGAAAGGTGGCTATATTGGTCACTGATTTGTTTTTGTTTTGTTTTTGAATGTCAGAAATGTATATTTGTGAATGTTGAGATGTTATATTGGTTTCACTGGTAAAAATAAATAATTGAAATGGGTATATATTTGTTTTTTGTTAAGTTGCCTAATAATTATGTACAGTAATAGTCACCTGCACACACAGATATCCCCCTAAAATAGCTAAAACTGAAAACAAACTAAAAACTACTTCCAAAAATATTCAGCTTTGATATTAATGAGTTTTTTGGGTTCATTGAGAACATGGTTGTTGTTCAATAATAAAATTAATCCTCAAAAATACAACTTGCCTAATAATTCTGCACTCCCTGTACATGAAAGTTCACAACCACTATTATCAGGGAGGGCAGCGCTGTCTAATAGCCCCACTGCTTGAATCCACTAAAAACCTTAAAATCCAGGACTTGTCCAGGAATTTAATATTGATGGCCGACATCCCAGACCACCAAAGATCAGTTGTTTTAGAGTGGTGTCGGCACACAACTGCATGGCTCCATCCATTGGAGCTTGTAACTGTAGCACTGCTTCCATTCACTTCAGTGAGAATAGCATTGCAATTAGCAGCTCCATCCACTACATAGTGGGTGCAATGACTGAAGATTTGTACTTCAGGTGTCAGTGCTACTCTGGAACAGTTGATTGGCCCCTGCCGATCTAATGCTAATGGCCTATCGTGAGGATAATCAAATCAATATCAAAATTCATTAAAACCAACATTATTTCTAGTATAAGTATCCATAAAAATCATACAAGAGTCCAGAATGTTGAGATCTGTGGTGCTGTTTGGTAGATTTATTACACTGAAGAACTGTTTAAAGCCTATAACCATACGCCTTTTCAGGCCATACAGATATCAAAAAAGGAGTCTCTCACTGGAGCCCCCTGTCAGTTAGCCAGGGTGGAGAGACCATGGAAAGAGCTTCAACTTCAGTATAAGCTGAGAGTCAAGGAGACTTTAATTTTGAGAAAAAGTTGTCCAGCTGGGAAAGCCTATGGACTGAGAGCTAGGGTACAAGATGGTCACTAGTAAATTTCTTTAACTGACAAAGCAATGGCTCTATGGAGCTAGAGGGTCTAAATGCACTTTTTTGACCATGCAGATCAACTTAATAATTGGTCACGTATTTTTTATTTCCTGAATAGATAAATGGTGATTCCACATAATATACACTGCCTTTCCCAAAAAAAAGTCACCACCCAAAAAAAAGGTCACACACTCTAATATTTTGTTGGACCACCTTTAGCTTTGATTGCAGCACGCATTCGCTGTGGCATTGTTTCAATAAGCTTCTGCAATGTCACAAGATTTATTTCCATCCAGTGTTGCATAAATTGTTCACCAAGATCTTGCATTGATGATAGTAGAGTCTGACTGCTGCGCAAAGCCTTCTTCAGCACATCCCAAAGATTCTCAATGAGGTAAAGGTCTGAACTCATCTTGGAATATGCCTGTGCCATCAGGGAAGAAAAAATCCATTAATGGAATAACCTGGTCATTCAGTATGTTCAGGTAGTCGCTGACCTCATTCTTGGAGCACATACTGTTGCTGAACCTAGACCTGACCAACTGCAGCAAGCCCAGATCATAGCACTGCCTCCACAGGCTTGTACAGTAGGCACTAGGCATGATGGGTGCATCACTTCATCTGCCTCTCTTCTTACCCTGATGCGCCCATCACTCTGGAACAGGGTAAATCTGGACTCATCAGACCACATGACCTTCCATTGCTCCAGAGTCCAATCTTTATGCTCCCAGGCAAATTTAATCCTTTTTTCTGGTTTGCCTTACTGATTAGTTATTTTCTTACGGCTACACAGCTGTTCAGTCCCAATACCTTGAGTTCCCTTTGCATTGTGCGTGTGGAAATGCTCTTACTTTCACTATTAAACATAGCCCTGAGTTCTACTGTTGTTTTTCTCTGATTTGATTTCACCTAACGTTTAAGTGATCACCAATCACGATCATTCAGGATTTGTTTCCCGACACATTTCTTCCTCGAATACGATGGGTCCCTACTATCCTTTCAGTTTTTAATAATGCGTTGGACAGTTCTTAACCCAATTTTAGTAGTTTCTGCAATCTCCTTAGATGTTTATTTTGCTTGATGCATGCCAATGATTTGGCCCTTCTCAAACAGACTAACATCTTTTCCACGACCACGAGATGTGTCTTTCGACATGGTTGTTTAAGAAATGAGAAGCAACTCATTGCACCAGTTGGGGTTAAATAACTTGTTGCCAGCTGAAAGATAATCGCCCATGTAGTAATTATCCAATAGGAGGCTCATAACTATTTGCTTAGTTAAATCCAGGTGGCAACTTTTTTTTGGACAGGCAATGTATAAAAAAATTGTATTCAACTGTTCTTGATTTCCCCATCGGTAAACAGTGGCTAACAATGTTGCCTTACATCTCTAGGATCCTGTGTACAAATCGAACCAAAGGCAAGATCTGAATGGAGTTTGTATGTTCACCCCTTATTTGCGTGGGTTTCCTTTGAGCGCTCTAGTTCTTCCCGAAATCCGAAAACATACTGATCGGTTGGAATCTGGAATTTATATTAAGGAGCTCTATAGGGACAGACACTGACATAAGTGATGATCTGTGCCATGCTGCAAAATACAGTTTATTGATGGTGTATAATTTTTTTTTATATGTAATAATAGTAATAGTTAACAGATGCGAGACAACCGCTAAAGCTACTGCACTGTCCATTGGTGTTGTCACATATTTATGAATTGTTATGCAGATGAAAATTTCTTGATGCTCCTATTCCTCTGTTCTGTCTGTATAAGTTGCAGTGCAGAGACCTGGAGGGGAAATACAGGGAAGGGTGCTCATGGCCCAAGAGGGGTAGCAGTTAATGGTGGCAGTCCTCCTTCTTGTGCTCCCTGGGGCCATGAAGTGGATGGAGGGCACTCTTTTTTTTTCCTTGAAAGACTTCCAGGCATACCTTGGTAATGGAGCTCCTGCCTGATGGTAGCTGGGGTACCCTTGTGGATGAATTGGCTGGTGAGTGGTAGAGTCAATAACTATGTTGTAGATTGTAATAAATAGCAGTCTCTTTACAGAGTTAATGGTAAGAGTAGGACTAGTAGTAGTATGCCACCTTCTTTCAGGTGTACTCTGGTAATAGAGTTGCTTCCTTGGCAGATGAAGTCTCACAGACAAAGGTTCTCTCAACTGGGGCCTAGCTCCCAGGAGCTTGCACATGTAGGTCTTCTCCCTTGTTCTGCTAGACTCACACTCTCTGCTAACTACCCAGGAGGCTGAACAGGTCTATCACTCGCGTAACCTAAACAGTCTGACAATTTTTTAACCATTTGGTTTCCTTATACAGTGTTACTGAGTACATTAACATAATAATTGCTTTAAAGGGGTTTTCCGAGACTTTAATACTGATGACTAGTTATAGACGAACATCTGCTGGGACGATTCGCGAATGCGCGTTCGGGAACCTTCAGGTCATATTTGCAGCCAGACAACACTTACTAGAAGTACACAAATAGTCCCACAACATGGACAGTGATATACCAGAGGGGGATTAATTAACAAAAATTCCCACAAAAAGTATGTATTTTAATCAGGGGCCATTTTTATGTGTCTGAAAGGGAAACTCTCAAAAATGTGCCCTGCTGGAGCCTAGAAAATTTATATTTCCTATTAGTTTGATGTATACAAAATGTGTAGCAGTCCACGCTTTTGTATCCTGCAGAGTCAATAAAAAATGCATACGTTAACGTAATTTTTTTTTCTACCATGGAATTGTATGGTGAACGGACGCCAATGTACGGCATCAGTCTGAGGCATCTGTTAACGCATACATTTTTGGTGTGCATTAAATGGATGGCAAAAATAGGATGTGAACCCAGCCCTAGTGTCATAAGAATAAGCACCAGTACACAGTGGAGCAGCACGTCGGAGAGGGGAGGCCGCCATGTATTGACACAGTGCTACCTGGTCCTGATGGTCAGGGATGAGGACTGTGTTTCCCAAGTATCATTTTTAACTGGAAAATACAGGGCACAGTATAATACACTAGAATCTATATAATATAAAGATTTCAGCCATACCTCCAAATATTAATACAAATAGGTGGTCATTTATTATATACAAAAACATCTACGTTAGGCGTATTTCTGACACAGATTGTGGTGCAAAGGTCCTTAGCACAGCAATCTGCATATTTTTCCCACTCATGCCAGGTCTAAAAAAGGATGCACAAATAGAAAAAGGCTCCGGCAAAAAAGGATGGCGTGGGTAGGGAAAGGGATAAAGTTATGGCCATTCAGTTATTGGATATCACCTCCATACATTGACCGGATAACAGCTCTGTACAGTGAATGGATAACACTGCCATACCATGACCGGATAAAAGGGTATAAGAGGGCACAGTACAGGGAATGGTTAGGGGCACTGCACAGAGTATGGTAAGACTGCACAATGCAGGGTATAAGGGAGCACAGTACGGGGTGAGGAGCACATTACAGGGTGGGGGGCACAGTCACATGACCCTGTGACATTAGAAGGTCCTTATGGTGAATGCAGTTCATACGCCAACATAATGAGAGGCAGAGGAGTGAGACAAGGGTGTGATTATGTGGCTAGATCTAAAAAGTACAGGCCCCAAAAATCTGGCAATAGGCATTCACCTGACAGCAAAGAACTTTGGATTCTGTGGCTGGAGGTGCATTAGGTGGTCACAGGATAAATATGTAGCTGTCGGTCAGTATAGGCCCCAAAAATTAGGCAATAGGCATTCACCTGACAGCAAAGAACTTTGGATTCTGTGGCTGGACGTACATTAGGTGGTCACAGGATAAAAATGTAACTGTCGGCCAGTATAGGCCCCAAAAATTAGGCAATAGGCATTCACCTGACAGCAAAGAACTTTGGATTCTATGGCTGGAGGTACATTAGTCGGTCACAGGATAAATGTGTAACTGCCGGCCAGTACAGGCCCCAAAAATTAGGCATTCACCTGACATAAAAGGCCTTTTATGCCGCTGTATACATAAGACAAGGACCATTCTTTGTTCTGGGTGGTGGAGGATACGTGTGGGCTGGCATGAGGAAATTCAATTACACGTGGTCATCAGAGATGTTGAATTCCCCTGAGATCCATTCCTTATACATTTTAAAAAATGTGAGGTAATCCACACTGTCGTGAGCTAGACGAGTGCAGTTATCGGTCACAATCTCCCCCTGCTGCGCTGAACGTCCTTTCGGACAGGACACTCGAAGGGAAAGCCAAGAGTTCCATGGCAAATTGTGCCAGCTCTGGCCACAGGTCAAGCCTGCACATCCAGTAGTCAAGCGGTTCCTAACTTCTCAGAGCGTCCACATCGGCCGTTAACCTGATGTAGTCGGACAACTGTCAGTCTAGGTGTTCCCTGAGGCTAGATCCGGAAGGCAGCTGTCGATAGGTTGGCTGCAAGAATGATCTCATATTCAAAGTGACCAACACATCTTCAAACCGCCCTCTTTTTTGCAGGCGGTACCCGCACCTGTTTCGCTGTGGGTGGAAATTCCTCTGCCAGTGCCTGCAACAGCAGAATGCAGCATCTCTCACAGCAAGGCCTGGAAATTCTGCATTCTGACAGCCCTCTGTGATGCTGGTAACATGTCCGCCTGTTTGTGTTTGTACCAGGGTTCTAAGTACGTTGCCACCCAGTACAGGTCCTTGACCTTTATGCTTTTTATACGAGGGTCCCTCTTCAAACACTGGAGCATGAATGCCCTCATTTGCACTAAATTGGAAGCGGTGGAGCACCCTGGCTCCTGCTCATCGGCCAGGAGAATGTCGGCCTCGGTCTCCTCCCTCCAGCCACAGACAACACCAGGGATCCCCAAAAAGTTTAAAGACTGCTCTTCTTTCTCCTCCTCCCCCCAGCCACCATCATCCTCCTCTTCAGATTCCTGCTGACTTGTCTCAGATGAAGTAGCCCCCCTGGGAATTCATTCAGCATTGCGACTTCCTCATCTTCCAGCTCCTGCTCCACGAAGACGACTTGATCAATGACACAACGCAATGCACGCTCCAGAAAGAAAGCGTAAGGTACGATGGCGCCATGGCTGCAACTAACCAGTTTGGTGATCTCATCAAATGACCGCAGAAGTCTGCATGCATCGCACATGATCAGCCACTGGCGCTGTGAAAAGAAACCAAGCTACCCAGAACCTGTCCTGCCACAGATTTTGTACAGGTAGTCGTCAAGGCACGTTTTTGCTGGAGCAGCCTGTGAAGAATATACAAGATGGAGTTCCAATGTGTTGGGCAGTCACAAATCAGATGTCTGACGGGCAAGTGGTGTCACCGCTCAATGTCAGTAAGGCGAGCCGTGGCCATGTAAGATCTTCTAAAATGGCCTGCCGCAAGACATCCTGGACCCCGGGGTATTTGGCAACGAATCTCTGCACGACTAAGTTCTGGACGTGTGACATGCACAGCATGTGTGTCCTTTTGCCCTGTTTCAGCGCACTCATCAAATTGGCACCATCGTCGCACACCACTTTACCAACTGTCAAATTGAGAGGGGTTAGCCATTGATTGGCCTGTGACCGCAGAGCTGAAAGCAGTGCAGGACTGGTGTGGCTCTTGGCTTCCACGCACAACAGCCGCAGCACAGCATGGCAATGTCTCACCTGGCACATCGAATATGTTCTGGGGAGCTTGTGGGGTGCAGCGGAAGAAGCGATAGCAGTGGAAAAGGAGGAGTCAGCCGAGGAGGAGATGCAGGATGGAGTAGGAGAAGAAGAGGCCGGCCTGCATGCAATCCGTGGCAGTAACACCAAATCCACACGGGTGCCACTGGTTACATGCTTGATGGACATCAGAACGTTCACCCAATAGGCAGTAAAAGTTATGTACCTTCCCTGCCTGTGTTTGCTAGACCACGTGTCTGTAGTTAGATGTGGCACTGTGTGCCAGAGATATATTAACTTGCCGCTGAACATAGCCATATAGTTCAGGGATGCCCTTCTGGGAGAAATATTTCCTTCCGGGGACCTTCCATTATGGTGTGCCAATTTCCACAAATTTTCTAAAGGCCTCCGAGTCCACCAATTTATATGGCAATATTTGGCGGGCTAGCAGTTCCGACAAGCCAGCGGTCAGCCGTTGGGAAAGAGGATTATCCAGCGTCAGCATTTTTTTAAGCTCGAACATTTGGGCCACGGAAGCCTGCCTTGTGCCAGATGAAAGCAACGACGGCACGGTGGAAGGTGGAGTGAAGAACAAAAGGGAGGAGAGAGGAGAAGGAGAAGAGGCAGGACGTGGAGCGCCGGGAGTGTGGCTTTGTGGGCTCTGACGGCATTGCTCCCACTGGGCTCGGTGATGAGAGGCCAGGTGCCTTCTTAAGGCGGTCGTCCCTAAGTGAGTCTTGGGCTTACCGTGACTTATGCGTTGACAGCACAGGCTGCAGATGGCAACACTATTGTCAGCAGCTGACATGTTCACAAAAGCCCGCACTGCGGAGCCATGTGCCAGCGTCCTGAGAGCGCAAGATGTGACCGTACATGGTGGATGGCTCGCTCCAGATACATTTGCAGTTTGCTTATTGCCTCCTGTGCACTGCGAGTTCTGTCTGCTTCTCCTCCCTATCTGCTGCTCCGTTTCTCCCTCTGAACTCCCCTCCTCTTCCTCTCCTGTGAGCACCCACGTGACGTCCATCGACACGTCATCATCGTCACCTTCACCACCACTGGCATTACAGATCTCGGAGTAGGCAGCAACAGCGGGGGCCACCCTCCTTAGGCTGATCTTTGTACTGTCGTCAGACTGCTGGGTGGCAGCCGTTGCTACCTCCTCTTCCTCACCCGATGCCAAGAATGGCTGTGCATCAGTAAGGTCTGGGAATGGATGGGAAAATAATTCCTCTGACTCGAGTGGAGGGGCTATGGTGGTGGTGTCTTTGGGGGTGCACACAGCAGAGATTGAGAACGGTGCAAATACAGAGGATGAGGAGGTTGTAGAAGCGGAAGGGTGAGTGAGCCACTCAACCAACTCTGGTCCGTCCTTTGACATAATCGTACACACCTTCCTTAACTTCCCACTTAGGCTACGGCCTGGTGCACCTGCCCCACCCCTCCACCCCTGTGGAGCGGCCTGCCTCTTCCATTGCCTGTCATTTTCAAAATGACCCTGTGCCAAAGTCCCTAGAGAAGAGCAATATTTGTGGAAGCTGATATATGGCAGGCCTTAATCAGTTGTTAGTTATAGCTGGTATATCACCTCAAGCAGTCATTTTGTGGCTGCAGGTATATGGAAAATCTCTGTCACTATTTTGTGGAAGCTGATATATGGCAGGCCTCAATCAGTCGTTAGTTGAAGCTGGTAAATCACCCTAAAGCAGTAATTTTGTGGATGCAGGTATATGGAAAACCTCTATCACTATTTTGTTGAAGCTGATATATGGCAGGCCTCAATCAGTTGTTAGTTGAAGCAGGTATATCAAAACCCGCAATCTGTATTTTGTGGATGCAGGTATATGGAAAACCTCTATCACTATTTTGTGGAAGCTGATATATGGAAGGCCTCAATCAATTGTTAGTTGAAGCAGGTATATCACCCTCCAGCAGTAACTTTGTGGACGCAGGTATATGGAAAACCTCTATCACTATTTTGTGGAAGCTGATATATAGCAGGACTCAATCAGTTGTTAGTTGAAGCAGGTATATCACCCTCAAGCAGTAATTTTGTGGACGTACAGTACAGACCCAAAGTTTGGACACACCTTCTCATTCAAAGAGTTTTCTTTATTTTCATGACTATAAAAATTGTAGATTCACACTGAAGGCATCAAAACTATGAGTTAACACATGTGGAATTATATACATAACAAAAAAGTGTGAAACAACTGAAAATATGTCTTATTCTAGGTTCCTTAAAGTAGCCACCTTTTGCTTTGATTACTGCTTTGCACACTCTTGGCATTCTCTTGATGAGCTTCAAGAGGTAGTCACCTGAAATGGTCTGCCAACAGTCTCGAAGGAGTTCCCAGAGATGCTTAGCACTTGTTGGCCCTTTTGCCTTCACTCTGCGGTCCAGCTCACCCCAAACCATCTCGATTGGGTTCAGGTCCGGTGACTGGGGAGGCCAGGTCATCTGGCGCAGCAACCCATCACTCTCCTTCATGGTCAAATAGCCCTTACACAGCCTGGAGGTGTGTTTGGGGTCATTGTCCTGTTGAAAAATAAATTATGGTCCAACTAAACGCAAAACGGATGGAATAGCATGCCGCTGCAAGATGCTGAGGTAGCCATGCTGGTTCAGTATGCCTTCAATGTTGAATAAATCCCCAACAGTGTCACCAGCAAAGCACCCCCACACCATCACACCTCCTCCTCCATGCTTCACGGTGGGAACCAGGCATGTAGAGTCCATCCGTTCACCTTTTCTGCGTCACACCAAGACATGGTAGTTGGAACCAAAGATCAAAAATTTGGACTCATCAGACCAAAGCACAGATTTCCACTGGTCTAATGTCCATTCCTTGTGTTCTTTAGCCCAAACAAGTCTCTTCTGCTTGTTGCCTGTCCTTAGCAGTGGTTTCCTAGCAGATATTCTACCATGAAGGCCTGATTCACACAGCCTCCTTTTAACAGTTGTTCTAGAGATGTGTTTGCTGCTAAAACTCTGTGTGGCATTGACCTGGTCTCTAATCAGAGCTGCTGTTAACCTGCGATTTCTGAGGCTGGTGACTCGGATGAACTTATCCTCTGCAGCAGAGGTGACTCTTGGTCTTCCTTTCCTGGGGCGGTCCGCATGTGAGCCAGTTTCTTTGTAGCGCTTGATGGTTTTTGTGACTGCACTTGGGGACACTTTCAAAGTTTTCCCAATTTTTCGGACTGACTGACCTTCATTTCTTAAAGTAATGATGTCCACTTGTTTTTCTTTACTTAGCTGCTTTTTTCTTGCCATAATACAAATTCTAACAGTCTATTCAGTAGGACTATCAGCTGTGCATCCACCTGACTTCTCCACAACGCAACTGATGGTCCCAACCCCATTTATAAGGCAAGAGATCCCATTTATTAAACCTGACAGGGCACACCTGTGAAGTGAAAACCATTTCAGGTGACTACCTCTTGAAGCTCATCAAGAGAATGCCAAGAGTATGCAAAGCAGTAATCAAAGCAAAAGGTGGCTACTTTGAAGAACCTAGAATATGATATATTTAGTTGTTTCACACTTTTTTGTTATGTATATAATTCCACATGTGTTAACTCATAGTTTTGATGCCTTCAGTGTGAATCTACAATTTTCATAGTCATGAAAATAAAGAAAACTCTTTGAATGAGAAGGTGTGTCCAAACTTTTGGTCTGTACTGTAGGTATATGGAAAACCTCTATCACTATTTTGTGGAAGCTGATATATGGCAGGACTCAATCCGTTGTTAGTTGAATCGAGTATATCACCCTCAAGCAGTAATTTTGTGGACGCAGATATATGGAAAACCTCTATCACAATTTTGTGGAAGCTGATATATGGCAGGTCTCAATCAGTTCTTAGTTGAAGCTGGTATATCACCCTCAAGCAGTAATTTTGTGGATGCAGGTATATGGAAAACCTCTATCACTATTTTGTGGAAGCTGATAGATCACAGCCCTCAATCAGTATTTTCTGGAAACATACAAATGCACTATAATATACTTTCTATGTTAGAAAGTACATTATAAGTATATCACACCCTTCTGTGTATCACACATATCGATAGCACTATGTTACCAGTCCTTAAAATGACTTTTGTGGCCCTATTAGCTAGCGTTTGGTGTCCCTAAGTTCCTAACAGCCTGTCCCTGCTCCAAAATGCAACCTCTCCCTACACTGGCAAAACACATAATATAAAATGGCTGCCAGATCGGGTTCTGTTATAGGGTTGGGGGTGTGTCCATGTGCTGAAACTTCTCAATTGGCTGTCCTGTCCCACCTGATGGATGTCATGGGTCAAAGTTCAGCGCAATGCAAAAGAATATGGCGCGAGCGGATATCACCATATGTTTGCATGTTTGGCGGATCGCGAACGTGCAAAGTTCACCGGGAACCAACCGCTGGGTGAACTGCAAGGCCATCACTACTGATTACCTATCTTCAGAATAGGTCATCAGTATTTGATCAGTGGGGGTCCAATACCTGGGAACCCCCCATCAGCAGTTTGAGAAGCCACCAGCACTCACAGTAGCGCTGCTGCCTTCTCTACGTTTCTTCTAGGCCAGTGACGACAGCACCATAAAAGTGCTGTGCACCTAGATTTATAGTGATACACAGCCGCTATACAATATACGTTGCTGTGCTTGGTGAACAAGGAGAAGGCTGCGATGCTCACAGGAGTGCCAGTTCCTTCTCAGAGACCGGATCAGTGGGGATCCAGTTTTTGGACCCCCATCAATCAGATGCTGATCAATAGGTCATCCATTGTAAAGTCTTGGAAAACTCTTTTAATTCTTTGCCAATAATTAACCATTTGCAGTAGTCCTACTGGGGTACTACATCAGCCTTAGTCTATGTTTTCATTATACTGAGGAACCAGATGCTACAGGTTTTCCCTAACGCATGCAGTGTCTGACTGGGATTCAGAATATGTGCACATCCACTTGTAATATCATTATAAACTTTGTACACCCATGGCATACCATTGCTAAGGTCTAGAAGGTTATTTGTGACACATCCCACAGGATGGGGCTCCATATAAACTGATCAGGTTGTGTGCATGAGAATTTATAAGAGCACAATGAAATATAGGTAAGCGATGATTTAACCCCATCACAAGCAGAATGTCTGTCTCCACTGGAAATTCTGGCTCCACTTCACTCTTGTTGACTCTTAAGAACACATCAGTGTCAATGTGTCAGCATATGTGCTATAAATCACATGGGGGTGAACTTGTTCATTACTTTAGCCAGACCAGGAAAGACAGGAGCAGTCAGCTGTCTACCGCCTGAGGATTACAATTTATTGTATATAGATTAATGATTCATTAAAGTCATGAAAAAAAATTGGCCGCAAATCAAAAAAATCTAATTAAGGTGGTAAACTGGTAATGTAAAAATATTTGCCTGATTCCAGTTGATCACCATTATTGCATGTATGTTACATTTAAAGGGGTTGTCTCATCTCATCATTACTAATGCGAAATGAGACAAAGTCCTGACCATCAGCCAGCCAGGAAGCCATGCTGTGTCCAAGTAAGGGTAAAAGCAATTTCCATGCTATTGGAGAATAGAAATCCAACATGCCTTTGTGTCCTTCCAACATAAGACACTTCCAGTGGTGTTTGGCCAAACTGTGGGGTGAACAGGCAAGAGTCTCTAGGAGGGTACACCTAGATTTATAGTGATAATACTTTAAAGGAGTTGGTCAGAATTCCACCCAAAAATTTGTTAGAGAAAGCACCACTCTTGTCTATTGGCCATGACCGGTTTTGCAGTTTACTTCATTGACTTTGGATGAGCTGCAATAGCTAAGACTTCCCAGGAATAAGAATGGTGCTAAATCTGGAAGCAAATCAGACCCCTATTCTATTCCTTGACTAGTACTATAAAGTAAAACGAGATTAACCACAAGCTCCAGGTCCCGGGCCATTATTATGGTAAGCCTGCACTCTCAGAAATGTCAGCAGTGCACAGAACAGGTAAGACAGCTGTTATATTGCTTGTAGTGGCCATCAATAAATTACTGCCAACTAGATAGTTGATTATGTAAACAGAGATACTATTCTGGGTGCATGGTCCCCGCTCTTGAAAAGAAAAACACATTAGGAGGCCAAGAGGTCATTTTTTATCATTTTAAATGTATTGACATTTGGAGATCAAAGACTACTGAGGAAGCTGCTTGAAGAAAGTCTAGACCTTATGTGAAGTTTTTTCCCTAGCTCTCAAATGAAATGTGAGGGTGTGAACCTGGTATCTCTGAGATGACACTAATTACAATGTTCTGCCACATTCAGGGTCTCAAATCAGCCAAGTTACACGTCAAGTGTTTAAATGGATAAAATAAGAAACTGAAGTAAATAATAAATCCTCATGCCAATGAAATGAAAAGTTCCTGCACATGGAAATAAACAACTATGCAGAATTAGCATGACTTTTTTCAATTAAAGGGAACCTATCACCATGAAAATGCTAATTAATCTGCAGGCAGCATATTATAGATCAGGAGGAGCTGAGCAGATTGGTATATGGTTTTATGCAGGGCTGGTGCAAGGATTTTTGCCACCCTAGGCAAAAGCTAATTTTGCCACCCCCTTGACCCCACCCCTTTTTTGTTGGCCACCTATTTAATGATTGTTGCATGCAACATTTTACTTGACCAGCTAATTTTAGATATTCTACAGCAGTCCCGTTACATAGCCGCACTGAAATTTCTGCTGTGGAAAAGTGGCAAAATCTGCAGAAGGTGGGACTTAGAAGCTGCACAAGGCCAAAGATCGCTACGTAGCAGGGCAGCATTCTAACATTACAGAATTGAATGGAGATTTCCTCTTCTCACTTGCTGGGGCAGCTGCGTGCAGTGTGCTGGGCGACTACCTGCAGATCCCTCACCCACTGCTCTGTCCACAGGTCCTGGTCCTCCTCAGCCCTGGCATCAGCCTCCCATGTGCTATGTACGGTATGTGCTCACCATCCGATCAGACCAGGTGCCATGTGCGCCTGTTTACTACACCCGGGCTATGGCACAGCAGCACCGCTCTGTTAGTTACACACCGGCTGATGTGCACTAGTGTCTATGGAGTAAAGAAGAGGCATACATATGGTTAACTATCCACCAGAAGGCTGAGCCCAGACAGGAGACTACAAAGAAACTTCCCCTAACTCCGCACATGGCACCGTGCCCATGTTCCCAGGCTGTGCCCAATGTAGCATCCCTATGGCCGGCAATGACACCCACCCTTGACAGCCTGCACTTACCGGAGTACGGTCCCAACACCACAGCGGGCAGAAGTCCAGCCGAAGTCAGCAGGCAACTCGTAAACACTTTCCCCATGGCGGCTCCAGGGCTCCACTGCCCAGCTCGACGGATAAGTCTCCTCAGTCACAACCGTCGAAGAGTACAGGAAAAGTCGCGCCGCTGTCTGTGCCACAGAGAAGTTTGGAGGCTCCCGATGCCAATAGTCCTGTGGGTGGGGAGCATGACTGGCCCCATGCACACAGTAGTCACGTGAGTGGCGCCATGCCCGCGCCCAGTTCTTGTAGTAACGTGTGTCCTGCCGCAGCTCGTCTCCCACTCTGTGCTCTAGATCAGGACTCTGGAGGTGACATCACAGCTCTCTCCCTGGACTCGGGGGCGGCTGATGCTCCCGCACAGTCCCTTCGGTCAGTAGGTTAATTTTTCACAGCTCTAGGTCTTATTTACGATGACCCGGATCATATCTCCCTGGCCGAGACCAAGTTACGTGGTTTACAGCAGGGAGAGCATTCTGCGGAGATCTATTGCTCTGAATTTAGGAGATGGGCTATGAATACAGAGTGGAATGATCCAGCAATTTGTAGCCAATTCTGTCAGGGATTATCTGAGAGGCTAAAGTACATGTTGGCCTTTCACGAAAATCCTGAGTCATTGGAAGCAGCTATGTCCCTTGCTGTACGTATAAATAGACGCCTGAGAGAGAGATCTAAGGTCCCTCACTCTAGGGACGAACTATCATATAACGTCCCTCTTCCTCTGACACCTTGGGTGAAAAGACTCCTGAGTTTATGCCTGGTGACGAAGCTATGTGCAGTAAGCCGGATTGTGACTAATGCACACTGGCGCAAAATTTATAGTTTTTAGTTTGTGATGCCAATTGCAATTTGCGCAGGTTATAGTCTCAGGGCCCTTTAAGGTGTTGCAACTCACGTACCAGGTGAGGAATGCCAGAGGGGGATAATGTCTCTATGTAGTGTTAACAGTGTCTCCTACCGTGTCTCCTACCTTGGTACGGCTGGACTCCTGGATCCTGGCTCACTTGTAATAAATTGAGTGTTGTTAATAGGCGTAATGGAGGAATGAATGAGATCCAGACTTGAAGTATAATGCAACTTGTCTTACTGGATGGCAACAGAAATCCATTTGAGTTACAGCGATAGTCTTAGCAGGTATTGGCAATGTATCGCAGGGATTAATATCTCTTCTACTCCTATACTATATGCCTGGAGAATATGGCAGGTATTTATCTTCTTGCTCTGTCTGTCTTCTGCTTAGTGTGGGCCTGACTAGCTGAGGAGGAATTTGGCTTCTCCTGGACTCTGGATAAGTACTCACAGGACTGCTCGCAGGGAATGATTCTTCCTGGAGATCTGTAGTTCTGGAGGTGTTGCTTGGTTGTCCACAGTCGAGGCTGAAGGGCTCAGACTGGGAGGAGTGATCCTTGGCCTCAGCCGAGGCTGGATCCTAGGTTGGGATCCCTGTAACTGGGAGCTCCTATTAACACAGCCTGCCCCTGGCAGGGGTGGCTGGTACACTAACTTAACTTTCTTCGCCTCCCCATGAGACAGGACATGGAAACAGCCCACTTCTGCTCACACAGGGGAGACTAGACTGGAATGAACTATTCCAGCTTAGATATACTAAACTGGCTAAGGTCTGCTGAACATATTGCTGCCACCTGCTGGTGCACATGGAAATTACAGCATAATATATCAAACAGGCCTGGAAAATACATATACAGGGAAATGCAATGTTAGATAACGCAAGATGACAATAAATGTACACCTGACATGTTGTAGCGGGGAAACAGGAATTTAGTGACATACTCCAGGATATTACATATGCAGTTAGGGGGAGATACCCCTGGGCCTGCTTGCAAATGTTTTAGTCATAAGAAGGGAGTATGTTTTTTTTTCTGTGGAAAAAGGGGACATTTTGTGAATGTTTGTCCTTACGTTCCACGTCAAGGTGAAAGAAAAAAAAAAAAAGTTTAATTCCCATCTTACTCTTGGTGGTGTGGGTTGGGAGTCAGAGAACTTACTTTTGTCATTTACTGGTAGTACCCGATTTAACCTAGTTGATGGTCAATTCGTCCGTTTGCATGGGTTGACAACAAGTGCATTAGAGAATAATATTTTGGTGTTTGCAATAGACTCCGCACCACTTACTCAGAAATGTTTGTCACAGATGGTACAGGACATCCGCTTAAGAGTGGGTGATTTTCATCAGGAATCAATTTTGTGTTTTGTGCTGGCAGGGGAGGGCTGGCAGCCTTAGTCCTGGGGGCAAATCCAGTCAAGTGGCCCATTTTTATTTTGCAGACTTTTATTTTCTTTTACACAGGAACACATTGCATTTACTGGCCCCCAATGTGGGACGTGTAGCGCACTGTGCCAAATCTTTTGCCCGCCCATTTTTCAAAGCCCCCTTCATATTTAAAAATGCAGCACGCGTAGCATGCTGCACCAATTCTTTTGCCTGGACATTTCTAAAAGCCCTATAGAAATGGAAAAATGTTTAGTCCCGCCCATTATTAAAAGCCCCTCCTACATATATAGGCCACTCCCAACAAACACTGTACAGCTGAAATTCTATTGTTGAGGCCTGTCTCTACACATCATACGGAGAGGGGAGGGCGTGTCCTGGCCGCACTGCCTGCTTCACATTATACAATAAACAGAGGGCTACAGCCAGGAAGCTTCTCCGCTCTCCTCCATCCCCAGATCCTGCTCAAGGCTTGTGGTGCCCCCCACAATCTGCCACCCGCCTGCTGCACCCTTTGGCTGTCCTCACCCAGCTCTAAATTCCTCCTTCTGCAAATGGCAGGGGGAGGAGCCGGAGCATCTCCTCTCCTACATAGCGCCACATACCCCTTACATCCACTGATGTCACCTTTGTTGTAGACATTCTCTTTCTTTATCTTCTCCATTCAGACCAGACTGCCATGATGATTTTTTAGTCATCTCCCGTCTCTGCAGATATTGACAAAGAGACATTAGTTTCCCACATTTCCATCATCTTCACATCTTCTGAACACCCTTTTCTGCCACCCCAATACTATACTGCAGAAACAGTCCCCCTGGAAATACTACTACCACACAGATAGTGCCCCCTTCAACAATTATTGGCACACAGTGCTCTAAAAAATAACTGCGCCCACACTAATAGTATAAAGATAATGTCCCCAAAAAATAATTGTGCTAAGCCGATAATATGCCAGTATGCCCCCCAAAGTAACAGTGCTCCCCAAAATCCCACCAATAGAAATAATTATCAGCCCGAGCACACTTAGTACTAATAATGCCCCTATAGTGCCCATACTATTAATCATGTTCCTCATAGCCCCCCAGTAGTAGTAAAGCGCAGCATAATACCCCCTAGTAGTAATAATTGATTCTCCCTATAAATATGAAAGTACATGATATACCCCCGCTTAGTGCCCGCAGTTGAGCTAATGTCCCCATAATGCATGCCAGTATCAAATACCCCTATATAGTGCCCCAGTAAATGCCCCCATAGTGCTCCTTTTCCCCTTCCCCATAGTGTCCCCCATAATATGCCAGTAAAAATGCCCCTTCTTAGTGCCCCCAGCATATGCTGCTATAGTGCGCCTCTCCCCCATAATGTGCCAGTAAAAAATGCCCCTTCTTAGTGCCACCAGATGTCCCAATAGTGCTCCACTCCCCCATAGTGCCCCGAAATAATGCCCCATAGTGCCGCTCTGCCCTATAGTGCCTCCCATAATGTGACAGTAAAAAATGCCCCCTTAGTGCCACCAGATGCCATAGTGCCCCCCATAATGTGCCAATAAAAAAGGCCCCTTTAGAGCTCCCACCTCCCCATAGTGCCCCCAAATAATGCCCCTATAGTGCCAACAGATGCCCCATAGTGCCCCTCTCCCCTATAGTGCCCCCCATAGTGTTCCAATAAAAAAAGCCCCTTTAGAGCACCCAGATTCCCCCATAGTGCTCCTCTCCCCCATGGTGCCCCCCCATAATGTGCCAGTAAGAAATGCCCCCATAGTGCCCCCCCAAAATGGGCAAAAAATAAATAGTGCCAGCTCCCCCCACAAAGAAAAAACAAAAAGAACACTAATACTTACCTCTATCAGCACTGATGCGATGCACGCCTCTTCCAACCTCTGTCCCTGCTGTGTGCTGCCCGGCTCAGGTGGCGCGATGATAATGACGTCAGCCTATCAGCCTATCAGAAAAACAGGGAACGGAGACGCCTCTCCCTCCCCTGCCGCAGCACAGGCATCTGTATCACTGTCCTGAGGACGGTGATACAGATGAATATGGAGATGAGCGCTTCCACAATGGAATCTCCTACTGCCCTCCCCACCGCCGCCGGCAACTAGAACCAGGGCCGTGCCGTCTGTGGTGATCGGCGGTGCGGCCCCGAGGAATAAAAAAATAAACTAAAAATTATTCGTTAAAGACGGCCCAGCGGCTGTTTTCAACATGCTTTAGGGCAGCCTAGTGGGCAATTGCCAGCCTGCCCCCCATCCCAGCCCGCCCCTGTGTGCTGGATGGTCTGCTTGCTCTGTTGGTTCTGGGATTACCATGGTTGAGCAAACATAATCCTACCATTGACTTGCAAGCGAGACAGATTCTCGATTGGAGTGATTATTGCATGGACATCTGTCTTAATGCATCTCTTTCTGTCTTGACCACTAAAGCTGTTCCCTCTTTCATTTCAGATTTTTCTGATGTATTTTCTGACAGTGGTTGCCAGGGTTTACCCCCACACCGGGAATATTATTGTCCTATCAATCTTATTCCCGTAGCGAAGTTGCCCAAATCTAGGTTATATAACCTTTCTGAACCCGAAAGAGCGGCCATGCGAGAGTATATTGTCGAGAGTTTGGCTAAGAAACATATTAGACCTTCCAAGTCCCCAGTGGCAGCAGGGTTTTTCTTTGTAAAGAAGAAAGACCAAACTCTTAGGCCATATCTGGACTTCCGTGAGCTCAATCTGATTACGGTCCGTGATCCGTACCCCCTTCCGTTGATTCCTGACTTGTTTAACCAGATTGTTGGTGCCAAGGTGTTCTCCAAGTTGGAATTAAAGGGGGCATATAATCTGGTCAGGATTAAGGAAGGGGATGAATGGAAGACGGTGTTTAATACCCCAGAGGGTCATTTTGAGAGTCTGGTCATGCCGTTTGGGTTGACTAATGCTCCTGTGGTTTTCCAGTATTTTGTTAATGAAATCTTTCATCACCTGGTGGGGAGGTTTGTTCTTGTGTATCTGGATGACATACGAATTTATTTTCCAGATATGGAGACTCATCAGGATCATGTGAGACAGGTGTTACAGATCCTAAGAGAGAATAAATTGTATGCTTAGATGGAAAAGTGTGTATTTGCAGTTCAGGAAGAGCAATTCCTGGGTTACCTACTCTCATCTTCAGGTTTTCGTATGGATCCAGAGAAGGTCCGTGCTGTGTTGGACTGAGATCGACTCGAAAATCTGGAAGCGCTTATGCGTTTTTTGGGGTTTACCAACTATTACCGTAAATTAATTTTGAACTACTAGACTGTGGTTAAACCTTTAACAGACATAACTAGGAAAGGTTTGGATGTCTCAGTCTGGTCTGATGCGGCATTACAAGCCTTTTCTGCGGTGAAGGAATGTTTTGCTTCTGCTTCTATACTGGTGCAACCGGATGTGTCACAGCCATTCATTGTGGAAGTTTACGCATCTGAGGTAGGGGTAGGAGCAGTCTTGTCGCTGGATTCGTCACCTAGTAAATGACCCCATGTGCATTCTTGTGGTGAACCCTCTGTATTCACTCTGGTAAAGTATTCTCTTGATTGTTGACTTTGACACACATACACCTACCTCCTGGAGAGTGTTCTTGATCTGGCCAACTGTTGTGAAGGGTGTTTTCTTAACCAGGGAAGGAATTCTTCGGTCATCCACCACAGTTGTTTTCTGTGGTCTTCCTGGTCTTTTGGTGTTGCTGAGCTCACCGGTGCGTTCCTTCTTTTTAAGAATGTTCCAAACAATTGTTTTGGCCATGTCTAATTGTTTTTGCTATCTCTCTGATGGGTTTGTTTTGTTTTTTCAGCCTAATGATGGCTTGCTGCACTGATAGTGACAGGTCTTTGGATCTCATCTTGAGAGTTGACAGTAACAGATTCCAAATGCAAATAGCACACTTGAAATGAACTCTGGACCTTTTATCTGCTCATTCTAATTGGGATAATGAGGGAATAACACACACCAGGCCATGAAACAGCTGAGAAGCCAATTGTCCCATTACTTTTGGTCCCTTAACAAGTTGGAGGCACATATGCAAACTGTTGTAATTCCTACACCGTTCACCTGATTTGGATGTAAATACCCTCAAATTAAAGCTGACAGTCTGCAGTTAAAGCACATCTTGTTCGTTTCATTTCAAATCCATTGTGGTGGTGTATAGCGCCAAAAATGTTACAATTGTGTCGATGTCCCAATATTTATGGACCTGGCTGTATGTGCACTCGTTTTCATAAGTACAGCGCCATGGAATGAATGGCGCATTAATAATATATAATAATAATAATAATGTAATTCCCCTTGACTCAACACACTTATTCCACTTCATCTCCACTGATCGGCTGCCCTTAGAATAGGAGACTTCTTGCTGCTGCAGGAACCCTATTACCACCTTTTTGACTGCATTATCATCAGGAAATCATTGCACACAAAGAAATTCCTTTAGGTTCCGAAAGAGAAAGTAATCACTGGGAGCCAGGTCTGGACTGTACGGTAGATGATCAAGCTCCATAATGCCGCATTCCCTGATAGCAGCTTGTGACCTGACTATTAGTGTTGATCACGAATATTCGAATTGCAAATTTTTATCGCGAATATTGGCACTTCGAGAATTCGGGAATATTTAGAATATAGTGATATATATTCATAATTTCGAATATTCGAGATTTTATTTTTTTAATCAGTACACATGAGCTTGTGGGTCAATGAGAAGGCTGCAATATCTTTGACTTTAGGAGTAGTGTTGATTGCAAATTTTCGTAATGCGAATTTTTCAATTGCCGATTTCCGCATTCAAGAAAAGAATGACTGGAGATAACGAATTCTCAAATTCGCGAATATATGGCGAATATTCACCCAAATATTCGCGAAATATGACGAATTTGAATATTGCCCCTGCCGCTCATCACTACTGACTATAAGCCATTATATCTTTTGTAGAAAAGGGTCGGCACTGCTTTGGATGTGAGCGGTGCACGAGTCAATGGGGCGGCGTCCCAAAACTTGCAATAAAAGAAAGAAAGACCGGCACTCGCAATGATGATTCGATGTTGTGGTTTATTCAGTCACATATTACAGAGCATAGTGACGCGTTTCAGCACACACACGTGCTTTCTTCAGACTATGTGATAAACTCCTATTTAGCATACCTTATATACCTACTAAGGACAGAAAAAGGAAGGAGGAAAAAAAGAGGAAATGGGAGGATGTCATTTCCTCTTCTTTTCCTGTCTTTCTTTCTTTTATTATAAGCCATTATAGGCTAGCCCACCTGCCAGGGCTGCACCTGGGTTTGTGTGATCCTCTGCCCTGCTGTATTGTCTTCAGATCCATAAAATGGCAGATGCCATTTTGAGTCTTTCAATCAAAACTAACTTCAAAAGTTTTAGATTTGCTAGAATCCAAATATTTTGGGATATTCATAACAAATTAGATTTTTTTTTGAATCGATATACATCTCTATTACAGCATTTTTTTGAAAACCCCTTTAAATTGGTTACTGTTGTTAAATGTATACATGTATTCTACAGCTGTGTTGTCTATTAAAGAAGCATTGTAGGGTGGTAGGTTATCTTCTTACATCTAAGTAAATTCAGTCTGGTGAGGAAGTGTCCCAGTTAAAAACAACAAAGCCTTTGACACTAAAGGCAAGGAAATCTGGTGTCATTCTGATGTCACCTACTTGTGACATTGGCATGTTACTCTATCTCTTAATGCTTTGGAATGAAAAAAGGCGATCACGCTGGTCATGAACACCAGAGGGGACATTTATAAGGGTAATTTTGCTGACAATTCTCTGTCAGTGAAAATGGCACAATTTTAACTTGACCTGTGCCAAACTGGCACATTAAAGGGAATATTCCATGATTAATCTATTGTAGTAAGGTGAACAGAAATGTGTATGGTAAAGTCCTGGAAGGGGTTTATATCCCACCCAACTGCCTCAACTGGGTGAGGTGAATGAAATCCAGAAAGTTACAATGGTCTCAGCAATGTGTAGGTTGCTGAGACAGTTTTGTTAAGTTTATGGGCTGGATTTTATTGGACTGGGAAAGGTAGGCTTGATAGAGTGACCCCACCCCCCCAATCCACCCCATACCGGGGCAGGTTTTTTCCTTAGCCTGAGGGATCCCCAGCTGAAGCCAGCTGGGATCATTAAGGGGAAATAAAGCACAGTCCAGGCTATCAGTCTGGGGAGGGTGAGGCCTGGAGAAAGTCTGGGAAGCTGGCTGCCCCGTGGGCTAGAGAAGCCAAATTCTTTGTGTGACCTGTGTTCAATAGGTGAGCTAGGATCTTTACTGTATTAGCCAGAGCCCAGATGGGCAGGTGTTTATTTTGGTTTGGTTTATGTTTTGTGGTGCGGGACCTTTACCTTACCCAGTGAGCTATACCTGGGGTTTGCCTGTATTGCCGGAGTGTCAAAAAAAAAAAAAAAATCATTTGGACTTAACCCCGTGGTCTGCAAGAGAATCTGTGACTGCCGTCCTGTTTGACAGAGCAATCCCTTACAATTGGTGGATGATGTGGTCAAAAGCAAGTTCCTAAGGCCAATGGCGTGACAGTTGATGATTTAATGTCCTGGGTGAAAGCTGCTGCAGCGTTACAAAGTTCTTTGGATACCATGGAGGAAATGATGAAGATGTTTTTGCAGGCTAGTCTGGAGGAAAAGAAAAGATATGCCAAGGATAGAAAGAGACACAAAGAAGTCTTACATGTCCAACAACAATCTAATGCACAGCAACAACAGGTCATGGCACAGCAGCAGGAAACCAACCATTTACTGCTAGAGCAGATTGCTGTATTGAGAGAGACTGTTGTAGCTCCAACCCCACTTGTGGAGGTAAGCCCCCCAGAGACTTTGAATGGGAGGATGGCTGTTCAGCGGGCCTTGCAAAAACTGACACTGATGATGAAATCGAGGCCTATCTGCAGCGTCCCACTAAGTGTGCGTGAGCACTGCTTAAAAGTACTTTTTGGTCTTAACAATTGCATTGTACAGTATGGTATAACTTTGTATTTATGTATCTGCAAAATCCCTGTTAACAGGCAGATTAGGTGTAATTTATACATCCCGCCACTAGATGGGGATAAAGTTCAGGTCTTATATATATATACCTAGGTCAGGCCTAGTTAGTCAGTTGAGACCAGGAGGGAGTTGAGATTAGTCAGATAAGAAAATGTAGTCAGAGAAGAGAGCAGATCTGAGGGAGTCAGATAAGATAAGTGGGAGAAAATGTACAGTGAAGACTTCATGACACAGATTAGTGAGTGGAGCCAACATCGCTAGTAGGTGATACTCACATGTGAGGCACAGAAGAGCGTTTTCCTTCTGTGGCCGGACTATAGACTTGCACCCCTGACCAGTAGGAGAAGAGTTTGCCTCCCTGGAAAAGAAACAAGCTTTCCTAAGGAATCATCGGTGACAAGAGCCATTACGGAGGGCCACAGACACCTTTGCATTGTGGAGGATTTATAGCTTCAGGCAGCCACACTAAACTTCTGAGAGATAGTTGAGTTTCGCTGTCTAAATATTCAGCTTGTAGGGAAAGACAAGGAATAGGATTCCACACATCTAAAGGAACCGGGTACACCTAACCCACTGCTCCGAAACTAAAAACCTGAAAAGCCTAGAAACAGAATTAACTTTGCAGAATTAACTCTGTACCATCAAAAGACTGCATATTTGTACTGCTGAAACCAAAGACATCAAAAGCAAAAGTTGTGAGTTGCATCTTACCACTGTCTACCTCCTTATTACCACTACTGGTTGTCCACCATTAACGGTACAATGACAAAAACCATCAAGGGACCCAGCCGCAACAAGCACCCTAAGCACCCCTAACATCAAGGGCACCTCAACCACCATCTTGGCTGATGCTTCCCTACACAGAGCGTGCCCCGGAGGATTTTGTGCTGTCCACCTCAACACTGTGCTGCCAGCCCAGGGAGGCTTTCTGCTAACCGTGAGTAAACTGATGAACTGTGTGTTATATTATTTGGCCCCTCATCGGTCCATCGTGTACCTCACGTGTTGCCCCTGTGACTGGCTGTCTGCATAACTGAGCGTATTTGAGAGGGTGGCGGAGAGAGAAAGGCTGCCAGTAGCAGAGTGGGCAGGTGTCCTGTCACAGGGCGCCAGCTTTGCGCTCCTTCCCTTCGGTGCTGCCGGCACCCTGCGATAAGTTCGGATTAAGGACACGCGTTGCGTCCTCGTCTCCAGAGCAACGGGGAGCGTAGAGAACCCAGCCGCGCGCGCCTCCTGAGCGTGGCCGGTGTCCTCCGCTCCCATAGTTACTGCAAAGAGTCTGAGCGCCGAACTAGGCACTCGGCGCTCAGCTGTATGCAGGGGGATGGGTCATGTGACGCTGTCCACGTCGCATGACTCCTTCTCTCCCCTATTTATCAGGCAGACTGCTGGCCACAGGTTGCCTGTGATTAGGGTCCTATACCTTGCGTAGATTCCTTTGACATTGCTACTTGGTATTAGTATTTCGGCTCATTTTTTACTTCGTCCCTTGCTTGCTCCTCTTGTGCTGTCGCTTCTCCTGGTATCTGACTGCTGCTTGACTTTGACGTGCCCTCGCCTGCTCCATGTGTCTTACTTGCTGCTCCTGGTATTGACTCCTGGTTTGTACATTGCCGCTTCTTCTGCTTGTCCCCTGGTTCCACCTTGACCTCCTGGTTTTGACCTTGCTCTTTGTGTTTGTCTGTTTTGTTTGTCTCTCCTGCACTTACTCGGGTTAGGGATCGCCGCCCAGTTGCGCTCTGTTGCCTAGGACGGGTAAGTGCAAGTAGGCAGGGACAGAGGTATGGGTGGAGTCAGTTTGCACCTTCCCCACCCCCTTCTCGTTACAGGTCCTTGCTCCCCTTTTGTCCGGCGAACCACAAAAGGCATACTATAACCTCAGGGAGCAGGACGTCCGGGACTATGCCAAATTAAAAATGAAGATCCTTGCCCGTTTGGGCGTTACACCGGCAGTTCATGCCTGGAGGGTCCGCACGTGGAGCTACACTATGGACAAGCTGGCCTGATCCCAGATGTTTGACCTCCTCCATCTTGTACGGAAGTGGCTGGAACCTGAATCCTCTACACCAGACCAGATCGTGGAGAAAGTACTGGTGGATCACTACTTCAGAGCCCTCCCGGCGGAGCTGCAATGGTGAGGCGGACATGGAGACCCTAAAACTGTGGATCAGCTCGTAAATCTGGTGAAAAGGTTCCTGGCAACTGAGGACTACCTTCGTGATGTCCCTGCCGCACCAACACTTCCCCAGAATACCCGACCGGTGTCATGTGTGGGTAAGAGAGTTCCGGCTGTTGGGGGGGGGGGGGGGGTGTGGAAGGGTGCAAGAGGGAACAAGGCTCTAGAGGTTAGGCGTGGGCATAAGACTGAGTCTCCCGGGCAGTTTGGACCCGGAGAGGTCTTCTCACCTAGGAGACCCCGGGCGCCCCAGTGCTGGAGGTGCCATGAGTGGGGACACATTGCTGCCTATTGCTCTCTAACCTCAGAGCCCATGGAGTGTGCAGGTAGCCAGAGACAGTCGCTGTATGGGGTGCCAGTGTGTGCTGCCTCACCAGGACTAGAGACTGAGCTGCAGATGTGTACCCTGGTGATAAATGACTGCTCCGTCAGGGCTCTGTTGGACTCTGTAAGTCTGGTCACCTTAGTGCATACCAGCTTCGTGGCTGGGAATTATATGCCGTACAAAATAGTAAATGTGCTGTGCATCCATGGGGATGCAAAATCATACCCGGTGGCTCGGGTTAAGCTGGAGACTCCAGCTGGGACTGTAACCTATGAAGTCTGGGTTGTAAAAAGACTTTTGTATGATATGATATTAGGCCGGGACTTTCCCTCGTTTTGGAAGTTGTGGGAGAAGAAAAACACTCCTGCAGAATTTGTGCCTGCTCCTTTAAATAATCATTGCTGTGAGTTGCCCATCGAATACAATGGTTTCGATAAGGTGCAAAGTGAAGATGTCATGTTAACTGAAACGTCTGGTGAAAATGTGGGGTTATGTGACGTACCGGTTAATGATACTCTTCGATTGCAGGTGTTAGCTGGGGAAGATGAAGCTTCCCCAACTGGGGAAAATGTGTTGGACTAAGGGGTGTCTCGGGGTAACTTTGGTACAGAGCAATTCAGAGACCCCACTCTCATGAGTGCTCACAGAAATGTTACTGTAATAGATGGTGTACCACAGGTACCAGAAGCTGACCAGAAATTTCCGCATTTTGCCATGAATGGAAACCTGCTGCTTCGAGATAACAAATGCAACAATTATTTTCTGGCCTGGAGTGTACAAGGAAGTAGAATTATACTGCGAGTCCTGCTCCAACATGCCAGATAAGTGCCCCGAGCTCACATTTCTGGAGTCCTTTGGAGCCTCTTCCCATCATTGAGGTTCCTTTTTAAAGAATTGCCATGGATTTGGTGGGTCCCAGTGTTAAGTCGGCCAGGGGACACCAGTATATCTTGGTTATGTTAAACTATGCCACACGGTACCCAGAAGCGGTACCCTTATAAAACATGGCATCCAAAAATTGCCCAGGAATTATTTTTCATGTTCTCCTGCACGGGGATCCCTAAAGAAATTCTCACAGGCCATTGTACCCCCTTTATGTCAAAGTTCATGAAAGAGTTGTGCAAGTTGTTAAAAATCACTCAGATCGTACCTCGGTGTATCACCCCCAGACAGACGGGTTGGTCGAGAGGTTTAACAAGACCCTGAAACAGATGCTAAAAAAAGCTGTAGAAAAGGATGGTTGGGACTGGGACTGCCGCCTACTATACCTTATTTTCTTTATTAGGGAGGTGCCCCAGGCTTCTACAGGGTACTCACTGTTTGATTTACTATTTGGCCGTCACCCAAGGGGTTTACTCGATGTAGCTAAAGAAACCTGGGAGACTGAGGCTACTCCCTATAAGAGCGTCATCAAACATGTGGCTGATATGCAAGACCGGATAGCGACCGTGATGCCCATAGTTAAAGAGCATCTACAAAGAGCTCAGGAGGCTCAAAGCAGAATCTATAACAGGTCTGCCAAGGTAAAGGACTTTAATCCCAGGGACAGGGTCCTGATTTTAGTTCCCACTGTAGAAAGTAAGTTTCTGGCAAAGTGGCAGGGTCCCTACGAGATTGTGGGAAAAGTTGGCAAAGTGAACTATAAGATGCACCAACCAGGAAAGAGAAGACACTTCCAGATTTACCACGTAAATCTGATCAAGCCATGGAAAGATCAGGAGTCATTGGTGGCCACACAGACCATGATTAAGGAGGTGTCACCACCAATTCCCCCGGTAAAAATTAGTGAGGCACTGTCAGTACCCCAGAAACAAGAAGTAAAGAAGTTTCTACAGAAAAACAGAGGAAGGTTTTCTGACCTACCAGGCCGTACCCACCTGATAAAACATTACTTGAAAACTGAGCCCCACAGTAAGGCCCTACAGGATACCAGAAACACGCAGAAAAGCGGTATCCTCTGAGGTCAGGCGCATGCTTGCGTTAGGGGTTACTGAGGAATCTACCAGTGAGTGGTCAAGCCCTATTGTCTTAATCCCTGAGCCTAATGGGACTTAGAGATTTTGTAATGATTTCCGGAAGCTAAATGAGGTATCAACATTCGATGCGTACCCTAATTGAGAGGCTTGGGAAAGCAAGGTACTTCACGACCCTGGACCTTATAAAAGGGTATTGACAGATACCATTATCAGATGATGAAAAATAAAAGACAGCATTCTCCACTCCAGAGGGGTTGGCCCCCGCCACATTTCAGAGGTCAATGAACCTAATTATGAGGCCACATCATGACTATGCTGCCGCTTAACTTGATGACGTGGTCATTTTTTTATCTGATTGGAGAAGTCACCTCTGGAAGGTAGAGGCCATGATAGACTCCATTAGTGATGCTGGCCTAACCATAAACCCTGAGAAATGTGCAGTGGGTCTAGAGGAAGCAAAATACCTGGGCTACGTTATTAATAAAAGGCTGGTTAAACCCCAAATCAATAAAGTAGAGGTGATACAAAACTGGCCTAGGCCCTTAACAAAGAAACAAGTCAGAGCATTCTTTGGCATAATAGGGTACTATTGCCAGTTTGTACCAGATTTTTCCCCGATGGCAGCACCATTGATTGACTTAACGAAAGGCCCTATATCAATAATGGTGTAGTGGACCTCAGAGGCAGAAAAGGCCTTTCAAAGCCTAAATTCTGCCCTCTGTCAACAGCCAGTGCTCATTTCCCCAGATTTCAGAAAAGAGTTTCTGGTCCAGACTGATGCTTCAGAGACAGGTTTGGGAGTGGTCCTGTCACAAGTGATAAATGGGAAGGAGCACCCAGTGATGTACCTAAGTAGGAAGTTGGCCCCGTCAGAAAAAAATTATGCCATAGTGGAACGAGAATGTCTAGCCGTTAAATAGGCTCTGGAGTCACTTAAATATTACCTGCTGGATAAAACATTTCTGTTGGTAACAAATCACGCTCCTTTTACTTAGATGAAACAAAACAGGGAGGAAAACGCAATAGTGACCAGGTGATTTCTCTCCCTGCAAAATTGTATTTCAAGGTTAAACATAAGCCGAGGAAATTAAAGGGGAACGCGGATGCTTTGTCCAGGATACACTGTTTGTTGGCCAAAAATACCCAGAACTCCAGTCTGGAGAAGGGGGGGGGGGGGGATATGTAGTAAGGTGAACAGAAATGTGTATGGTAAAGTCCTGGAAGGGGTGTATATCCCACCCAGGTTCCTCAACTGGGTGAGGTAAATGAAATCCAGAAAGTTACAATGGTCTCAGCAATGTGTAGGTTACTGAATCATTTTTGTTAAGTTTATGGGCTGGATTTTATTGGACTGGGGAAGGTAGGCTTGGTAGAGGGAACTCCCCAGTCCACTCCATTCCAGGGCAGGTTTTTCCCCTAGCCTGAGGGATCCCCAGCTGAAGCAAGCTGGGATTGTTAAGGGAAAATAAAGCACAGTCCAGGCTGTTAGTCTGGGGAGAGTGATGCCTGGAGAAAGTCTGGGAAGCTGGCTGCCCTGCGGGCTAGAGAAGCTGAATTCTCTGTGTGACCTGTGTTCAGTAGGTGAGCTACGATCTTCACTGTATTAGCCAGAGCCAAGATGGGCAGGTGTTTATTTTGGTTTGGTTTATGTTTTGTGGTGCAGGACCTTCACCTTACCCAGTGAGCTGTAACTGGGGTTTGCCTGTATTGCCGGAGTGTCAAAAGTGCCGGACTTATGGAAAAAAGATAAAAAATAATTATAAAACTCATCAGAACATACATATACATTAGTTAAGCTTGATTTCTTAAGAGAAAACCCGTACTTACACCTTTGCATGGTTCTGTTATTATTGCTTTGTCTACATGCTGCAGCAAAGCTGTGGGGGCGTGTAACAACAATGCCTGAGCTCTCCCTCATGAATATTGTGGGTGTGAATAATCTGCCCTTCCCCTCCCCCTGCTCTGCACATCCTAACCCAGCATAAAAAAAAATAGTCACATGATCATCTCCTAGCTCACACAGGCAGAAGATCTTCCTTTCACATTGCAGATACTCTCTCTCTCTCTCTCTCTATATATATATACAATCACCTAAAGAATTATTAGGAACACCATACTAATACGGTGTTGGACCCCCTTTTGCCTTCAGAACTGCTTTAATTCTACCTGGCATTGATTCAACAAGGTGCTGATAGCATTCTTTAGAAATGTTGGCCCATATTGATAGGATAGCATCTTGCAGTTGATGGAGATTTGAGGGATGCACATCCAGGGCACGAAGCTCCCGTTCCACCACATCCCAAAGATGCTCTATTGGGTTGAGATCTGGTGACTGTGGGGGCCATTTTAGTACAGTGAACTCATTGTCATGTTCAAGAAACCAATTTGAAATGATTCGAGCTTTGTGACATGGTGCATTATCCTGCTGGAAGTAGCCATCAGAGGATGGGTACATGGTGGTCATGAAGAGATGGACATGGTCAGAAACAATGCTCAGGTAGCCCATGGCATTTAAACGATGGCCAATTGGCACTAAGGGGCCTAAAGTGTGCCCAGAAAACATCCCCCACACCAATACACCACCACCACCAGCCTGCACAGTGGTAACTAGGCATGATGGATACATGTTCTCATTCTGTTTACGCCAAATTCGGACTCTACCATTTGAATGTCTCAACAGAAATCGAGACTCATCAGACCAGGCAACATTTTTCCAGTCTTCAACAGTCCAATTTTGGTGAGCTCGTGCAAATTGTAGCCTCTTTTGCCTATTTGTAGTGGAGATGAGTGGTGGGGTCTTCTGCTGTTGTAGCCCACCTTTCTTTCCCATTCTGACATTCAGTTTGGAGTTCAGGAGATTGTCTTGACCAGGACCACAATCCTACATGCATTGAAGCAACTGCCATGTGATTGGTTGACTAGATAATCGCATTAATGAGAAATAGAACAGGTGTTTCTAATAATTCTTTAGGTGAGTGTATATATATATATATATATATATTTATCTATGTATATAGAGATATTGATCGGTAACTATATATCACCATTAGTGATAAGCGAGCACCAAAGTGTTCGGCTGTTCAGTCCGAACACGTCACGATATTCGTGCGCTCGGCCGAGCACCTGAGTATAATTGAAGTCAATGGGAGACATTGGATGAGGGGAGGGTGCCTGGACGACAGGAAAAGGTCTGAAAGTGATTGAAACACCTCTGAAGTCGATCAGGAACAGCAGGGGGACCATGTCTGTATGCATCTTGGACACCAATGTCGCTGCTAGGAACCATGTTATCCAAGTTGTATGCCACTTTAACAGACTAAGAAAAAAGCGGACAAAACCCCACCCCCACAAAAAAAAATCCTTTTTACAGGAAAAATTGTTAGGAAGCATTCTTTCCTGTAGATTCAATTGTATATACAGTGTAAGTGCTGCCAAAAATTGCAAGGAAGAAGAGATACAGCCTGTATATCACATAAAGGAGGGCCTCATTCACATGGTGCTACAATTGTTCAGGTAGTGAGACTCCTACACTGATAAAGCCTATGCACTAAGTGAAAGGGCTGCCAAAAATTGCAAGGAACTGGCACTCCAATACATCCTTTATTACATATAAAGGAGGGCACCATACACACCCTTAAAAAATTATCATGCTGGTGACCCTCAAAAACATTAGGAGCAGGGGCCTGCTGATCTGACCACCTAAGAAGTTAATTGTCCCATTCAGCACAGGCTACCAAGAAAGAATGACCAATTTCTAATCATAATGTTCCTTTGGGTTCCAGAGAACGTCACATAGCAGAGTTAGTGCAATGAATGGCGGTCAGCATTTGTTACCTCTTTACATTATGGAACTGTACCACAATTACAAGCTGCTATCTGACTATCTTGGAATTCTATTGTCTACCCCAAAGAAAGATCTAGGGAAAGTGGCACATACAATGAAAAAAAGGAATGCAATTGTAATTCCTCCAGGCCCCAAATGCAAAAGGGTCTAATATCTCTTGAAAAGGCATCTGCAAAGAAGAGAGGAGAAAATAGAGTCAAGCCTGACATATTTTTTAAAAAAAATATTGAAATATTTACCCCTGTGACACTATATAAAAACCAGAATCCTGTAAAAAAACACATGCGTGAAAGATTCACTACTGAAGGAAACCAAATTATTTCCTTCCAAGTCTGAAACATAAAAAATAATATGTCAGCTGACCCCCCCAAAAAAAAAATTGTAGGTGAGGGCCTGCAGGTGAGCTGAACCTTCCTGAAGAGGGACATGAGGATATCTTATGCACTGATCCCCAAACTCTTAAGCCTCCAAAGTCAGAAGAAGATGACGGGGGGAATGACAATTAGTGTTTCACTTGGTGGATGATGGGAATGAGACACAGTTGTCAATAAGTAGAGTCTTGTTAGGTCAACACAAGTCAGAAGGATGACCAGAGTGACGAAGTGGATTTGGAGATGGGGGACGATGACATCACTGATCCAACCTGGGAAGGTGGAAAGCCAAGCGAGGACAGTAGGACAGAGGGGGAGGGATCCACAGCACTGCAACAGGCTGGAAAAGGCTGTGTGGTGGCAAAAGGGAGAAGGCAAGCCACAATAAACAGGCCCGTAACTGTTCACCCTTGTGCAAATCTCCCTTGACAAGGGGTAGGTGTTCCGCAGTCTGGGGCTTTATTGAGGAAGGTGGGGACGATAAAAGAATTGGAATTTGCTCACTGTAACTGTGCTATACCTAAATAAGAACTCAACATTTCATAAATAACAATAACCATAACATATTTTACATCCTATTAATAAACTAACTAAAAACATAACAATAAACACTCAAACACAGGAACATAATGAGGGAAGACTGTACACTGGAGGCTAAATGAGTAGGGGTGGGAACAGTAGCAACCTCAACCCCACCAGCATGATCTGCCACATGGCATCAAAGCACCCTAATCGGTGGGCCGAACCCCTGGGTCCACAATCCGTGTCTGTGGGTCACACCACTGCCTCCTCTTCCTCCCCTGTGTTACATTCTGGCCAATCCTCTGTCCTAGACGCAGGCCTGGATGACTCCTGCCTTGCAGCTGGGCCTTCGCAAGCACCATCTGCTAGCACACCCCTTTCAGTGTCCATACATTTCCGTTATGGCACACTGGGTGAACCTTGTGTAGGCCGTTAGCGAGTCGGACCCTGGGATGGCACAGGTGCCACCGATACCAAGGATTGAAAGAGCACTACTTCCATCAGGATTTCTGCCACCACCTACATTAGTTGCAGCGAATCCCCCTTCTTCTCCTCCGCTTCCACCTTCTCCTCCACTTCAAACTCTGAATTCTCATGGGGAAGAGGCAACAGGCCTTGCTGAAATTAATTTGCTTGGGTGACAAAAAGCACACTGCCGTAGAGCTGGGGCAGGGTATAAGGGACCAGGTTGGCTGTGTCTGATAATGGCCATAAGTTGTTGGCAGCTTTGTAGCTCGACAAGCTCACATACATGGCAATCATACAGCATATATGTACCATGCACAACAAACATCCCAAACTTATACACTAATATAACTAAAAACCTAACAAACAAGAGTGGCGTTAAACCAATGGCATGAACTTTTTAAGAACTCTATAAATAACCAAATAACCATAATATATTTTATTTTACAGCCTAGTCTGAAAATCAAACTCAAACAATAACAATAAAAACATGAAACCCTGGAACATAACAAGCCCAGCCCTCAGCGAATCAGGGCCATCACAGGGGCAGAAAACAACCTCTGTCCAGTGAAGAAGGTAAAATTGTACATGGAGCAAATGCTGATATGGCCATGTGGATCCCACCTTAATTTCCAGGATCCGGTCATACCATGCCAAGGCCACGTGTTCTCAATTTTCTCCCAACCTCCCCCATTTTGCTCCCCCAACTACTGGTGAAGCTGCGCTGTGTGTTTGCCCATTTCCAAAAGTCATCTACAGCTGCCGTCGGTTTGACAATGCTGCTGCAGCGCTTGAATTTGCCAGCTAACAGACTATTGTGTGACGTGAGCAGCAGAAGGCAGTAGTGGAATACCAGCTGCAACATGCTCTTGTATGTCTGACCTCTGTGAGGTTTTACGCAACTTTGAGGGATAAACACTGATGGTGAGTGGCGATGCCGCCATTATCAGCCGAACCATACCACTTCTGTGTCTAATGAAACGCTGGCTGCTAACGATGAAGGCGGACACCTCACATGTGGAAGAGGTGGAAATAGGGGGAAGACATTACACAGGGTGATAGCCAGAACACCATCAGTTCGGCTTCTCAGTGTGAATTGGATGATGATGATGAGGAGGAGGAGCAAGAGACAGTTGCCTACGCTACAGAGGGTAGTAGCAATAGAAGGTTTATTCCATCTGACGACAGCGAAGTCTTGCCTGTTGGTACTCTGGCACACATGGCTGACTTTATGTTAGGTTGCCTTTCCCATGACCCGTGTGTTAAACGCATGTTAGACAACACGGATTACTGGTTGTTCACCCTTATGGAACCCCCTCCCTATAAAGGAAACTTCTCATCTCTCAATCCTGTGGTGGAGAGGACGAGCAAAATGATGCAATAACACAATGTAATTGTTTAAAAATTGCTTAGAAAATTTCCATATGACAACAGTGGAGGCAGAGAGTGGAGGTAGGTAAACCAATGGCAGGGCTTGTTAATTAACACATAAATAACCAAATAACCATAACATATTTTACAACCATAAACCATAATAACAACTATAATACCAACTATAATACAAGCAAAAAACTATAATAATAACAGAACAGAATGTCATTGCAGAAATATTCACAGCTGACAAGCTGGTGGCAGAGAGCGTAGTTCCTTGGCCAACCCAGGAGGGGAGATGAAGTGGACACACCGTAGTTCCAACAGAGGCCAGACAACACTCTACAAGACCCGGGACAGTTTCACGACACCCCGCCAGCACCCTCACCCTGATACGCGACCTAGTGTCACAAGGAGGGAAACATTGTGGAGGAGTACATAGCAGACTCTGTCAGCGTCCTCTGTGCCTTACAACTATTGGCTGTCCAAGCTGGACACGTGGCACAAACTTGCACTCTATGCCTCAGAGGTGCTGGGATGCACTGCCACCATCGTTTTGTCAGAGTGGGGATATAGTGTTGCTGGGGGCATAATAACTGATAAGCGCATCCATCTGTCAATTGAAAATGCTGACAGTTCGACTCTTAAAAAAATGAACAAGGCCTGGATTGCCCTTGACTTCTCTACTCCACCAGAGGAAAGCGGCTGAACAACAAGGCACTCTAAAAGTACTGAATACACTGTATTCACATGCACCTCTGCCACCACCAAAAAGGTGATATGGTTCATGCTTCCTTTTCTCGTCCTTCTCCTCGTCCTCCTTCTCCATCATATCAACATGCTTTTTAGGCTGCCCTCGCTCATAATGTTTTATAGGGTCAGCGAAACCCTTGCACAGGTGTAAGGGGTGACACTCAGAGCCATCTCTGTGGGCACCCTTACTCTTGAAAAAGTCTGCGGTGCACCAATATGCCTTACAGTTTTCCAGCCATTCATCAGCGTCGGGTACGCCATGAACGGCACAGGCAGCACATTGACTGTATGCAGGCCACTAAAGCTAAATAATAAGGAACATGGAAGATATACTATATTGGACTGTAGTATTCAGGGTAAATGATTGTGTGGGCACTTTGCGATAACTAAGTGTGTTTGTGGTTGCAGTTTGGGCACTCAGTCTCTAAAAGGTTCGCCATCGCCTTCACTGATTTAGAGGGTTAGCGCACCTGGAGGCCCTCATCTACATTATTTTATTCTGTTTCATTGACCCCAGGGCCACAGCCTCTACGTGAACCATCAGCATCATGGCCACTTCCACGTCCCATACTGGCCGTCTTCTTAATATGAAATGTTATATATGCTTAAAAGTATCTAACACCTACACTATTATAGGATATGTACGTGTACGCGCCAATCAATTAAAACAGGTATTTTATATGCGCACACTTTACACAGGGGATGTAGCTCTGATAATGTCACAGACTACCATACACCATCTGCGGATGAAGTACAGTATATGTTAGTAATATGTATGAAATGCACACACAGTAGATGTGGCACAAATATTTTACTTCTCACAAAAATACACTGTTTTTGCATGTGGTACTATATTTGAAACAGAGAGCCACGCGCTATGGACACTAGATTTTGAACAGATTATTTATTTTGTAAATTTTTTATTTGACAGATTATTTAGATTGGCGCAACAGACCGTCTTTTCAAATGTGATATAGTATTTGTATTTGTCACAGTTTATTTGGCACAAAACAGTTACATTTATCCCAAAAAGAAATAATTCTCTGCTGAACTACTGTATATATGGTTGCGGCCTAAATTCACGCACAGATGTGACCAAAGTCAGTGAAATTTATCCCAAATAGAAATAATTCTCTGGTGACTAACTGTATATATGTTAGGGACTAAATTCACACACACATGAGACCCAAAATACTGAAATTGGTCCCAAATAGAAATAATTATCTGCTGAACTACTGTATATATGTTAGGGACTAAATTCACACACACATGAGACCCAAAATACTAAAATTTGTCCCAAATAGAAATCATTCTTTGCTGAACTACTGTATATATGGTTGCAGCCTAAACGCAGACACAGAAGTGCCCAAAAGTATTGAAATTTGTCCCAAATAAAAATAATTCTCTGGTGAACTACTGTATATATGGTTGCAGACTAAATTCACACACACATGAGACCCAAAATACAGAATTTTGTCCAAATAGAAATAATTCTCTGCTGAACTATATATATACAGTGGGATGCGGAAGTTTGGGCAACCTTGTTAATCGTCATGATTTTCCTGTATAAATCGTTGGTTGTTACGATAAAAAAATGTCAGTTAAATATATCATATAGGAGACACACACAGTGATATTTGAGAAGTGAAATTAAGTTTATTGGATTTACAGAAAGTGTGCTATAATTGTTTAAACAAAATTAGGCAGGTGCATAAATTTGGGCACCGCAAAAAAGAAATGAAATCAATATTTTGTAGATCCTCCTTTTGCAGAAATGACAGCCTCTAAACGCTTCCTGTAGGTTCCAATGAGAGTCTGGATTCTGGTTGAAGGTATTTTGGACCATTCCTCTTTACAAACATCTTTAGTTCATTCAGGTTTGATGGCTTCCGAGCATGGACAGCTCTCTTTAAGTCACACCACAGATTTTCAGTTATATTCAGGTCTGGGGACTGAGATGGCCATTCCAGAACGTTGTACTTGTTCCTCTGCATAAATTCCTTAGTGGATTTTGAGCAGTGTTTAGGGTCGTTGTCTTGTTGAAAGATCCAGCCTCGGCGCAGCTTCAGCTTTGTCACTGATTCCTGGACATTGGTCTCCAGAATCTGCTGATACTGAGTGGAATCCATACGTCCCTCAACTTTGACAAGATTCCCAGTCCCTGCACTGGCCACACAGCCCCACAGCATGATGGAACCACCACCACATTTTACTGCAGGTAGCAGGTGTTTTTCTTGGAATGCTGTGTTCTTTTTCCTCCATGCATAACGCCCCTTGTTATGGCCAAATAACTCAATTTTAGTTTCATCAGTCCACAGCACCTTATTCCAAAATGAAGCTGGCTTGTCCAAATGTGCTTTAGCCCACCTCAAGCGGCACTTTTTGTGCGGTGGGCAGAGAAAAGGCTTCCTCTGCATCACTCTCGCATACAGCATCTCCATGTGTAAAGTGCGCCGAATGGTTGAACGATGCACAGTGACTCCATCTGCAGCAAGATGATGTTGTAGGTCTTTGGTGCTGGTCTGTGGGTTGACCCTGACTGTTCTCACCATTCGTCGCTTCTGTCTATCCGAGATTTTTCTTGGTCTGCCACTTCGAGCCTTAACTTGAACTGTGCCTGTGGTCTTCCATTTCCTCAATATGTTCCTAACTGTGGAAACAGACAGCTGAAATCTCTGAGACAGCTTTCTGTATCCTTCCCCTAAACCATGATGGTGAACAATCTTTGTCTTCAGGTCATTTGAGAGTTGTTTTGAGACCCCCCATGTTGCTACTCTTCAGAGAAAATTAAAAGAGGAGAGAAACTTACAATTGACCCCCTTAAATACTCTTTCTCATAATTGGATTCACCTATGTATGTAGGTCAGGGGTCACTGAGCTTACCAAGCCAATTTGAGTTCCAATAATTAATTCTAAAGGTTTTGGAATCAATAAAATGACAACAGTGCCCAAATTTATGCACCTGCCTAATTTTGTTTAAACAATTATAGCACACTTTCTGTAAATCCAATATACTTCATTTCACTTCTAAAATATCACTGTGTGTGTCTCCTATATGATATATTTCACTGACATTTTTTATCGTAACAACTTACGATTTATACAGGAAAATCATGACAATTAACAAGGTTGCCCAAACTTTCACATCCCACTGTATATATTTTTACATATATATATATATATATATATATATATATATATATATTTACTAAACTATATCGCTATATAAATGTCACGGAAGGTGTACAGGAAACAAGACAACACAAAATGAATATACGACTCACTGGATCCAAAACTAAGGAACAAATGGAAGACCCCTGCATCAGACCTGGCTCTCTCCCTTACTGCTCAGCCTATGCGATAATCCCAATGGTGGATGATCGCATATCCTCGTACCTCAACTGTATAACACCTGAACACCCTATAATAGTGAGGGGACACGACCACCGGCTCCCTACACTAGATACGGAGGGAGTCAGGGTCACCTGGGATCCAGCAAACAGAAAAACACAAATGAATGCACAACACTTATCTTGTAGAAGACTGGGAAGTAGGATCAGCATGCACACACACTCCAGGAAGAAATATAAACCGCAAACTGATGCACTATGGGGAGGAATTTAAAGGGATGCAATCAGTCCAACTACATGACAGCTGAGAGAGGCTAACGAGATGAGGAACTGAAAACAAAACAAAGGAGGCTCAAGGAGGAGGTTCTGAAAGGCATCTGTCAGAGATTCTCAGATGTCTGGTGGTGACAGTACCCCTCCTTCTACAAGTGGACTCCGGACACTCAGAGCCCACCTTCTCAGGATGGGACCTATGGAAAGCCCTGATGAGACGAGTGGCCTTAATGTCCGTCACTGGGACCCACATCCTCTCCTCAGGACCATAACTCTCCCAATGAACGAGGTACTGGAGAGAACGCGGAAAACACGACAATCCACAATCCTAGAGACCTGAAATTCAAGATTACCATCAACCATAATCGGAGGAGGAGGCAAAGACGAGGGTACAATGGGTTGGACATAAGGTTTTAATAAGGACTTATGAAAAACATTATGGATCTTCCAAGTCTGAGGAAGATCAAGACGGTAGGCAACAGGATTGATGACAGACAAGATTTTGTAAGGCCCAATAAACTTAGGACCCAACTTCCAGGAGGGAACCTTCAATTTGATATTCTTAGTAGACAACCACACCAGATCACCAACATTCAGGTCCGGACCAGGCACACGTCTCTTATCCGCCACACGCTTATATCTCTCACTCATGCTCTTTAGATTATCCTGAATCTTTTGCCAAATAGATGACAAAGACGAGGAGAATCTGTCCTCATCAGGTAAACCAGAAGACCCCTCTCCCGAGAATGTCCCAAACTGCGGATGAAACCCATATGCACCAAAAAATGGTGACTTATCAGAGGACTCCTGACAACGGTTATTTAAAGCAAACTCAGCAAGGGACAAAAAAGAACACCAATCCTCCTGATTCTCCGCCACAAAACAGCGCAGATATGTCTCCAGATTCTGATTGACGCGCTCTGTCTGGCCATTCGACTGTGGGTGGAAAGCAGAAGAGAATGACAACCGAACCCCCAAGTGAGAACAGAAAGCCTTCCAGAATCTGGAAACAAACTGCGTGCCCCTATCAGAGACTATGTCTGAAGGAATACCGTGCAATTTGACAATGTGATCAATAAATGCCTGCGCCAGCGTCTTAGCATTGGGCAAGCCAGGAAAAGGAATGAAATGCACCATTTTGCTAAAACGGTCCACCACCACCAGAATTACAGTCTTCCCCGAGGAAAGAGCCAGGTCCGTTATGAAGTCCATGGACAGATGTGTCCAAGGACGGGAAGGAATGGGTAAGGGAAGGAGAGGACCTGATGGCCGTGAATGAGGGACTTTGGCACGAGCGCAGGTCTCGCAGGCTGCCACAAAACCCTCAACCGACTTACGAAGCGCCGGCCACCAGAATCTCCGAGCGATGAGATCCACTGTGGCTCTTGCCCCCGCGCCCAGCAAGGACCGTATCGTGGTGTTCCTTAAATTCAGGATAAAGAGCAGAGACCACCACACCTTCAGCCAAAATGGGACCCGGGTCTTCAAAATTCCCACCTCCCGGAAAACAACGTGACAGGGCATCTGCCTTCACATTCTTAACCCCAGGGCGGAACGTGACAACAAAATTAAACCATCTGGCCTGTCTCGGGTTCAGACGCTTGGCTGACTCCAAGTAGGCCAGATTTTTATGGTCAGTAAACACGGTAATAGGGTGTCTGGCTCCCTCTAGCCAATGACGCCATTCCTCAAAAGCCAACTTGATGGCCAACAATTCCCTATCTCCCACATCGTAATTTCTCTCTGCGGAGGAGAGTTTCTTCGAGAAAAAGGCACACGGTCGCCATTTGGCAGGAGAGGAACCCTGAGATAAGACCGCACCCACACCCACCTCAGAAGCATCAACCTCAACTATGAAGGGTAGAGAAATATCAGGTTGTACCAAGATGGGAGCGGAAGCAAAACTCTCCTTGATATCAGAAAAGGCCTTACGCGCCTCTACCGACCAGGAAGAAAAATCTACCCCCTTTCTGGTCATATCAGTGAGTGGTTTAACAACAGAGGAATAATTCAAAATAAACTTCCTGTAATAATTGGCAAAGCCCAAAAAATGCATCAGCGCCTTCTGATTCTCAGGAAGTTCCCACTCAAGCACAGCGCGGACCTTCTCGGGGTCCATGCGAAAACCAGAAGCGGAGAGAAGAAACCCCAGAAATTGAATTTTTGGAACCGCAAACACACATTTTTCCAGTTTCGCGTATAATTTATTCTCCCGCAGGATGAGCAAGACCTGACGTAAGTGTTCCTTATGAGTTTTGAAATCAGGAGAAAAAATCAAAATGTCATCCAAATACACTAATACAAATTTCCCCATTAAATGATAAAAAATGCTGTTCACGAAATGCTGAAAAACGTCTGGAGCAGTCATCAAACCAAAAGGCATAACCAAATTCTCAAAATGGCCCTCAGGGGTATTGAAGGCCGTCTTCCATTCGTCTCCTTCTCTGACCCTGACCAGGTTGTATGCCCCTCTTAGATCTAATTTGGAAAAAACTTTAGCCCCAACAATCTGGTTAAACAGGTCCGGAATCAGAGGAAGCGGATAAGGGTCACGAATAGTGATACTGTTCAGCTCCCTGAAATCCAGACAAGGTCTTAAAGAACCATCTTTTTTCTTAACAAAGAAAAAACCAGCGGCAACAGGTGACTTCGAGGGTCGTATGTGTCCTTTTCTCAGACTCTCAGAGATATAAGCACGCATAGCGACCCTTTCAGGTTGGGAGAGATTGTATAAACGAGATTTAGGCAGCTTGGCGCCTGGGATGAGATTAATAGGGCAATCGTACTCCCTGTGCGGGGGCAAATCCTGAACTCCACTCTCAGAGAAGACATCCGAAAATTCAGAGAGAAAAGATGGTACAGTCTTAGTAGCAACCTCAGAAACAGATGTCGTGAGGCATCTCTCTCTCTGTAGAAGTCACTCCAACCATTTATTTGCCTCGCTTGCCAATCAATGGTGGGGTTATGTTTAGTGAGCCAGGGTAGCCCCAACACTAGAGGAGTAGGCCATCCGCTAAGGACGAAACATGACACATCCTCAACATGAGCATCACTCACAATTAAATGAATATTGTGAACTATGCCCTTTAATGATTTCTGAGAAAGTGGAGCGGAATCAATAGCAAAAACAGGAATATCCTTTCCCAAAGTGCATACCTGGAAACCATGAGTTATCGCAAATTGATTATCAATGAGATTGACAGCTGCTCCACTATCTACAAAAATCTCACAAAAAAATGTTCTTTCTCTCTAGCGCCACCCTGGCAGGCAGGACAAAACAGGAACTACAAGCAAACGGAAAACCTTCAATTTCCGCCTCAACCCTGCCAATGTTAACAGATGGAACATTTTTAAAGGATTTTTTTTCTTTTTGTTTCTTTATTACTCCCAAAAAACTGCCTGAATCTCCTAGAGGGACAAACATTTGCCAAATGATTTATACCTCCACAACAAAAACAAACCTTCCCATGCAGGCTGAATCTTCTATTGTCAGAGGCAATCAACCCCAGCTGCATGGGCTCCTGCTCAGAAGGGGTTGACAGCGACTGAGACCCCTGCGCACAGAATGAGACCGCTGCACTGTCCTGGGATTGAGTATGACAGGAAGGAGTGATCTCTCCTCTCTCTCTAAGACGCCTGTCAATACGAACGGCCCGAGACATGGCAGAGTCCAAGGAGGTAGGCCTCTGATAAAAGGCAAATGCATCTTTCAATCCCTCTGAAAGACCATGGCAAAATTGACTTCGGACTGCAGCATCATTCCAACCAGTATCAGCTGCCCATCTCTGAAATTCTGAGCAGTATATCTCTGCGGATTATTTACCCTGGCATAACAGACGTAGTCTAGACTCAGCCAAAGCAATACGATCCGGATCATCATATATCTGACCCAGGGCTAAAAAGAATTCATCCACTGAACGGAGGGACCGTGCCCCCACCGGAAGCAAAAAGGCCCAGGACTGAGCGTTATCCCTGAGCAGCGATATAATGATCCCCACCCTCCGTTCCTCATCACCAGAGGAATGGGGAAGAAGGTGAAAATGGAGTTTGCAAGCCTCTCTAAAACGCGCAAAATTCTCACTACCCCCGGAGAACGTATCTGGGAGCGAGATCTTAGGCTCAGAACAAACTCCATAAACGCAAGCTGAACCGGTCACTTGAAACTGAGAAAGAGTCTTACGGAGATCTGCTACCTCCAATGAAAGACCCTGCAAGCGTTCAGTCAAAAGTGAAACCGGATCCATGCTTGAGACGGTTTTGGCGGTTTATAATGTCACGGAAGGTGTACAGGAAACAAGACAACACAAAATGAATATACGACTCACTGGATCCAAAACTAAGGAACAAATGGAAGACCCCTGCATCAGACCTGGCTCTCTCCCTTACTGCTCAGCCTATGCGATAATCCCAATGGTGGATGATCGCATATCCTCGTACCTCGACTGTATAACACCTGAACACCCTATAATAGTGAGGGGACACGACCACCGGCTCCCTACACTAGATACGGAGGGAGTCAGGGTCACCTGGGATCCAGCAAACAGAAAAACACAAATGAATGCACAACACTTATCTTGTAGAAGACTGGGAAGTAGGATCAGCATGCACACACACTCCAGGAAGAAATATAAACCGCAAACTGATGCACTATGGGGAGGAATTTAAAGGGATGCAATCAGTCCAACTACATGACAGCTGAGAGAGGCTAACGAGATGAGGAACTGAAAGCAAAACAAAGGAGGCTCAAGGAGGAGGTTCTGAAAGGCATCTGTCAGAGCTTTATAATAAATAGCAAAAAAAGGCGGCTCTCCACTGGTTTTCTGGAAACAGGTGCTCTTGCTCAATTATGACTCACCCTTGTCACTTTTAAATAGTTAAAATTATGGTATTAGTGAGCAGGCACTCTAATTATGGGTACATGGAGGACAATTTATTATTTAAAAATATATAGACATAAAGCAATCACAATGTTTCGGAGCGCAGCACATGTTTGGGTGAACAAGCATATGAAGATCTAAAACTACACTACTGGAGCGCTCCAAGAGGAATTGAACACATTGAACTCACGATAACTGACCTAAACGGAACCCCGACAGCTGAAACTGACACTCAACAGGGACGCTGCCATAACACGTGGCACGCTGACCTCTTTGAATAAGCTGTGACCGGAGGATCTGCAATACTAAGGTCAGGCTGTTTTCATAGCAGGAGCGGGACGCCGCACCAGAGAACAGCTGAACTGTGAGTAAACTAAGCACTGAATGTGCACAGACGGAACATTCCCTATCTCTATACTTAAAACAAGTGAGACTGCATCTGAGCGTGTGGATATCTAGCAATCAACTGTTAGTAAAATTGCTACAAACACTGCCACAAGTAAATAACAAAGCTGCTACAATTGCTACAAACATTGTTGCTATTTTGCTGAGATATCCAAAGAACTCCAAACAAACAGTGCAATATATATTCTATGGGGACTAGTACATGGAACTAATTGCCACTAGAGTTGAGCGAACACCTGGATGTTCGGGTTCGAGAAGTTCGGCCGAACATCCCGGAAATGTTCGGGTTCGGGATCCGAACCCGATCCGAACTTCGTCCCGAACCCGAACCCCATTGAAGTCAATGGGGACCCGAACTTTTCGGCACTAAAAAGGCTGTAAAACAGCCCAGGAAAGAGCTAGAGGGCTGCAAAAGGCAGCAACATGTAGGTAAATCCCCTGCAAACAAATGTGGATAGGGAAATGAATTAAAATAAAAATTAAATAAATAAAAATTAACCAAAATCAATTGGAGAGAGGTTCCATAGCAGAGAATCTGGCTTCCCGTCACCCACCACTGGAACAGTCCATTCTCAGATATTTAGGCCCCGGCACCCAGGCAGAGGAGAGAGGTCCCGTAACAGAGAATCTGTCTTCATGTCAGCAGAGAATTAGTCTGCATGTCATAGCAGAGAATGAGGCTTCACGTCAGCCACCACTGCAACAGTCCATTGGCATATATTTAGGCCCAGCACCCAGGCAGAGGAGGGAGGTCCCGTAACAGAGAATCTGTCTTCATGTCAGCAGAGAATTAGTCTGCATGTCATAGCAGAGAATGAGGCTTCACGTCAGCCACCACTGCAACAGTCCATTGGCATATATTTAGGCCCAGCACCCAGGCAGAGGAGGGAGGTCCCGTAACAGAGAATCTGTCTTCATGTCAGCAGAGAATTAGTCTGCATGTCATAGCAGAGAATGAGGCTTCACGTCAGCCACCACTGCAACAGTCCATTCTCAGATATTTAGGCCCAGCACACCAGGCAGAGGAGAGAGGTCCCGTAACAGAGAATCTGTCTTCATGTCAGCAGAGAATTAGTCTGCATGTCATAGCAGAGAATGAGGCTTCACGTCAGCCACCACTGCAACAGTCCATTGGCATATATTTAGGCCCAGCACCCAGGCAGAGGAGAGAGGTCCCGTAACAGACAATCTGGCTTCATGTCAGCAGAGAATCAGTCTGCATGTCATAGCAGAGAATCAGGCTTCACGTCACCCACCACTGCAACAGTCCATTGTCATAAATTTAGGCCCAGCACTAGTGTTGAGCGGCATGTCCCATATTCGAATTCGCGAAATTTTGTGAATATTCGAAAGAATATTCGTAAAATATTCGCGATTATTCAAATTCGTTATTATTTCGCATATGCGATAATTCGAATTATCGCATAATACATATGCTATGCAAAATTCACATGTGCGCTAATGAAATCGCCTTACGAAGATTCGCAACTCAATTCAATCACTAATGTATGAATGCAATGCCCTTTGCCTCTGTTCTGGGACAAGTGTAGATATTCGCATGTGCGCTAATAAAATCGCCTTACGAAGATTCGCACCTCAATCACTTTCTAGGGAATGTGAGACTTTTGGGAATCAATCGAGATACAGTGGGGGGTGATGACAGTAGTTGACAGAGTACAGATCAATGTAATCTGTAAGGTGGAAAGTAAAATAAAAAATACGAATATTCGTAAATCGAATTTTACGAAGTTCTACGTATTCGCGAATATGGTGCTATACTATATGAATGCACAGGCCTTTGCCTCTCTGTTCTGGGGACAAGTGTAGATATTTGCATTTGCGTTAATAAAATCGCCTTACGAAGATTCGCAGCTCAATTCAATCACTAATGTATGAATGCAAAGCCCTTTGCCTCTGTTCTGGGACAAGTGTAGATATTCGCATGTGCGCTAATAAAATCGCCTTACGAAGATTCGCAACTCAATTCACTAATGTATGAATGCAAAGCCCTTTGCCTCTGTTCTGGGACGTGCCGATATTCGCATGTGCGCTAATAAAATCGCCTTACGAAGATTCGCGCCTCAATCACTTTCTAGGCAATGTGAGTAAGATCTGAGCTGTTGGACCTTTGGGAAACAATCAATTATATGTGTACTGTAATTTTGTGGGGGGGGGGGGGAAACAAAAAACGAATATTCGTTTTTACGAATATATAGCACTATATTCGAAATATTCGCGAAATCGCGAAGTTGCGATATTCGCGAAAAAAATTTGCTTTTCGAATATTCGCGCTCAACACTACCCAGCACCCAGGCAGAGGAGAGAGGTCCCGTAACAGAGAATCTGGCTTCATGTCAGCAGAGAATCAGTCTTCATATCATAGCAGAGAATCAGGCTTCACGTCACCCACCACTGTAAGAGTCAATTTTCATAAATTTAGGCCCAGAACCCAGGCAGAGGAGAAAGGTCCCGTAACAGACAATCTGGCTTCATGTCAGCAGAGAATCAGTCTTCATATCATAGCAGAGAATCAGGCTTCACGTCACCCACCACTGCAACAGTCAATTGTCATAAATTTAGGCCCAGCACCCAGGCAGAGGAGAGAGCTCCCGTAACAGAGGATCTGGCTTCATGTCAGCAGAGAATCAGTCTGCATGTCATAGCAGAGAATGAGGCTTCACGTCACCCACCACTGCAACAGTCCATTGGCATATATTTAGGCCTAGCACACAGGCAGAGCAGAGAGGTCCCGTAACAGACAATCTGGCTTCATGTCAGCAGAGAATCAGTCTGCATGTCATAGCAGAGAATGAGGCTTCACGTCACCCACCACTGCAACAGTCCATTGGCATATATTTAGGCCTAGCACACAGGCAGAGCAGAGAGGTCCCGTAACAGACAATCTGGCTTCATGTCAGCAGAGAATCAGTCTGCATGTCATAGCAGAGAATGAGGCTTCACGTCACCCACCACTGCAACAGTCCATTGGCATATATTTAGGCCTAGCACACAGGCAGAGCAGAGAGGTCCCGTAACAGACAATCTGGCTTCATGTACAGCAGAGAATTAGTCTGCATGTCATAGCAGAGAATGAGGCTTCACGTCAGCCACCACTGCAACAGTCCATTGGCATATATTTAGGCCCAGCACCCAGGCAGAGGAGAGAGGTCCCGTAACAGACAATCTGGCTTCATGTCAGCAGAGAATTAGTCTGCATGTCATAGCAGAGAATCAGGCTTCACGTCAGCCACCACTGCAACAGTCCATTGGCATAATATTTAGGCCCAGCACCCAGGCAGAGGAGAGAGGTCCCGTAACAGACAATCTGGCTTCATGTCAGCAGAGAATTAGTCTGCATGTCATAGCAGAGAATGAGGCTTCACGTCAGCCACCACTGCAACAGTCCATTGGCATATATTTAGGCCTAGCACACAGGCAGAGCAGAGAGGTCCCGTAACAGACAATCTGGCTTCATGACAGCAGAGAATCAGTCTGCATGTCATAGCAGAGAATCAGGCTTCACGTCAGCCACCACTGCAACAGTCCATTGTCATAAATTTAGGCCCAGCACCCAGGCAGAGGAGAGAGGTCCCGTAACAGAGAATCTGGCTTCATGTCAGCAGAGAATCAGTCTTCATATCATAGCAGAGAATCAGGCTTCACGTCACCCACCACTGCAACAGTCAATTTTCATAAATTTAGGCCCAGAACCCAGGCAGAGGAGAAAGGTCCCGTAACAGACAATCTGGCTTCATGTCAGCAGAGAATCAGTCTTCATATCATAGCAGAGAATCAGGCTTCACGTCACCCACCACTGCAACAGTCAATTGTCATAAATTTAGGCCCAGCACCCAGGCAGAGGAGAGAGCTCCCGTAACAGAGGATCTGGCTTCATGTCAGCAGAGAATCAGTCTGCATGTCATAGCAGAGAATGAGGCTTCACGTCACCCACCACTGCAACAGTCCATTGGCATATATTTAGGCCTAGCACACAGGCAGAGGAGAGGTTCATTCAACTTTGGGTAGCCTCGCAATATAATGGTAAAATGAAAATAAAAATAGGATTGAATGAGGAAGTGCCCTGGAGTCCAATAATATATGGTTATGGGGAGGTAGTTAATGTCTAATCTGGACAAGGGACGGACAGGTCCTGTGGGATCCATGCCTGGTTCATTTTTATGAACGTCAGCTTGTCCACATTGGCTGTAGACAGGCGGCTGCGTTTGTCTGTAATGACGCCCCCTGCCGTGCTGAATACACGTTCAGACAAAACGCTGGCTGCCGGGCAGGCCAGCACCTCCAAGGCATAAAAGGCTAGCTCTGGCCACGTGGACAATTTAGAGACCCAGAAGTTGAATGGGGCCGAACCATCAGTCAGTACGTGGAGGGGTGTGCACACGTACTGTTCCACCATGTTAGTGAAATGTTGCCTCCTGCTAACACGTTGCGTATCAGGTGGTGGTGCAGTTAGCTGTGGCGTGTTGACAAAAGTTTTCCACATCTCTGCCATGCTAACCCTGCCCTCAGAGGAGCTGGCCGTGACACAGCTGCCTTGGCGACCTCTTGCTCCTCCTCTGCCTTGGCCTTGGGCTTCCACTTGTTCCCCTGTGACATTTGGGAATGCTCTCAGTAGCGTGTCTACCAACGTGCGCTTGTACTCGCGCATCTTCCTATCACGCTCCAGTGCAGGAAGTAAGGTGGGCACATTGTCTTTGTAGCGTGGATCCAGCAGGGTGGCAACCCAGTAGTCCGCACAGGTTAAAATGTGGGCAACTCTGCTGTCGTTGCGCAGGCACTGCAGCATGTAGTCGCTCATGTGTGCCAGGCTGCCCAGGGATAAGGACAAGCTGTCCTCTGTGGGAGGCGTATCGTCATCGTCCTGCCTTTCCCCCCAGCCACGCACCAGTGATGGACCCGAGCTGCGTTGGGTGCCACCCCGCTGTGACCATGCTTCATCCTCATCCTCCTCCACCTCCTCCTCATCCTCGTCCTCCTCGTCCTCCAGTAGTGGGCCCTGGCTGGCCACATTTGTACCTGGCCTCTGCTGTTGCCAAAAACCTCCCTCTGAGTCACTTCGAAGAGACTGGCCTGAAAGTGCTAAAAATGACCCCTCTTCCTCCTCCTCCTCCTCCTCCTCCTGGGCCACCTCCTCTTCCATCATCGCCCTAAGTGTTTTCTCAAGGAGACATAGAAGTGGTATTGTAACGCTGATAACGGTGTCATCGCCACTGGCCATGTTGGTGGAGTACTCGAAACAGCGCAACAGGGCACACAGGTCTCGCATGGAGGCCCAGTCATTGGTGGTGAAGTGGTGCTGTTCTGTAGTGCGACTGACCCGTGCGTGCTGCAGCTGAAACTCCACTATGGCCTGCTGCTGCTCGCACAGTCTGTCCAGCATGTGCAAGGTGGAGTTCCACCTGGTGGGCACGTCGCATATGAGGCGGTGAGCGGGAAGGCCGAAGTTACGCTGTAGCGCAGACAGGCGAGCAGCAGCAGGATGTGAACGCCGGAAGCGCGAACAGACGGCCCGCACTTTATGCAGCAGCTCTGACATGTCGGGGTAGTTGTGAATGAACTTCTGCACCACCAAATTCAGCACATGCGCCAAGCAAGGGATGTGCGTCAAATTGGCTAGTCCCAGAGCTGCAACGAGATTTCGCCCATTATCACACACCACCAGGCCGGGCTTGAGGCTCACCGGCAGCAACCACTCGTCGGTCTGTTGTTCTATACCCCGCCACAACTCCTGTGCGGTGTGGGGCCTGTCCCCCAAACATATGAGTTTCAGAATGGCCTGCTGACGTTTACCCCGGGCTGTGCTGAAGTTGGTGGTGAAGGTGTGTGGCTGACTGGATGAGCAGGTGGAAGAAGAGGAGGAGGAAGCCGAGAAGGAGGAGGTGGCAACAGGAGGCAAAGAATGTTGCCCTGCGATCCTTGGCGGCGGAAGGACGTGCGCCAAACAGCTCTCCGCCTGGGGCCCAGCTGCCACTACATTTACCCAGTGTGCAGTTAGGGAGATATAGCGTCCCTGGCCGTGCTTACTGGTCCACGTATCTGTGGTTAGGTGGACCTTGCTACAGATGGCGTTGCGCAGTGCACACTTGATTTTATCGGATACTTGGTTGTGCAGGGAAGGCACGGCTCTCTTGGAGAAGTAGTGCCGGCTGGGAACAACATACTGTGGGACAGCAAGCGACATGAGCTGTTTGAAGCTGTCTGTGTCCACCAGCCTAAATGACAGCATTTCATAGGCCAGTAGTTTAGAAATGCTGGCATTCAGGGCCAGGGATCGAGGGTGGCTAGGTGGGAATTTACGCTTTCTATCAAATGTTTGTGAGATGGAGAGCTGAACGCTGGCGTGTGACATGGTTGAGACGCTTGGTGACGGAGGTGGTGGTGGTGGTGTTGGTGGTACATCCCCTGTTTGCTGGGCGGCAGGTGCCAACGTTCCTCCAGAGGCGGAGGAAGAGGCCGAGGCGGCAGCAGCAGAATAGGCCGAGGCGGCAGCAGCAGAAGAGGTAGCAGGGGGAGCCTGAGTGACTTCCTTGGTTTTAAGGTGTTTACTCCACTGCAGTTCATGCTTTGCATGCAGGTGCCTGGTCATGCAGGTTGTGCTCAGGTTCAGAACGTTAATGCCTCGCTTCAGGCTCTGATGGCACAGCGTGCAAACCACTCGGGTCTTGTCGTCAGCACATTGTTTGAAGAAGTGCCATGCCAGGGAACTCCTTGAAGCTGCCTTTGGGGTGCTCGGTCCCAGATGGCGGCGGTCAGTAGCAGGCGGAGTCTCTTGGCGGCGGGTGTTCTGCTTTTGCCCACTGCTCCCTCTTTTGCTACGCTGTTGGCTCGGTCTCACCACTGCCTCTTCCTCCGAACTGTGAAAGTCAGTGGCACGACCTTCATTCCATGTGGGGTCTAGGACCTCATCGTCCCCTGCATCGTCTTCCACCCAGTCTTGATCCCTGACCTCCTGTTCAGTCTGCACACTGCAGAAAGACGCAGCAGTTGGCACCTGTGTTTCGTCATCATCAGAGACATGCTGAGGTGGTATTCCCATGTCCTCATCATCAGGAAACATAAGTGGTTGTGCGTCAGTGCATTCTATGTCTTTCACCGCTGGGGAAGGGCTAGGTGGATGCCCTTGGGAAACCCTGCCAGCGGAGTCTTCAAACAGCATAAGAGACTGCTGCATAACTTGAGGCTGAGACAGTTTCCCTGGTATGCATGGGGGTGATGTGACAGACTGATGGGGTTGGTTTTCAGGCGCCATCTGTGCGCTTTCTGCAGAAGACTGGGTGGGAGATAATGTGAACGTGCTGGATCCACTGTCGGCCACCCAATTGACTAATGCCTGTACCTGCTCAGGCCTTACCATCCTTAGAACGGCATTGGGCCCCACCATATATCGCTGTAAATTCTGGCGGCTACTGGGACCTGAGGTAGTTGGTACACTAGGACGTGTGGATGTGGCAGAACGGCCACGTCCTCTCCCAGCACCAGAGGGTCCACTAACACCACCACGACCATGTCCACGTCCGCGTCCCTTACTAGATGTTTTTCTCATTGTTATGGTTCACCACAACAACAAATATATTATTTGGCCCAATGTATTGTATTCAAATTCAGCGGGATATAAATTTGAGGCCTAGTATTTAGGCGCTGGGTGACCGGTATGGATTTAGTGACAGAATTAGACTTGGAAATGCACAGAAGCGTGTGTGTGTGAAGTTATTCTGAATGACCCTATGTGCACCTTCAATATTATATACCCTTTTAGGGATAGATTTCAAATAGCTCTGATATAGCAGAAACCACTAAATTATGAAATTGCTAAATTGGGAATTGTACTTCAACCCAGAACAAAAAATGTGCTTTGACGGACACTAAATATCTTGCCCAGCAACAACAGTACACGGTGGGTAACGAGAGATTTAGAGGGAATTAAATTTGAGGCCTAGTATTTAGGCGCTGGGTCACCGGTATGGATTTAGTGACAGAATTAGACTTGGAAATACACAGTAGCGGGTGTGTGTGAAGTTATTCTGAATGACCCTATGTGCACCTTCAATATTATATACCCTTTTAGGGATAGATTTCAAATAGCTCTGATATAGCAGAAACCACTAAATTATGAAATTGCTAAATTGGGAATTGTACTTCAACCCAGAACAAAAAATGTGCTTTGACGGACACTAAATATCTTGCCCAGCAACAACAGTACAGCGGTGGGTAACGAGAGATTTAGAGGGAATTAAATTTGAGGCCTAGTATTTAGGCGCTGGGTCACCGGTATGGATTTAGTGACAGAATTAGACTTGGAAATGCACAGAAGCGTGTGTGTGAAGTTATTCTGAATGACCCTATGTGCACCTTCAATATTATATACCCTTTTTGGGATAGATTTCAAATAGCTCTGATATAGCAGGAACCACTAAATTATGAAATTGCTAAATTGGGAATTGTACTTCAACCCAGAACAAAAAATGTGCTTTGACGGGCACTAAATAACTTTCCCAGCTACAACAGGACAACGGTAACGAGAGATTTAGAGGGATTTAAATTTGAGGCCTAGTATTTAGGCGCTGGGTGACAGGTATGGGTTTAGTGACAGAATTAGACTTGGAAATACACAGTAGCGGGTGTGTGTGAAGTTATTCTGAATGACCCTATGTGCACCTTCAATATTATATACCCTTTTAGGGATAGATTTCAAATAGCTCTGATATAGCAGAAACCACTAAATTATGAAATTGCTAAATTGGGAATTGTACTTCAACCCAGAACAAAAAATGTGCTTTGACGGACACTAAATATCTTGCCCAGCAACAACAGTACAGCGGTGGGTAACGAGAGATTTAGAGGGAATTAAATTTGAGGCCTAGTATTTAGGCGCTGGGTCACCGGTATGGATTTAGTGACAGAATTAGACTTGGAAATACACAGTAGCGGGTGTGTGTGAAGTTATTCTGAATGACCCTATGTGCACCTTCAATATTATATACCCTTTTTGGGATAGATTTCAAATAGCTCTGATATAGCAGGAACCACTAAATTATGAAATTGCTAAATTGGGAATTGTACTTCAACCCAGAACAAAAAATGTGCTTTGACGGGCACTAAATAACTTTCCCAGCTACAACAGGACAACGGTAACGAGAGATTTAGAGGGATTTAAATTTGAGGCCTAGTATTTAGGCGCTGGGTGACAGGTATGGGTTTAGTGACAGAATTAGACTTGGAAATACACAGTAGCGGGTGTGTGTGAAGTTATTCTGAATGACCCTATGTGCACCTTCAATATTATATACCCTTTTTGGGATAGATTTCAAATAGCTCTGATATAGCAGAAACCACTAAATTATGAAATTGCTAAATTGGGAATTGTACTTCAACCCAGAACAAAAAATGTGCTTTGACGGACACTAAATATCTTGCCCAGCAACAACAGTACAGCGGTGGGTAACGAGAGATTTAGAGGGAATTAAATTTGAGGCCTAGTATTTAGGCGCTGGGTCACCGGTATGGATTTAGTGACAGAATTAGACTTGGAAATACACAGTAGCGGGTGTGTGTGAAGTTACTCTGAATGACCCTATGTGCACCTTCAATATTATATACCCTTTTTGGGATAGATTTCAAAGAGCTCTGATATAGCAGGAACCACTAAATTATGAAATTGCTAAATTGGGAATTGTATTTCAACCCAGAACAAGAAATGTGCTTGAACGGACACTAAATAACTCGCCCAGCTACAGCACTAGGGACAGATTTAGCTGGATATAAATTTGAGGCCTAGTATTTAGGCGCTGGGTGACAGGTATGGGTTTAGTGACAGAATTAGACTTGGAAATACACAGTAGCGGGTGTGTGTGAAGTTATTCTGAATGACCCTATGTGCACCTTCAATATTATATACCCTTTTAGGGATAGATTTCAAATAGCTCTGATATAGCAGAAACCACTAAATTATGAAATTGCTAAATTGGGAATTGTACTTCAACCCAGAACAAAAAATGTGCTTTGACGGACACTAAATATCTTGCCCAGCAACAACAGTACAGCGGTGGGTAACGAGAGATTTAGAGGGAATTAAATTTGAGGCCTAGTATTTAGGCGCTGGGTCACCGGTATGGATTTAGTGACAGAATTAGACTTGGAAATACACAGTAGCGGGTGTGTGTGAAGTTATTCTGAATGACCCTATGTGCACCTTCAATATTATATACCCTTTTTGGGATAGATTTCAAATAGCTCTGATATAGCAGGAACCACTAAATTATGAAATTGCTAAATTGGGAATTGTACTTCAACCCAGAACAAAAAATGTGCTTTGACGGGCACTAAATAACTTTCCCAGCTACAACAGGACAACGGTAACGAGAGATTTAGAGGGATTTAAATTTGAGGCCTAGTATTTAGGCGCTGGGTGACAGGTATGGGTTTAGTGACAGAATTAGACTTGGAAATACACAGTAGCGGGTGTGTGTGAAGTTATTCTGAATGACCCTATGTGCACCTTCAATATTATATACCCTTTTTGGGATAGATTTCAAATAGCTCTGATATAGCAGAAACCACTAAATTATGAAATTGCTAAATTGGGAATTGTACTTCAACCCAGAACAAAAAATGTGCTTTGACGGACACTAAATATCTTGCCCAGCAACAACAGTACAGCGGTGGGTAACGAGAGATTTAGAGGGAATTAAATTTGAGGCCTAGTATTTAGGCGCTGGGTCACCGGTATGGATTTAGTGACAGAATTAGACTTGGAAATACACAGTAGCGGGTGTGTGTGAAGTTACTCTGAATGACCCTATGTGCACCTTCAATATTATATACCCTTTTTGGGATAGATTTCAAAGAGCTCTGATATAGCAGGAACCACTAAATTATGAAATTGCTAAATTGGGAATTGTATTTCAACCCAGAACAAGAAATGTGCTTGAACGGACACTAAATAACTCGCCCAGCTACAGCACTAGGGACAGATTTAGCTGGATATAAATTTGAGGCCTAGTATTTAGGCGCTGGGTGACCGGTATGGATTTAGTGACAGAATTAGACTGGGATATGGCCAAAAAATGAACAGACTATTGCTGGTTAAATGCACTTGGTGTGACAGCTTCACCCTGATGTAGGCTTTAGCCAAAAAACAACCACACCATTGAGGGTTAAATGCACTTGGTGACAGGCGCAGCTTGCCCCTGATTTTGTATATGGCCAAAAAATGAACAGACTATTGCTGGTTAAATGCACTTGGTGTGACAGCTTCACCCTGATGTAGGCTTTAGCCAAAAAACAACCACACCATTGAGGGTTAAATGCACTTGGTGACAGGCGCAGCTTGCCCCTGATTTTGTATATGGCCAAAAAATGAACAGACTATTGCTGGTTAAATGCACTTGGTGTGACAGCTTCACCCTGATGTAGGCTTTAGCCAAAAAACAACCACACCATTGAGGGTTAAATGCACTTGGTGACAGGCGCAGCTTGCCCCTGATTTTGTATATGGCCAAAAAATGAACAGACTATTGCTGGTTAAATGCACTTGGTGTGACAGCTTCACCCTGATGTAGGCTTTAGCCAAAAAACAACCACACCATTGAGGGTTAAATGCACTTGGTCGCAGCTTGTGCTGGCGCACCACAAGACACAAAATGGCCGCCGATCACCCCAGAAAAATGAGACTGACAAACGGTCTGTGCAGCCTAAAAACAGTGAGCAATTGAGGATCAGCAGCTCAATGATCCACAGCTGCAGATCGATCAGTTAATCAAGTCCTTTGGAGGAGTTAATCTGCCTAATCTCGCCCTACTGTCGCAGCCGCAACCTCTCCCTACGCTAATCAGAGCAGAGTGACGGGCGGCGCTATGTGACTCCAGCTTAAATAGAGGCTGGGTCACATGGTGCTCTGGCCAATCACAGCCATGCCAATAGTAGGCATGGCTGTGATGGCCTCTTGGGGCAAGTAGTATGACGCTTGTTGATTGGCTGCTTTGCAGCCTTTCAAAAAGCGCCAAGAAAGCGTCACAAAAGCGCGAAGAAAGCGACGAACACCGAACCCGAACCCGGACTTTTACGAAAATGTCCGGGTTCGGGTCCGTGTCACGGACACCCCAAAATTCGGTACGAACCCGAACTATACAGTTCGAGTTCGCTCATCCCTAATTGCCACTAATCCAAGTTGTTCCTGCTTTCTATTTTAATTTTTATTTGTATATTCATTGTAATATTGCTGATATCCTTAAACTGTTACTGCTATTATTGATATTAACCATTGCTATTGCTGCTAATACTATTTCTATGGATATTTAATCATTTTTATGAACATTGTGATTTTTATATGAACATTGTGATTGCTTTATGTCTATATATTTTTAAATAATAAATTGTCCTCCATGTACCCATAATTAGAGTGCCTGCTCACTAATACCATAATTTTATCTGTCAGAGCTTCTCAGATGTCTGGTGGTGACAATACATTTATTGATGAAGTATATAGATATATACTTTATCATATGTATATAGAGATATAGATCACTATGTAGTGTCCCACTATGTAAATGTGGGCACTACTCAAGGGTCAATTGGGTCACGTTGTTCTCCACCTCCTGTGGAACATGGTCATTGTATTTTATATGGTATTTTTAATGTGTATTTTCTGGTTATCTCCTGTACCAGGCCTGTTAGGGGTAGTTCCTCCTCCTAAGCTGTAGAGGGAGCTAGGGAACCCCCTAGTATATATAGTTAGGCCCAGACAGGAAAGAGTCAGTCCAGAAGGGAGTGAAGTTAGCACTTTAGCTAGAGAGGAGCTGAAGATCAGTTTCTAACATGCAGCTAGATAGCCCAGGTTCCTAGCTTGCATGCAGGGGAAGAAGTTGCCTCCTGAAGATATCTAGTACCGTTAAAAGTACAGTGCAGAGCCACTTTTATCCAGCCAAGTAGAGAGCTGAAGGGCAGAAGAATATTTTACAGCAAGAGGATATATACCAGAGGAAGGTTTCACTACCCAAGGATAAAGCCAGCAATAGGGCATACGGGCCTTGGAGAAAGCCAGACAGGACCTAAGGAAAATGCAGCCTGATCTGTAACTGTTATTCCCTCTGAGTATCTTGCAAGGACTTTGCCTGCCATTTATATGAAGCCTGCCTGTTACCTTTTACATGTGGAATTAACTAAAGACTGTATATAGTTGAACTGTTCAGTAAAAAGAAGTTCTGGTTCACTGCAAATTGTGTTCCTCAATTATTCCTACAACAAATCGGTGTGCCACCGTTACCGGCACTGGCGTCACAAACTTTAAGGGATCTTGCCATCGGCACACTAAACCTGCAACACCCAGAACACCTCACCTACCACCCGGCCTGGTCCCTATTCATAGAGAGTGCCCCAGAGGATCCATGTGCCAGCCTCTCCATCACTGCTGTATGCCTGCCCAGGGTATATAAAAACTGTGAGTAACAATAGCAACCCTCAGTCTGTTAACTGCCCCTGTGACCTCACCATCGCTCACCCTGCAGGGCTGTGTACTGCAACTATATACAGTATATTACCACATACATATATATTAAGTATATATATATATATATATATATATATATATATAGATCTCTATATACTAATCTATATATGTATAGCTAAGCTATATCTATATCTAAGCTATATCTATATCTAAGCTATATGACAGCTATATCTATCTAAGCTGTATGACAGTTATATGTATCTAAGGCCTCTTTCACACGGGAGTCATGTTTTTGGCCCGGGTAAGATGGAGGTGCGTCACAGGAAAATGCGCGATTTCTCCGCGCCAGTGCAAAACATTGTAATGCATTTTGCACGCGCGTGAGAAAAATCGGCATGTTTGGTACCCAAACCCGAACTTCTTCACAGAAGTTTGGGTTAGGTGTTGTGTAGACTGTATTATTTTCCCTTATAACATGGTTATAAGGGAAAATAATAGCATTCTTAATACAGAATGCATAGTACAATAGGGCTGAAGGGGTTAAAAAAATAAAAAAAAAGTAACTCACTTTAATCCACTTGTTTGCGCAGCCCGGCTTTTCTTCTGTCTTCTTCTTTGAGGAATAGGACCTTTGATGACGTCAATGCGCTCATCACATGCTCCATCACATGATCTTTTACCATGGTGATGGATCATGTGACGGACCATGTGATGAGTGCAGTGACGTCACCACAGGTCCTTTTCCTGTGCACAGCAAAGAAGAAGAAAGAAGAGAAGCTGGGCTGCGCGAACAAGTGGATTAAGGTGAGTTAAATTTTTATTTATATTTTTTTAACCCCTCCAGCCCTATTGTACTATGCATTCTGTATTAAGAATGCAATTTTTTTACCTTATAACCATGTTATGAGGGAAAATAATAATGATCGGGTCTACATCCCGATCATTTCCTAGCACCCGTGCATGAAAATCGCACCGCATCCGCACTTGCTTGCTGATGCTTGCGATTTTCACGCAGCCCCATTCACTTCTATGGGGCCTGCGTTGCATGGAAAATGCACAAAGAGGAGCATGCTGCAATTTTCATGCAACTCACAAGTGATGCGTGAAAATCACTGCTCATCTGCCCAGCCCCATAGAAATGAATGGGTCCGGATTCAGTGCGGGTGCAATGCGTTCACCTCCCGCATTGCACCCGCGCGGAAATCTCGCCTGTGTGAAAGGGGCCTAAGTGTACTTTCACACTAGGGTTAATCTTTTCCGGCATTGAGTTCCGTCCTAGGGGCTCAATACCGTAAAAGAACTGATCAGTTTTATCCTAATGCATTCTGAATGGAGAGCAATCCGTTCAGGATGCATTAGGATGTCTTCGGTTCAGTCTTTTTGCCCTTTCAAGACGGAGATAATACTGCAGCATGCTGCGGTTTTATTTCCGTCCAAAGTTCCGGAACACTTGCCAGAATGCCGGATCAGGCATTTTTTCCCATTGAAATGCATTAATGCTGGATCCGGCCCGAGTGTTCCGTCAAAACGGATCCAGCATTGCGGTCTGCTCATGCTCAGACCGCAAAAAATGTGAAAAAATAAAAAGGCTGCATCAGTTTTTACGGATGACACCAGAGAGACAGATCCGGCATTTCAATGCATTTGTCATATGGATCAGGATCCTGATCCATCTGACAAATGCCATCAGTTTGCATACGTTGTGACGGATGCGGCAGGCAGTTCCGGTGACGGAACTGCCTGCCGGAATCCTCTGCCGCAAGTGTGAAAGTACCCTAAGCTATATGACAGCTATATTTATCTAAGCTATATCACAGCTATATCTATATGACAGACAATTATTTACTTTGTGATGTTCCTGGGGGTGGTTTTGTTTCTGATTGCCAGTGGAGTAGGGCAATGGTAACTTTCTGAGGCTGCCGGCACTGGTAATGATCACCAGACGCAGAGGCAGGGGAACGGGCACACTGGTGGATCACAGGGAGGGAGTGGGCACTCCATTCAATCTTTCGGCATGGCTGTTGGCACTGGTAAGGATCGCGCATGTGTGATCCCTCACAGAAGCCGCGGCAGCCAGAGGAGAGAGATGGGGCGGGAACAAAAGTCTCTGACATTTCGTGTACAGAGCCGGGGCACTCCCTAAGGCAGGGAGAAGCCTGTACACAAAACGTAACCACCGGAGCCTGGTGGATGACGTCAGGGGTCACGTGACCCGCATCGGCCGTGCAGAAACACGGCAGAATAAATTATGTGAGTAAATTACAAATGTATTTTTAATCCTGTTATAAGCCACTGTAACATATATAGGTATAACTCGGACAACCCCTTTAACCCTGTGGTCTGCAAGAGAATCTGTCACCGCCGCCCTACTTGAGAGAGCAACCCCTTACACTATATATATATATAAAGAAGGACATATATATGTATGTTCCGCGATCACTCAAAAATCATCGATTTCAACGAAACTTGATATGCACATCCCTTGCTACCTGGGATCAGGAGCTGGAGCTGTGGGTTCCTTGCCCCCCCTAGTGGCAGGAACTCCCGCTCGGTGAGGGAGATAGTTCAGCATGAGGACAGAGACTGTGCCAGGAGTGGCCACTAGAAGGCTTAGGACTCCAAGAGTTCACGGGCAGGAGTTTCCTGGCCTGGGACTACAGGAAGATGAGGTGGTGTCTGAAGATGGGGAGAGCGCACCCAGCATGGACATGTCTGGGGTGCAGGCTGCCAGCAGTTCATTTACAGTGGGAGAATCCATGGAGTCGCTTACGAGGATCATTCATCAGGAGCCAGGAACAGCGGCTGCAGGGTTCACAGCGCCCGGGCACCAGTTGAGTACTTGTAGGGAGTTTTTCAGACATTAGTTAGCAGCCCAGTGGGTGTGGGGGCTGGGGCGGCATGGGGAGATTGGTAGTTGGGGGATTGGGGCAGTTTTTAAGTAGTCTTGCAGGTTGGGTTGCAGGGTTAGGAGGAGCAGGTTTGTCCCCATTACTGGCTTAGGGGGTAGATGCGGGTTTGAGTGGGGCTGTAGGGGGTCTCGAGCGGGGGGATCAGTGTCGGAGCAGCCCCAGGTTGGAGGTGAAGAGGACAGGCCTAGGGTGGATGATCCGGCAAGGGGGAGGTTTATGTGTGTTTTGAGCGTCTGTTAGGGGCGCACTTAAAGCAGGAAGTAACGTGAGTGTATATTGAAGGGGAAGTATGTTGATATTTTTTACTACTCCCCCTTGAGTGTTTTAAATTGGATAGTTGATGGGAAAAAGGAAGAAGATGAAAAGCGCCTGTATAGACTCTTGGTTACAGGCGTTTGCTATATTGGCGAGTGTTGCTCGGCTCTTTTTTGTTATCTGGATGCGATTGGAGAGGCGTACAGGGTGTACAGAGGGGTTCAGGGTGGCTCAGGTATGGTGAGCAATTCCGGCAGAGACAGGCTGTTCGCCCTAATATTAGGTGGGACTATAAAGATATTAGTTTATGGTTAAGAGTGACGGCGCCGGGGCGGCATGGGAAGTCCTTTAGTCCACTCTTTCAGCAGCATCTGCCAGAGGATTGTGGTTTCTCTTTAACGAAGGAAGCTGCAGGTTCATGGCAAAATGCAAGTTTAAGCATGAGTGCACAGCTTGCGGGGGTAATCACGGAGACAATCGTTGCTTCAAAGGTTACAGACAAAGAGGGTCGGACGCCGCTGCAAAAGGGTCTGACTCCAGTACGGGTGGTAAGAATGGAGTGGTACTTTAAATAGGTATCCCAATCAGGAGGCGGCAGAATTGTTAAGGAAAGTTTTTTTGGGGGGGTTTAGTATTCCGTCGAACCCATAGCCGGTGGTTTTATCGCAAAAAAATTGCTCTTGGCTTTAGAGTATCCGGAAATAGTGTAGGAAAAGTTGTCAAAAGAGGTTTCTTTGGGCAGAATGGATGGGCCTTTTGAGGAACCACCGTTGGTCAACTTGAGGGTGTCGCCGCTGGGGTTAGTGCCCAAGAAGGAGCCAAACAAGTTTCGGCTTATATACCATCTTTCTTTTCCAAAGGGGGAGTTGGTCAGTGACGGTATCGATCCTGAACTTTGTTCAGTGGTCTATACATCTTTGATGCAGCTGTGGCATGGGTTAAGAAATTAAGCCCAGGAACCCTATTGGCTAAGACTGATATTGGATGATTTTCTGTGTTTAGGACCGGCGGGTTCGAGGGTTTGTTCTCTCTTGTTGGCTATTTTACAGTCAACTTTTGCATTCTTTGGGGCGCCGTTAGCTGCAGATAAGACTGTGGGTCCAGCGACTGAATTAAGTTTTTTAGGTATAGTGATGGGAGATGTGATAGATGGTTTTGATTTTGAATTATTTACGGATGCAGCTGGGAGGGTTGGTTTTGGGGCATATTGTCATCATGACCAGTGGTGTGCAGATCGGTTGGTTTTACGGGAGTGGGTCAGGAATTTGGCTCTCTTGGAGCTCTTTCCCATAGTTCTTGCAATGGTGCTGTGGGGCGATAGATTGAGAAACAGGAAGGTGCGTTTTCATTGCAATAATCCGGGGGTGGTGCAGGCGATCAATGGTTTGACCACCTCGTCTCCTCCAGTGGTTTTGTTTATTGCAGCACCTGGTGTTGCTCTGTTTATGGTTTAATGCATGAGTGGTGGCAGTTCATGTGCCTGCGGTTTATAACTGCATTGCGGATGCCGTTTCTCATTTGCAGCGGGAGCGGTTTTCGAAATTTGGCTCCGGAAGCGGAATCCGAAAGGCTGGAATGTCTGGGGTCATTGTGAGAACTCTTGGAGGTACCGTAGAAGGGCTTTTGCAGGCTTCTTTGAGTGCAGGTACTTGGGCCGCGGGCAGTATGTTACCTTATTTTCGGCACTGGAGTGTGCGTTGTGTCCCGTGAGGTGTCTGCAAGTTTATAGGGAAGGTGTGAGTTTCGATTGTGGCCCGCTTCTGAGACATGGTGATGGGTCGTTTCTCTCAAGGTTCCAATTTGTGGCTGTTTTTAAGAAATGTTTGTTAGGGGTGGGAGTGGACCCAACGGACTTTACGGGTCATGCCTTCAGAATTGGGGCAGCAACTGAGGCAGCTAGGTTAGGGATGAGCGACGATTTTATAAAAAGAATTGGAAGATGGGAATCCATAGGGTTTCGTTCCTACGTGTGGCTAGGTAGTTTATAAGGGGTAGTTATGGAAGGATGTACAGTAACGTGTTCTTTTTGTGGTTCATTGTAGGTTCTTCCCCGGTGTTAGTCTGGATCCTCGGGCACTCTTTTTTTTCTGGGGGGCGCTAAGGGCAGATGTTCGGCCGAACGGACGCCAATTGAGTTTTAATAGAGAAGTCGCGGTCGTGAAGTGGCTGGGGTCGCGAGGTATGTTGTGGGGGAGTGTGTTAAAGGAGGTTCATCATTTTGTGAGGTTAGATAGGTCTCCGGACATTTTAGTGCTTCACGTTGGAGGCAATGATTTGGGAGTTAGACCGGTAAGGGAACTGATCAGAGATATCAAATTTGATCTGTTTAGGCTCTGGTAATTGTTTCTGCAGTTGGTAACAGTGTGGTCTAACATTGTTCCTAGGAAAACCTGGCGGGAGGTGTGGTCAGTAGAAGGGGTTAACAGGGCCCATATAAAGGTGAACAGGGCGATTGGGTGGTTTGTGGCCAAGAGCGGGGCGTTGGCAGTTAGGCATGTGGAACTTAAGTTGGGCGTGGGGGAATTTTGGAAGACAGACGGTGTTCACCTTAATGCAGTGGGGATTGATCTGTGATCGCTGGGTCTCCAGGGATGGATCGAGAGGGCCCTAGGGGTTTGGAGGAACGCGCAAGCTTGAGGGTTATAGAGTGGTCAAGTTGCGCGTTGTTGGCGGCGGGAGGTCCTCGGAGCTGGTGGAATGGGTTGGTGCTTGAGAATGGGTGGGGTGGGACTCTCAGGATTGGGCACTTGGTTAGTCGGTGAGGCGTCCATCAGTTGGTGGCTCTGAGCTGGTGTTCTATGGCTGGAGGCAAGGTGGATTGTCCAGTTTTGGTTTGTGGATTTATACATGTTGGGGCTTCTAGGACCTCCCTCGTCTGGGTTAAATTATTGTTAAAATGAAATTATAATATATTTTTGGTTAATAAAATGGCTGCTGTGGCTGATTAAATCCGAAACAAGTCTGTGTTCTTATTACTAGGGGGGTAATGAAAAAAAAAAAAGAAAAAGGTTGAAAAAAAGTATAGGTCAAGGGTTTTAGTTTAATAGCGCCCGAGGATGTCACCAATAATTTGATCAAGTAAGGCCGGACTAGAGGTTTACCCTAAGGGTAGGCCATCTGTCATGGTCTTACCTTCTTGCTGCTCTCCTTCGTTTGACATGTGCTGGCGGCCATCTTGGTTTCTGGGTTTCTTGTAGCCTTCCACCCTGCGGCTCCTCCTTCCCACTGGGAGGAGCTGGATGCCTAGCTCACATATATAGGAGGTCTGTGGGTTCAGTTCCTTGCTTGGTCCTCCTGTGTTCACATGCTTCTAAGACTGCTGCTGCTTCTGGTTCCTGATCCTGGCTTCGTCTGACTACCCTGCTGGTTCCTGATCCAGGCTTCGTCTGACTACCCTGCTGGTTCCTGATCCAGGCTTCGTCTGACTACCCTTCTGGTTCCTGACCTCTGGCTTCGCAAGACCCTGCTTCGGTTTAGCCATCCATTTGGACTTTTGCCTTACAGCTTGATTTTCAATAAAGCCTTCTTATTTCCACTTATCTCTTGTTGTACGTCTGGTTCATGGTTCCATGACACCATCATAAGAAATTTTCGTGCAAGGTCCCGGGAAGCATGGGCTTTATGGGCAGTAAGGGGGAGGAGGGGTGTGGTAATAGGGGAGGGGTTGGGGGTCTTTATATAGGGTGGCAATGTCCGGTGGCCATTTTTAATAACGATCAGAAAAGCGCACACCCTCCCTCCCAAGTTAAAAGGCAGGGGTTTAGGATTGGTAGCAGTCGGGGTGCATGGCTGTATTGGCTATGAGGCATGTGGGTATTATTATGACGCGGCTGTTGAGGCGGCTGGGGGTCCTCGGAGCTGGTCGAATGGGTTGGTGCTTGAGAATGGGAAGGCCTCAATGGTGGGGCTGGACTCTCAGGATTGGGCACTTGGTTAGTCGGTGAGGCGACCATCAGTTGGTGGCCCCAAGCTGGTTAAAATAAAATTATTATGTATTTCTAGTTAATAAAACGGCTGCTGTGGCCGATTAAATCCGACTCAAGTCTCTGTGTTCTTATTACTAGGGGGGTAATGAAAACAAAAAAAAGAAAGAAAGAAAAAGGTGAAAAAAAAAGTATAGGTCAAGTGTTTTAGTTTAACAGGGCCAGAGAATGTCACCAATAATTTGATCAAGTTGTGTGCTAGCTGCTAGTTCTGCATTACAAAACCCCCTAAGCATTTTTCCTGCATATGAACAGACAGACAGATTTTTAATTAAAACATTTCAGTTCATAGGCTTTATGGCCAGCAGCATCCTAATAGCATTCTGCTGAAAACGCTAAGCAATTGCAATTTTTTTCCTTCTACAAACCATTTCAGTGTATTATACCCATATTATTAAACTCTTCGCATGTTGCTGAAAGATAACAGCAAAAGCAATACTGCAATAACTCAATTTTTATACCCGTGGCATTTTATCAAATGCATAGCATATTGCTGCAAGATAACGGGTAATTAGAGCAAAAGCAATACTGCCATAAAGCCATTGTTATACTTTTGATAATAAAAGCATAATTCAAAGACATTTTACAGCAAACATTGCATATTCCTGTTAGTGAATGCATTACTGCCTCAGACTGTGCAGTCCAAAGATATTTCACCACAGAAATTGCTTTGTTATATCTGTGATATTGAACTCATAGTTTGGACGTTTTACCACAGTGCATTGTTATATCCTTGTTAGTGCATTATCTCTTCAGACTGTGTAGTTCGAAGACATTTCAGTAGTAGTAGAAGTAGGCCACAGTTCTCCCGGGCTTCTAATAGGTGCCACATTATTATTGAGGGTGAGATGTGGATATCACCTCTGAGTGTGCCTTGCTTTGGAGCCAGGGGTCACAATATTCCTGCTTCTCCTCTCTTTGCAACCCCAGAGAATCCTTTTTAGTTGCATCATATCTGTATTTACTGTCCCTTCCTAGTGGGCACCTTTTTCTTAAAAGATGCAACAAAATTCCATGTTCTATGGAAGATACTCAAGATAGTCTCCTTGTTAATGACTTGCGTGAGAACAGTAAGACTGCCATGGGGAGGAGATTCAACTATGCATAGTTGTGTTGGTGGCGGTGTAGTGGTATCTGTAGGCATGTTGGTGGTTGTGGTGGCACTCAGGGCAAATATACAACAGGGATTCGGGGGGAGGGAGTGCTAAGGAGTCCTTCACGACGTATTACAGTCTCATAAAAGTCGCGTGGAGGGTGAATATGACAATAATTGTGTGTTTGACAGCAACTGAAAGCTGATCAGGCCAGGGTGCAGAGGAGGAGGTAACATCCAGGGGCGGATTAAGTGCATGATAGGCCCAGGGCTGTCTACCCAACTTGGGCCCCCCGCCCCCTCCAGTTTAGTTTAGTTTTTTTTTTTGTATGAAGAGGCTGCGGTGATTCATGAGCGCCACAGTCTCTTCTTAGGCCATATGACATCTTCAGACAAAAAAAAAATACCCCAAATTGGGTCCTAAACTGAAAAATTTGGTCGTCAAATTTAAAATACATATAATTGTAATAAAAAAGACATGGAGGAGAATACAGCACCACATACCTGTTACATCCAGTGACATCTCCTGTCATGTAGACCTTCTATTTCCTCTTCTCCTCCATTTGACCCAGACCACCATGGCAAATTCTTTTAGCCGCATCTCGTCTCTACAGTTTGTAACACAGACACGTTAGATTTCTCAATTTTTCCATCAACCTCCTCATCCTGGTGTCCCCACAGTGTCATCCTGCCACCCCCAATACTGTGCCCGTTGTGCTCCCCAATGCCCCAGGAACTATACTGCTGAAAAAATAGTGACCCTGATAGATATAATTGGGGTAATTTATCAAACTGGTGTAAAGTAGAACTGGATTTCCAAAAGAGCTGTCAAATATGAAAGGTGGAATCTGATTGGCTGCTATGGGCAACTAAGCCAGTTCTGCTTTACACCAGTTTGATAAATTACCCCAAATGTCCCTATAGTGTCCACAGCAGCTATAATGTCCCCTAGAGACCCCCAGTAATAATACCACCCTCTATTGTGCTCCAGGCAATAATCCCTGTATAGTTTCCCCAGAAATAATAGAATTGCCCCTATAGTGCCTCCCCAATAGCAACACCCCCATATAGTAATTTCCACCACACTGCCCCCACATAGTAATCCCCCATAGTAATTTGCCCCCACACAGTAATTTCCTCCAAACTGCCCCCATATAGTAGTTTGCCCCCACACAGTAATTTGCCCCACACTGCCCCCATATAGTAGTTTGCCCCCACACAGTAATTTGCCCCATACTGCCCCCACATAGTAATTTGCTCCACACTGCCCCCACATAGTAATTTGCCCCACACTGCCCCCACATAGTAATTTGCCCCACACTGCCCCCACATAGTAATTTCCTCCACACTGCCCCCACATAGTAATTTCCTCCACACTGCCCCCACATAGTAATTTCCTCCACACTGCCCCCACATAGTAATTTCCTCCACACTGCCCCCACATAGTAATTTCCTCCACACTGCCCCCACATAGTAATTTCCACCACACTGCCCCCATATAGTAGTTTTCCCCCACATAGTAATTTCCACCACACTGCCCCCACATAGTAATTTCCACCACACAGCCCCCACATAGTATTTTGCCCTCACATAGCAATTTTCCCACATAGCAATTACCCCAGACTGTCCCCACATAGAAATTACCCCACACAGAAATTACCCCACACTGTCCCCACATTGCAATTTCCCCCACACAATAGTTTCCCCCACATAGTAATTTGCCCCCACACTGCCCCATATAGTAATTTGTCCCCACATAGCAATTTGCCCCAACACTGCCCCATCTAGTAATTTGCCCCCACACTGCCCCATCTAGTAATTTGCCCCCACACTGCCCCAGTTAGTAATTTGCCCCCACATAGTAGTCCCTCTCATAATAATTTGCCCCCACATAGTAATTTGTCCCCACATAGTATTCCCTCTCATAATAATTTGCCCCCACACAATAGTTTTCCCCACACTGCCCCCACATAGTAATTTGCCCCCACATAGCAATTACCCCACACTGTCCCCACATAGAAATGACCCCACACTGTCCTCACATAGCAATTACCCCACACTGTCCCCACATGGCAATTTCCCCCACACTGCCCCCACACAATAGTTTCCCCCACATAGTAATTTGCCCCCACATAGTCCCCACATAGCAATTACGCCCACACAATAGTTTCCCCCACACTACCCCCAGATAGAAATTTGCCCCCACATAGTAGTCCCTCCCATAATAATTTGCCCCCACACAGCAATTTTCCCCCCCACAATAGTTTCCCCCACACTGCCCCATCTAGTAATTTGCCCCCACATAGTAGTCCCTCTCATAATAATTTGCCCCCACATAGTAATTTGCCCTCACATAGTATTCCCTCATAATAATTTGCCCCCACACTGCCCCATCTAGTAATTTGCCCCCACATAGTATTCCCTCCCATAATAATTTGGCCCCATACAGCCCCCACATTCCCCCCCATGTAATCGATTTATCTTCCCTAATAGGTCCTCCTGTGTCCCCCCCAAGTAGGCAAATGAAATAAAAAAATAAAAAATGAACAAAAAATGAAAAAATAAATACTCACCTATGTCCAGGGCCAGGCGCTTGCTCGCAGAGCAAGGCGGGCGGGATGAGTCAGGCGCGTCACAGTGCTGCGTCCCGGCACAGGCGCGCGATGACGTCATCACGCACGCCTGCGCCGGGATTTCACTACCGCATAGGCCTCAGGCCTACAAGGCCTCAGGCCTATGCGGTGAATGGCGGTGATCGGCGACGGGACAGGGAGCTATGCTCCCGTGCCCCGCCTCAGTATGTGGGCGTTCGGGTCAGCGTTGGGTCCCCCAGCGGTGCTGGGCCCGGGGCTGCCGACCCGAACGTCCCTATTGTAATCCGCCACTGGTAACATCAGAGGAGGAGAGCACTGGAAATGGCTGCAATAAAGAACAGAGACAACGTATGGCCAGAACCACAGGGCTAGATCTGCTTCTATTATGGTCAGATGGGGAACTGGTGATACTGTGGGCAGAGACTCAAAATGTGCCAGACCTAAGCCAAGCTTGGCTACTGTGAGCTATGTGTGGAGTGTGAGAGTATCTCCCATCTGGCAGTTTTTCTCTACAGTACCGGAAAACAAAGCATTGCCATGTGCAAGATCTGCAGGACTAAAATAAGCCGTGGGCTTTCAAACACAAACTTAGGCACATACAGTAAAGTGCTCAGGGCGGCACCGCCAATTAGGCGAGGTGAGGCGATCGCCTCAGGCGGTGTGGCCCTGGAGATAAGTGGGGGGGGGGGGGCTGTAGCGACAGGGCAGTGGGAAATGAGCGCTTCCATTGTGGAAGCACTCATCTCGCTATATTAATTTGCATCGTCATCAAGACAGCGATACAGATGAATGCTGCAGCAGGGCAGGGGAGAGGCATTTCCCTTTCCCTCTGATAAGTTGAAGCCTATCAGAGGCCGGCGCAGGCAGCGAAATAATGTCATTATCATTGTGCCACCTGAGCCAGGCAGTGAATATTGCAGGACACAGGAAGGAAGAGGCCTAAATCACATCGCTGACAGCCGCATGGAGGAAAGTATTACTGTTTTTTTTATATTTTTTGGGCACAGTGCAGGAGAGGGCCACTAAGAAGAGGCATTTCTTACTGGCACATTATGGGGGCACTATGGGGGCATCAACTGAGGGCACTAAGAAGGGGTACTGGTATTTTATATAGGGGGCACTATGGGGAAGGGAGGACAGAAGCACTCTGGGAGCATCTACGGGGGGGCACTAAGAAGGAGTACTTTATATTGGCACATGGGGAGCACTATGGGAAAGAGGGAGAGGAACACTGTGGGGTCATCTGTTGGAGGCACTAAGAAGGGGTATTTTATACTGGAACATTATGGGGGCACTATGGGAAAGGGGGAGAGGAGCACTATGGGGACATCTCCTGGGGCCGCTATATAGGGGCATTTAATATTGGCACATTAAGAGTGCACTATGTGGAAGGAGGGAGACTGGCACACATTATAAGGTCGCATTTTGTACTGGTGCACATAAGGGGGCATTTTCTGTACTGGTGCTCATTTTAGTGGGCACATTTTTCTTCTGTCACAATATAAGGCTACTTTCACACTAGCGTTCTGCTGTCCGCTCGTGAGCTCCGTTTGAAGGAGCTCACGAGCGGAGCAGAACGCTTCCGTCCAGCCCTGATGCAGTCTGAATGGATGCGGATCCGCTCAGACTGCATCAGTCTGGCGGCGTTCAGCCTCCGCTCCGCTCGCCTCCGCGCGGATCCGTCCAGACTTACAATGTAAGTCAATGGGAACGGATCCCCTTGAAGATGACACCATATGGCTCAATCTTCAAGCGGATCCGTCCCCCATTGACTTTACATTGAAAGCCTGAACGGATCTGCTCAGGCTACTTTCGCACTTAGAAATTTTTCTAAGTTATTAATGCAGACGGATCCGTTCTGAACGGAGCCTCCGTCTGCATTAATATGATCGGATCCGTTCAGAACGGATCCGATCAAACGCAAGTGTGAAAGTAGCTTAAGGAGAATTTTTTCAACTGGGGGGCATTATAGTGGGCTTTATTACTACTAGGGGACTATTGGGAACATGATTACTAGTATGGACACTATGGTACACTATGGACACTAATACTACAAAGTGTGCTATGGCAGAGAATTATTACTATTGGTGGGACTTTTGGGAGCACTGTTACTCTGGGGGTACCCTGGAACAGTATCAGCTTAGCACAGTTCTTTATGGGGAATGGTATGTTTACACTATTAGTGTCAGGGGCACTATTTTCTGGGCACTGTTATTTTAGGACACTGTGTGCCAATAATTATTGAAGGACACTATCTGCATGTTACTAGTATTATCATGAGGTTTATCTGTTTCTGCATTATAATATTGGGGAGCACAGGAGGCCCAGTATTGGAGGTGGTAGGATGATTTGTCCAGAAGGTGGGAGGATGATGGAAAAGTAGGAAACTAAGATGTCTTTTTGTCAAACTGCAGAGATGAGACATGGCTAAAAGAAATCATCATTGTGGTCTGGTCTGGAGAAGATGAGGAGAGAAAAAGTCTACATCAGAGGAGACATCACTGGATGTAGGAGGTATGGGGCGCTGTATTGCCCTTTATGTTTTGTAGTGAATTGATATATGTAATGTTAGGAGGGAAGGGGTTAGGTTAAGAATTTGGTATAAGGGGAGTTGAGGGGCCTGTTAAAATTTTCGCCTCAGGCCACAGAAAAGGCTTGGTGCACCCCTGACAGTGCCCTTGTCATTGTCATCATCAGTTACTGCTTCTCCCCCTCAGACTACTGCTCCTACTCCTACTCAACTCCATCCTCAGCCATCAATAATGGAATGTGTGGTCAGGAAACAACTGCATGCTTCCAGCAATCCACTGGTTCACTAGCTTAACTCTCACCTGGACAAGTTGCTGGCAGTGCAGTCTGCTGCCTTTAAGGAGCTGATGGCGTGCACTTAGCTTCACTGGAAGATACCAAGCTGGCATTTGTGACGAAACCAACCTCGCCACGGTGTTTTGGAGGGGGCTGGTTGCTAGCCTCTTGCCTCAGGATTATGGCCCATACTAACTTTAAAGAAAACAGGCCGGCCGCACAGCTTAAATCTGTCTTTGGAATTGTGTTTTATGTTATTATGCGTTCAGTTAAATTGTATGTTATGTGAGGGCACCCAGATAGCTAATATTATTGTATTCGTGTATTCTGAGTGCCATTCACCTAATGATATGCACTCAGACTTGAGCTATCTGGGGATATGTTAAATGTCTGTGTTTGCTGTGGGGGTGTGCCATTGTGTATTTGGGTGGTGATTCCTGTCCTGTTGTCTCCACGTGTGTATTGGTGTTTTCCCTTTGTCCTGAGACATAATTGGATTGCTCCTCGGGTGTCGCCAGGCAGAGAGGAGGAAACCATGATGCATTGTGGGGATGTGTTGTGTCAGTGTATCCTGAATTTCTGCATATCTGTCCTGTGTCGCAGTCTCCATTCGGGTCCCCTAAGGGCGTGGCCACCAGATGGGGACCTGTATAAATACGGGCGGGTAGCCCTCAATAAAGTGTTCCTGTTTTATCCTTCATCATGCTGAGACTGGTGTTTGGATAACTGATCAAACTGGGGGATTGCTATACGCTGAAGATTTGCTATACTCCCCTGGCATAACTACTAGCTCTTGTAAGAGCTGTTCCTGCTCTCTGGCTGTAGGAGAGGTTCACCCACTGGAGCCTGGAGCCTTGTCGTAGGTCCAGCGTGGGTGGAGGATGGTGAGACCCCAACCAAGCTGCGGCGGTTCGTGGGGTCTGCAGGGCGTACGGTGTCAAGTGGAGTGCTTAGAGTCCTCGGAAAGCACTAGGAGCATCTATCGACGGAGGTACCCGGTCGGGGTGCTAGGCGTTCCGTTACATTGGTGGCAAGCAGTGGGATAGCGTCCTAGTGTGAGGAGAAGCAGCTCGGAGACACCGTTCGTGGAGTATATTGAGGGCAACGCTAGTATCCGTACAGCACCCCTGGCTACAGCAGGATGGAATCGGCTAGTCTTCGAACAGCGTTCCACTACGAGGAGGATGATGACCCGGACTGGAGGGATGCAGTCCGTAAAGGCGTCTGGCACGAGGCCCTGGAAGATGTACAGCGTTGGCGGGGTGAGTGTCTCCCCAGTGAGGAGCAGCAGTTGCGGATGCGAGTGGCCCTGCGAATGCCCCTTCTGGGAGAGGAGCCCCTGAATGAGTGGGTGACAGAACTGGAGAGCCTGGTATGGAAGGAGCTTTGGCTAGATGACGCCTACCAGGCACTCTGGTGGTATGTGATTCGGTACTCCCCCTGGATGGCTGAGCACGACAGACCCGAGGGTGAGGATTATGATGGCCCTGGCCTGTTGTTTGAGGCCTTTGCAGAACCGGAGTTCGGAGATGCTGGAGGGTCCCGGTTCTGGGATATCTATGACTACAGAGAAGCTATGCATGATTGGGCAACAGCGAGAGAGGTGAGACAAGACCTGGCATCTCTAGTGACAAAGGAGTGGGAGCTGGAGCAGGACTACCAATACTTCTTCAGCTCAATTCGGTCCCAATATACACTGCCAGAGAGCTGGGTGGCAGTCCCAGACCTACAACCCTACAGCTGGGAAGACCCGACTGAAGTATCCCCTGCTTCAGTACCAGCTACAGAGGTAGGGGTCCTCATAGACTGGTCCTGTGAGGAACCACAACAGGCAGGTGGAGACGGGACCGAGGGCTCTCCACCGGGATGCTGGGATGCTGGCCCAGACCCTCAGCAGCAGCCGGAGTTGCCAGGTGTGGACGCAGGTGATCCTGACTCGCAAATGTTGAAGGACCTCACAGACTGGTCCTGGGAGGACCCACAGATGGCAGGTGGAGATGGGACTGAGGTCTCTCTACTGGCCCTACAGGGATGCTGGGCCGCCTGCCCAGATCTCCAGCGGCAGTGCATATCACAGGGAGAGGAGACAACCGGTCTCTCTCCCCAGCGGCAACCTGAGTTCCAGGGGGAGGAGATGCGGGGTCGCTCTGCCTTACAGCAACCAGAGTCCTGGGGAGGAGAGGCAACCGGCCTCACCTTCCACCAGCAGCCGGAGATACCGGGAAAAGGGGAACACAAACCCCTCTACACGGGCGCAGATGAGACCGCGGGCTTGGTGCCAGTCCTACAGGGATGCTGGACAGTCGGTCCAGATCCCCATCCATCTCCGCAGGGATACCAGGAGGAGGAGGTAAGCGAGCCCTCCCCTTCCCAGCTACTTCCCAACAGAGTTCTGGGGGCAGGAGATGAGCCTGCGCTACCCACTGATTTCTTCCCAGCGGAAGAGCTGGCATCAGGGCAGAGCGCAGTCGGCCTCTGCCCTCCCCTACCCTCTTCTTCAGAGCCGGACTTTCCACAGGCTACCCCCGCGGAAGAGTTGGCATCTGGGCAGAGCGCAGTCGGCCTCTGCCCACCAAGTACCTACAGCTCCAAGCTGGAGAACCACAAGGCAGCAAGGAGTCGCAGATGCCCACTCAACAGCTGGGGACATACGGAACAGAGCCAGGCCCCAAAATTCAACAGGTCCAGTATGGGGTTGTGGTTGGACTGCCAGACTAACTCAGGTACTGACCGTGAGGTCAGGTATCTGGTTAGTCTTCCCTGGAAGGGGGAGATGTGTGACGAAACCAACCTCGCCACGGTGTTTTGGAGGGGGCTGGTTGCTAGCCTCTTGCCTCAGGATTATGGCCCATACTAACTTTAAAGAAAACAGGCCGGCCGCACAGCTTAAATCTGTCTTTGGAATTGTGTTTTATGTTATTATGCGTTCAGTTAAATTGTATGTTATGTGAGGGCACCCAGATAGCTAATATTATTGTATTCGTGTATTCTGAGTGCCATTCACCTAATGATATGCACTCAGACTTGAGCTATCTGGGGATATGTTAAATGTCTGTGTTTGCTGTGGGGGTGTGCCATTGTGTATTTGGGTGGTGATTCCTGTCCTGTTGTCTCCACGTGTGTATTGGTGTTTTCCCTTTGTCCTGAGACATAATTGGATTGCTCCTCGGGTGTCGCCAGGCAGAGAGGAGGAAACCATGATGCATTGTGGGGATGTGTTGTGTCAGTGTATCCTGAATTTCTGCATATCTGTCCTGTGTCGCAGTCTCCATTCTGGTCCCCTAAGGGCGTGGCCACCAGATGGGGACCTGTATAAATACGGGCGGGTAGCCCTCAATAAAGTGTTCCTGTTTTATCCTTCATCATGCTGAGACTGGTGTTTGGATAACTGATCAAACTGGGGGATTGCTATACGCTGAAGATTTGCTATACTCCCCTGGCATAACTACTAGCTCTTGTAAGAGCTGTTCCTGCTCTCTGGCTGTAGGAGAGGTTCACCCACTGGAGCCTGGAGCCTTGTCGTAGGTCCAGCGTGGGTGGAGGACGGTGAGACCCCAACCAAGCTGCGGCGGTTCGTGGGGTCTGCAGGGCGTACGGTGTCAAGTGGAGTGCTTGGAGTCCTCGGAAAGCACTAGGAGCATCTATCGACGGAGGTACCCGGTCGGGGTGCTAGGAGATCCGTTACAGCATTATTTCTTTAAAAAATCCATCCCTGTACTTTCACATTGCATAGCATTTTGGAGGCTCCTTGCAATAGTCCATGTGTGGCAAGCTACATGCCACCCTAAACACATAGAGCAGCTATTATGGGCAGGGACAGTATATGTCTTTCATGACCCACTAGTCAAAGTTTTTCATGGCACCTCTGCAATGAGGCCATGTCTTATTGACACCTTCGGGTTTGTGTCGGTCTGGTTCCCACACCAGGTGGTTACCCACCTCTCCATGTCCACCTCAATGGACATCCTCCTGTCTCTAAAAGCAGCAGGGAACACCAGCCAGATGTTGGTTGAGGTGCCCTTCATGGTGGTGATGTTTAGGGTGCTTGTGGCTGGGCCCCTGGTTCGTGATGCCAGCACCGTTGGGTGCAAATGTTGAGAGTAGTAGCTGTAAGAATGAGGAGTCAGTAATTGTAAACCAGCTGAACATTTGCTGATGATCAATAGTCTCTGGACAGTTAATACAGTTCATCAATAAGAAGCGTTTTACATGGCATAAGTAATAAACTCACTGGTAATCCTATTATCTGGTAGTGGCAAATGTATTCAAGGAGTAGTCCAAGGAGTAGTCCTTTTAGGAGTAGACTCTTGGCAGGCAAGGATCCCGCTAGTATTCCTATGTTTACTTCACAGCATACTGGCACTGAAGATGCTAATAATTATTCATCTAGGAGTTTTCCTTTAAGGGTATCCCCATCACGTCATGCAAACACATCTCCTTCATTCTTTGCCAGCAAACTCATCTAGAAATGGATTTTATGTTTTCTCACTACCATCCGGAAGGTTAAGTTAGTGATAATGACAATTTGGCCTAAATTGTCTGGTTGTGTTCAGGCACTCTGAAAGCTACTCCTGATCACTTGTGCTAATGAGGTCTATAAGCCTTAGTTAGCTGTTACCCTCACTATTCTCCTTTCACTTCTGTGTATAGACTCACTGTCTGGTGCTGGTCTTCTGCAATGATCTTCTCTAGGCTTGATCAGTACAGCAGTTACATGGTGACTTTAGTCTGTGTCTCTCAGTGGCGTCTCTAGCTTTCAAATTTTGGGGGGGCACACTGGGGGCCAGGACAAAAGTAGGGGGGGCAGCTATAACAACGATACATTTACACAAGTACACTTAGAAATGCTGCGATACTTTACCCAATACCTAAAACCGCAACAGGGAAGAAAAGCCCAGCTGTCTGTGGATGACACTGCTATGGGGGGGATCTGTGGATGCCACATACCGTGTAATGTATAGCATCTTATGCTATATGTGTCATCCACAGATCCACCCCATGACAGTGTCATCCCCATTTCCCCCTCCATAACAGTGTCATCCACAGATCCCCCTCCCCGCCACTCACAGGAGTGTACATTTGACATTTCTAAACCGTAATCCATATCCTGCAGTAACTTTAACTTTAAATCAGGATTAAGCGGCCGCTCATCTCTACTAGTACCTTAACCTTACACCACTCGGCTAGCTTCGGAAACAGGGCCAGGCTACAGCCTACAGGTACTGCCTGTTAGTTCTTATCGAGCGAGTGCTGATTTCTGCAGGTCAGAGGATACGGATTACAGTTTAGAAGAAATGTACACTCCTGTGAGCGGTCCAGACCAGTGGCGGATCCAGAGCCTGGTCTCGGGAGGGGCACTTCCAGATTATTTTCTGTCCACCGCCACAGAACAAGGGTGCTTATAGAACAGACTGCACAGTGTACCGGTATACTATATATTGTGGGGCACAGCGTGGCGGTATACTGTATATTGTGGGGCACAGTGTAGGCTATATGTGTATAACAAACATATTTCACAAGAAAACTTACAGTTACTTGGCTTGGCCCTTGGGGGTCTCGGACGCCACTTCCACACTTTGGCCGGGGGCTCGGCGGAGCTGATGTGTTTTATCCTAATGAGAAAGATTTCATAATAAGGATTTGGAGAAGAGGCAGAGGAATAGCAGAGCAGGGAGAGGCTGGTGCTGCTACTAGGGGTCATACCATGTGGGAGTAATAAAGCCCACCATAATGCCCCCCGGTAGTAATAATTCTCCTTATAATGTGACAATGCAAAAAATACCCCCTTATGCCCCCAGTTGAGCTAATGTCCCCCATAATGTGCCAGTATAAAATACCCCTACATAGTGCCCCCAGTAAATGCCCCATAGTGCTCCTCTCCCCCTTCCTCCTAGTGCCCCCATAATGTACCAGTATAAAATGCCCCAGTAGATGCCCTCAATGTCCCCCATAATTTTGCAAGTATAAATTACCCCTTCTTAGTGCCCCCGTAGATGACTCCACGTACCAGTAATAAGACCCACATTACGTGCCAGTAATAAGCCCCCCATCATGTGCCAGTAATAAGCCCCCCATCATGTGCCAGTATTAGGTCCCCCCATCATGTGCCAGTATTAGTTCCCCCCATCATGTGCCAGTATTAGGTCCCCCCCATCATGTGCCAGTATTAAGCCCCCCCATCATGTGCCAGTATTAAGGCCCCCCATCATGTGCCAGTATTAAGGCCCCCCATCATGTGCCAGTATTAAGGCCCCCCCATCATGTGCCATTATTAAGTAAGTACCCCCCCCTTCATGTGCCATTATTAAGTAAGTCCCCCCCAATGTGCCATCATTAAGTAAGTCCCCCCCCAATGTGCCATTATTAGGTAAGTCCCCCCCCCCCCCCCCCAAGTATCACTATTGTAAAAAAAAAAAAAAAAAATTATACTTACCTCAGTGTCAGCGATGCGATGCAGGCCTCTTCTGGCCTGTGTCCCACTCTGTATGGCTCAGGCGGTGCAATGACGTCATCGCGCGCCTGCGCCGGCCTCTGATAGGCTGCCGGTCTAGTGCCTGCAGCCTATCAGAGCAAGGGGAAGGGACACGCCTCTCCCTCCCCTGCACCGCCGCTTAGTGATGGGAAGTTCGGATCTTTTAGGTGAATCGGTTCATTTGAATCAGCTCATTCAAATGAACCAATTCATGAATCGGATATTCGGTTCACTTGGTGAGTCAGACTGCTGAGCTGACTCGCAAGTGAACCGAAGACTCTAGGTGCCGATGCGCATGCGCAGATGCTTGATACATTCGATTCACTCACTACTTGCTGCGCTGCTGACTCAGTGCAGTCGGCTCGTCTTCTTCAGCTCTCTCTGAACTCTGATTACTAGTATTGAGTGATTTATTATAGTAAAGGGAAGCTGAGGCTGACGCCGGACAGGAGGAGTCAGGAGTCAGACAGGAGTCAGAAGCTGTCACTGTGGTGTGCAATGTGAATTGTTGTCTGTTGTGCATTGTTACCCACAGTGACAACAATCTGACACTGACAGTACAATCCATAAAGGTGATGTGAACCCACCCTTAGGCCCCTTTCACACTTGCGTTGTCCGGATCCGGCATAGAGTTCCGTCGTCGGGGCTCTATGCCGGAAGAATCCTGATCAGGATTATCCCCATGCATTCTGAATGGAGTGAAATCCGTTCAGGATGCATCAGGATGTCTTCCGTTCCGGAACGGAACGTTTTTTGGCTGGAGAAAATACCGCAGCATGCAGTACTTTTTGCTCCGGCCAAAAATCCTGAAGACTTGCCGCAAGGCCGGATCCGGAATTAATGCCCATTGAAAGGCATTGATCCGGATCCGGCCTTAAGCTAAACGTCGTTTCGGCGCATTGCCGGATACGACGTTTAGCTTTTTCTGAATGGTTACCATGGATGCCGGGACGCTAAAGTCCTGGCAGCCATGGTAAAGTGCAGCGGGGAGCGGCATACTTACCGTCCGTGCGGCTCCCGGGGCGCTCCAGAGTGACGTCAGGGCGCCCCAGGCGCATGGATGACGTGATCGCATGTACACATCATCCATGCGCATGGGGCGCTCTGACGTCATTCTGGAGCGCCCCGGGAGCCGCACGGACTGTAAGTATACCGCTCCCCCGCTCCTCACTACTACTATGGCAACCGGGACTTTAATAGCGTCCTGGCTGCCATAGTAACACTGAAAGCATTTTGAAGACGGATCCGTCTTCAAATGCTTTCAGTACACTTGCGTTTTTCCGGATCCGGCGTGTACCTCCGGCAAGTGGAGTACACGCCGGATCCGGACAACGCAAGTGTGAAAGGGCCCTTAGTTATATAGCTACTGAATGAGATGCCTTTAACATATATATCTCCTGAGAAGCCAATTTGATTCTAAACGGTTAATTTAATTCAACCTGTAATCTAAACTCTTGTGTCATCTGTCACTTCTCCTGTCCCTTAATCTTATCACTGCTGCAACAAAAGCAGCCTCAGCCTCAGTGTAAGGCTACTTTCACACTAGCGTTCGTCGGTCCGCTCGTGAGCTCCGTTTGAAGGAGCTCACGAGCGGACCCAAACGCCTCCGTCCAGCCCTGATGCAGTCTGAATGGAGCGGATCCGCTCAGACTGCATCAGTCTGGCGGCGTTCAGCCTCCGCTCCGCTCGGACAGGCGGACAGCTGAACGCTGCTTGCAGCGCTCAGCTGTCCGCCTGGCCGTGCGGATCCGTTCAGATTTACAATGTAAGTCAATGGGAACGGATCCGCTTGAAGAGGTCACCATATGGCTCAATCTTCAAGCGGATCCGTCCCCCATTGACTTTACATTGGCTGCTTTCACACTTAGAATTTTTTCTAAGTTATTAATGCAGACGGATCCGTACTGAACGGAGCCTCCGTCTGCATTAATATGATCGGATCCGTTCAGAACGGATCCGATCAAGCGCAAGTGTGAAAGTAGCCTTACCTGTTCTACCCTCTGACTCACTGCTCTTTTAACTCAATGAATCGAATGAGTCACAAACTAAGTCGGATCTTTAGATTCTTTTAACTTGTGACTCATTCGATTCCTTTCTATTCTTAGACTCCCTGCACTTACTTGTGTGACTCAGACGACTCTTCAGAGAGCTGCTGGTGTGCTGTGCTTGCCCTGCCCCCTCAGCTCTGGTCGGTGATTGGTTGGTGGGCGGGGAGGGGTGGGGCTGGCAGAAGCCAGCTTCCACTCTGAGATCATATTACGCTCCTCCCAGTCCCTCCCTCAGGCTTCGGCTCCCTGCGTCCCTGCTGCCAGCAGCGTGAGGTGAGAGAGAGACTGTGACTGAGCTGAGCTGAACTCGGATCAGTCAAGTGAATGCTGCTGGCAGCAGGGACGGGGGGGAGGGCGCATTTTAGTTGGGGGGGCACATGGGGGGGCCCAGCATGATGTTGGGGGGGCCGTGGCCCCCTCTGGCCCCCCCCTGGCGACGCCACTGGTGTCTCTCCTCCGTGAAATTACTTCTTGCTCCTCTCACCAACTACATTCTCTACACACACTAAGCTAGACACACCCCACTATATATATATATATATATATATATATATATATATATATAGTGGCACCACCTAGGGGCAAATGGAAGTAATGACATTGCCAGCCAGATAATAAAGAATACCATACATTGAGGTTCAATATACACATATTCAGATGTTTGGAGTGTCCACTTTTCACACCTATGTGGGACCCTGTATGTGCAGGTGGCAAGTGGGTGCTCACAGCTATGTATGCAGGTTGGTAACTGGATATATATCTACGGGGTAGCAGGTCCACAGCAGATATGTCATGGGAATCAAACAGGTCTCCAGGCATCAATGCAACCAGTGGTTATGGAAATGAAAGTCCATGGACAAGTACTACAAATATGAAGTAGAATCAAAATAGATTTATTAGGTCCAATAGACAATAGAAAATTCCCCTGCTGCCAGTTTCTGCAGGTACCACATAAAATCTTTCTTTAAATAATAATAATAATAGTAATAATAATAATAATAACAACAAAAATAAACATAATATTAGTGCAGCAGCTTGTATTTATTGTACCTTATGAGTGAGCAGCCTGCAATGAGACTCAGACTGGCCCACAGGGGAACAGGTGAATCCCCAGGTGGGCCCCTGAGCAAGGTGGGCTCCTAGTTCCCCAACCCCTGCACAAGTGGAACGTGGTACAGTAGACTGGCTGCACTATGTATAGATAGGCAGCATACAGCACCTCAGCCAGCTTATGTTCATATAAAAAACTGGGTAGATTATTTAGCAAACTTCCTAGTTTATTATTATAGATGCTTTAGGTGGCTTAGATGACTTGTAGTGCCACAGCCATGACATTCAGTATCCTCTATACCCACGGTCCTGCCTTCTCCAAGTCTCTACAACATGGGTGTCAAACATGCGGCCCGGCAAAGATATTCATTGCTCTGGTTACCTGGAGGCGGGCGGAGATAAAATAAAAAAGTCAGAGGCGGTCCAGGAGCGGTTGAAGGATGGAGGAGGCGGTCTAGGAGAAGTTGGAGGCGGTCCAGTAGCTGACAAGCGGTCTAGGAGAGGATGGATGCTGGCGGAGGCGGTCCAGGAGCAGTTGGAGGCGGTCCAGGAGAGGATGGAGGCTGGCGGAGGCAGTCCAGGAGAGGATGGATGCTGGCAGAGGCGGTCCAGGAGCAGTTGGAGGCGGTCCAGGAGAGGATGGAGGCTGGCGGAGGCGGTCCAGGAGAGGATGGATGCTGGCGGAGGCGGTCCAGGAGAAGTTGGAGGCGGTCCAGGAGAGGATGGAGGCTGGCGGAGGCGGTCCAGGAGAGGATGGAGGTGCGCAGAGGTCAACGTCACGTCCTGATGTGACGTCATCAGGCTCCGCCTTGAAGGAGTTCTGACACATGCTGCGGACGGCGCCATTGCGGCTATAGACGCAGGGTACCAGATTCACAAGGTAAGAAAAGTAAATATTAATGCTAATATTGTCGTTTGAATTTTTATTTATTTTTTAAAACAGTGAATGCTGAATGGGGTCTTGTGCAGGGGGATATGGGGGCAAAAGTGGCATGGGGTGTTGTGCAAAAGGGGCATGGTGTCTTGTGAAGGAGGGGCATGGGGTCTTGTGCAAAGGGGGCATGGGGTCTTGTGCAAAGGGGGCATGGAGTGTTGTACAAAAGGGTCATGGGGTCTTATGCAGGGGGGCATGGGTTGTTGTACAAAGGGGTCATGGGGTGTTGTGCAGGGAGGGCATGGGGTATTGTGCAGGGGGGGTTGGGGTATTGTACAGGGGGGGTTGGGGTATTGTACAGGGGGGGTTGGGGGTCTTGATACATATAGTGAAGTTTAATATTTGTATATATATATATATATATATATATATATAAAATAATCATTCCTCCTTGGTGGTTTTATCGTGAATACATTTTCACTTTTTGATATTTGTTGATTTATTACCTAGTTGCCACGGGATGTTGGGGGTCAGCAGTCATGAAACAACAATGTTGTTCTATGAAAATGTACGATTTTTTTTTTTTTTTTTGATGCGGCCCACATAAACTTAACCACTTCAGCCCCGCTAGGTGAAACCCCCTTCATGACCAGAGCACTTTTTACACTTCGGCACTACACTCCTTTCACCGTTTATCGCTCGGTCATGCAACTTACCACCCAAATGAATTTTACCTCCTTTTCTTCTTACTAAGAAGACACCCCAAGGTATTCCGTGAGGGGCATGGCGAGTTCCTAGAATCTTTTATTTTTTTTCGCAAGTTAGTGGAATATGAGACTTTGTAAGGAAAAAAGAAAAAAAAAGAAAAATCATCATTTTCCGCTAACTTGTGACAAAAAATAAAAAATTCTAGGAACTCGCCGTGCCCCTCACGGAATACCTTGGGGTGTCTTCTTTCCAAAATGGGGTCACTTGTGGCGTAGTTATACTGCCCTGGCAATTTAGGGGCCCAAATGTGTGAGAAGTACCTTGCAATCAAAATGTGTAAAAAATGGCCTGCAAAATCTGAAAGGTGCACTTTGGAATATGTGCCCCTTTGCCCACCTTGGCAGCAAAAAAGTGTGACACCTCTGGTATCGCCGTACTCAGGAGAAGTTGGGGAATGTGTTTTGGGGTGCCATTTTACATATAACCATGCTGGGTGAGAGAAATATCTTGGCAAAAGACAACTTTTCCTATTTTTTTATACAAAGTTGGCATTTGACCAAGATATTTTTCTCACCCAGCATGGGTATATGTAAAATGACACCCCAAAACACATTCCCCAACTTCTCCTGAGTACGGCGATACCAGATGTGTGACACTTTTTTGCTGCCAAGGTGGGCAAAGGGGCACATATTCCAAAGTGCACCTTTCGGATTTTGCAGGGCATTTTTTACACATTTTGATTGCAAAGTTCTTCTCACACATTTGGGCCCCTAAATTGCCAGGGCAGTATAACTACGCCACAAGTGACCCCATTTTGGAAAGAAGACACCCCAAGGTATTCCGTGAGGGGCATGGCGAGTTCCTAGAATCTTTTATTTTTTGTCGCAAGTTAGTGGAATATGAGACTTTGTAAGGAAAAAAGAAAAAAAAAGAAAAATCATCATTTTCCGCTAACTTGTGACAAAAAATAAAAAATTCTAGGAACTCGCCGTGCCCCTCACGGAATACCTTGGGGTGTCTTCTTTCCAAAATGGGGTCACTTGTGGCGTAGTTATACTGCCCTGGCAATTTAGGGGCCCAAATGTGTGAGAAGAACTTTGCAATCAAAATGTGTAAAAAATGCCCTGCAAAATCCGAAAGGTGCACTTTGGAATATGTGCCCCTTTGCCCACCTTGGCAGCAAAAAAGTGTCACACATCTGGTATCGCCGTACTCAGGAGAAGTTGGGGAATGTGTTTTGGGGTGCCATTTTACATATAACCATGCTGGGTGAGAGAAATATCTTGGCAAAAGACAACTTTTCCTATTTTTTTATACAAAGTTGGCATTTGACCAAGATATTTTTCTCACCCAGCATGGGTATATGTAAAATGACACCCCAAAACACATTCCCCAACTTCTCCTGAGTACGGCGATACCAGATGTGTGACACTTTTTTGCTGCCAAGGTGGGCAAAGGGGCACATATTCCAAAGTGCACCTTTCGGATTTTGCAGGGCATTTTTTACACATTTTGATTGCAAAGTTCTTCTCACACATTTGGGCCCCTAAATTGCCAGGGCAGTATAACTACGCCACAAGTGACCCCATTTTGGAAAGAAGACACCCCAAGGTATTCCGTGAGGGGCATGGCGAGTTCCTAGAATCTTTTATTTTTTGTCGCAAGTTAGTGGAATATGAGACTTTGTAAGGAAAAAAGAAAAAAAAAGAAAAATCATCATTTTCCGCTAACTTGTGACAAAAAATAAAAAATTCTAGGAACTCGCCGTGCCCCTCACGGAATACCTTGGGGTGTCTTCTTTCCAAAATGGGGTCACTTGTGGCGTAGTTATACTGCCCTGGCAATTTAGGGGCCCAAATGTGTGAGAAGTACCTTGCAATCAAAATGTGTAAAAAATGGCCTGCAAAATCTGAAAGGTGCACTTTGGAATATGTGCCCCTTTGCCCACCTTGGCAGCAAAAAAGTGTGACACCTCTGGTATCGCCGTACTCAGGAGAAGTTGGGGAATGTGTTTTGGGGTGCCATTTTACATATAACCATGCTGGGTGAGAGAAATATCTTGGCAAAAGACAACTTTTCCTATTTTTTTATACAAAGTTGGCATTTGACCAAGATATTTTTCTCACCCAGCATGGGTATATGTAAAATGACACCCCAAAACACATTCCCCAACTTCTCCTGAGTACGGCGATACCAGATGTGTGACACTTTTTTGCTGCCAAGGTGGGCAAAGGGGCACATATTCCAAAGTGCACCTTTCGGATTTTGCAGGGCATTTTTTACACATTTTGATTGCAAAGTTCTTCTCACACATTTGGGCCCCTAAATTGCCAGGACAGTATAACTACGCCACAAGTGACCCCATTTTGGAAAGAAGACACCCCAAGGTATTCCGTGAGGGGCATGGCGAGTTCCTAGAATCTTTTATTTTTTTTCGCAAGTTAGTGGAATATGAGACTTTGTAAGGAAAAAAGAAAAAAAAAGAAAAATCATCATTTTCCGCTAACTTGTGACAAAAAATAAAAAATTCTAGGAACTCGCCGTGCCCCTCACGGAATACCTTGGGGTGTCTTCTTTCCAAAATGGGGTCACTTGTGGCGTAGTTATACTGCCCTGGCAATTTAGGGGCCCAAATGTGTGAGAAGTACCTTGCAATCAAAATGTGTAAAAAATGGCCTGCAAAATCTGAAAGGTGCACTTTGGAATATGTGCCCCTTTGCCCACCTTGGCAGCAAAAAAGTGTGACACCTCTGGTATCGCCGTACTCAGGAGAAGTTGGGGAATGTGTTTTGGGGTGCCATTTTACATATAACCATGCTGGGTGAGAGAAATATCTTGGCAAAAGACAACTTTTCCTATTTTTTTATACAAAGTTGGCATTTGACCAAGATATTTTTCTCACCCAGCATGGGTATATGTAAAATGACACCCCAAAACACATTCCCCAACTTCTCCTGAGTACGGCGATACCAGATGTGTGACACTTTTTTGCAGCCTAGATGCGCAAAGGGGCCCAAATTCCTTTTAGGAGGGCATTTTTAGACATTTGGATCCCAGACTTCTTCTCACACTTTCGGGCCCCTAAAAAGCCAGGGCAGTATAAATACCCCACATGTGACCCCACTTTGGAAAGAAGACACCCCAAGGTATTCAATGAGGGGCCTGGCGAGTTCCTAGAAATTTTTTTTTTTTTTGCATAAGTTAGCGGAAATTGATTTTTTTGTTTTTTTTTCTCACAAAGTCTCACTTTCCGCTAACTTAGGACAAAAATTTCAATTTTTCATGAACTCAATATGCCCCTCAGCGAATACCTTGGGGTGTCTTCTTTCCGAAATGGGGTCACATGTGGGGTATTTATACTGCCCTGGCTTTTTAGGGGCCCTAAAGCGTGAGAAGTAGTCTGGAATATAAATGTCTAAAAATGTTTACGCATTTGGATTCCGTGAGGGGTATGGTGCGTCCATGTGAGATTTTATTTTTTGACACAAGTTAGTAGAATATGAGACTTAGTAAGAAAAAACAAAAACAAAAACAAACAAAAAATTTCCGCTAACTTGTGCCAAAAAAAATGTCTGAATGGAGCCTTACAGGGGGGGGGGGGGGTGATCAATGACAGGGGGGGTGATCAATGACAGGGGGGTGATCAATGACAGGGGGGTGATCAATGACAGGGGGGTAATCACCCATATAGACTCCCGGATCACCCCCCTGTCACTGATCACCCCCCCTGTAAGGCTACATTCAGACATCCGCATGATTTTTTACGGATCCATGGATACATGGATCGGATCCACAAAACACATGCGGACGTCTGAATGGAGCCTTACAGGGGGTTATCAATGACAGGGGGTGATCAGGGTGATCACCCCCCTGTCACTGATCACCCCCCCTGTAAGGCTCCATTCAGACATCCGCATGATTTTTTACGGATCCATGGATACATGGATCGGATCCACAAAACACATGCGGACGTCTGAATGGAGCCTTACAGGGGGGTTATCAATGACAGGGGGTGATCAGGGTGATCACCCCCCTGTCACTGATCACCCCCCTGTAAGGATCCATTCAGACATCCGCATGATTTTTTACGGATCCATGGATACATGGATCGGATCCACAAAACACATGCGGACGTCTGAATGGAGCCTTACAGGGGGGTGATCAATGACAGGGGGGTGATCAGGGAGTGTATATGGGTGATCACCCGCCTGTCATTGATCACCCCCTGTAAGGCTCCATTCAGACGTCCGCATGTGTTTTGCGGATCCGATCCATGTATCCATGGATCCGTAAAAATCATGCGGACGTCTGAATGGAGCCTTACAGGGGGGTGATCAATGACAGGGGGGTGATCAATGACAGGGGGTGATCAGGGAGTGTATATGGGTGATCACCTGCCTGTCATTGATCACCCCCCTGTAAGGCTCCATTCAGACGTCCGCATGTGTTTTGCGGATCCGATCCATGTATCCATGGATCCGTAAAAATCATGCGGACGTCTGAATGGAGCCTTACAGGGGGGTGATCAATGACAGGGGGTGATCAGGGAGTGTATATGGGTGATCACCCGCCTGTCATTGATCACCCCCCTGTATGGCTCCATTTAGACGTCCGTATGCGTTTTGCGGATCCGATCCATGTATCCGTGGATCCGTAAAAATCATACGGACGTCTGAACGGAGCCTGACAGGGGGGTGATCAATGACAGGGCGGTGATCAATGACAGGGGGGTGATCAGGGAGTTTATATGGGGTGATCATGGGTGATCAGGGGTTTATAAGGGGTTAATAAGTGACGGGGGGGGGTGTAGTGTAGTGTAGTGTGGTGTTTGGTGCGACTGTACTGACCTACCTGAGTCCTCTGGTGGTCGATCCTAACAAAAGGGACCACCAGAGGACCAGGTAGGAGGTATATTAGACGCTGTTATGAAAACAGCGTCTAATATACCTGTTAGGGGTTAAAAAATTCGGATCTCCAGCCTGCCAGCGAGCGATCGCCGCTGGCAGGCTGGAGATCCACTCGCTTACCTTCCGTTCCTGTGAGCGTGCGCGCCTGTGTGCGCGTGTTCACAGGAAATCTCGCGTCTCGCGAGATGACGCATATATGCGTGACTGTGCGCAGGGCTGCCACCTCCGGAACGCGAATCTGCGTTAGGCGGTCCGGAGGTGGTTAAATTTTGTTTTTTTGGCCCATGTTAGCCTTTGAGTTTGACATGCTTGCTCTACAAGGATCCCCATCATCTTGTAGCTATCTGTTGCTGTGTGAGCAGGTAATATGTGCATGCAGCTATACAGTAGGCCCCCAGAATGAATTTTACTGATGGGCCCTAGGCACCCCAGTCTGACGCTGCCTGTACTATCTACAAGAAAGTCAAGACCCCTATAGGAGCACACTAAAAATAGGCGATGAGCTTCTTTTAAACCTCCAGATGGGACTCTCTCAGCAGGACACAGTGAATGTTCTAAGAATGACTCCTACTGACCTACTGTCCTAAAAGAGGTTTGATTCATGCTTCGCATTTTCAAAACTTGTCCTGAATTAGATGACACATCTTTCAGATTATCCATACTGAGTCTACTGAAAACCAGTACTTCATAATAAACAACTGAAGTCATACATTTATATACAACATTCATTAAAACTCACAAAATTCTAAAATTTCACAATTCCTGACAATCCTAGTGCACATTCCCTCTATAATGTTAAGATCACTGCTATATTTCAACAACATGAAATGTCCGAATAATATTAGAGATAATTATGTATTTTATCTTTTATTGCCAATGGGTCAGATGTTCACATACACCAAACTGACGGTGCCTTTAAATAGCTTGGGAAACTCCAGAAATAAGGTCATGTCATTAGACTGACATCATTTCAGGAAGTTGGAGATGTACTTGTTGCAGTATTTTAAGGCCTATCTTCAAGGTCTACTTGCCTCTGCTTGACTTCATGGACAAATCAAAAGAATCAGCTAAGACACCATAGGAAGAATTGTGGACTTCCACAAGACTGGTACATCATTGTGAGAGATTTCCAAATGCCTGAAGGTACCCTGTTCATCTGTTGAAACAATAATATGCATGTTTAAGCATCATGGAAGCAGGCATGTCCTCCGGTGTGATGGAACTGTTTGGCCATAATGACAATTATGTATGCAAAACACAGGGAGGCTTGCAAGCTAATGAACACCATTCCAACTATGAAGAATAGGGGGACAGCATTATGTTGGGGGGTTGATTTGCTGCAGAAGGGCCTCATGCACTTTGCAAAACAGATGGCATTATGAGGAAGGACAATTATGTGGTGATATTGTAGCAACATCATCAGCCAGGAAGTTAAAGCTTGAGTGCCAATGGATCTTTCAAATAAACAATGACCTTCAAGCATACATCCAAAATTATGGCTAAAAGGCTTAAGGACAACAGAGTTAAAGTAATAGAGTGGCCATCAAAAAGCCCTGACCTCAATCCCATTGAACATTTATGGACCTTCTTGCATGAGCAAGGAGGCCTACAAGCCTGCTAGGAGGCATTGGCCAAAAATCTAGAACGTTTGACTCAAGCATTATGTTGGGGGGTTGATTTGCTGCAGAAGGGCCTCGTGCACTTTGCAAAACAGATGGCATTATGAGGAAGGACAATTATGTGGTGATATTGTAGCAACATCATCAACCAGGAAGTTAAAGCTTGAGTGCCAATGGATCTTTCAAATAAACAATGACCTTCAAGCATACATCCAAAATTATGGCTAAAAGGCTTAAGGACAACAGAGTTAAAGTAATATAGTGGCCATCAAAAAGCCCTGACCTCAATCCCATTGAACATTTATGGACCTTCTTGCATGAGCAAGGAGGCCTACAAGCCTGCTAGGAGGAATTGGCCAAAAATCTAGAACGTTTGACTCAAGTCAGACAATTTAGAGGCAAAGTTACCAAATAGAAACCAAATGTATTGTATGTAAACGTCTGAGCCACTGCGAATGTGATGAAAGAAATAAAAGCTGAAATAAATCATTGTCTCTAGTGTTATTTTGACATTATACATTCTTGAAATATAGTAGTGATTGTAAGTGACCTAAGAGAGGGAATGCGTACGAGGACTAAATGTCAGAAATTGTGAAAAACTGATTTTTAATGAATGTGGCTATGATGTATGTAAACTTATGACTTCAACTGTATATGACAGTAAAATACTACAAGCCATTCATCATTTGCTTGTTTCCTAAAGTTATTTGGACTACTGCAGCAGATTCATGAGGGAACTGAGACACATTCCTAGAGCTCAACCTTTTTATATACAGGGCAATTGCACGGGCAAGTTTAGTGGCATGGTGAATAATGTTGTTCATTTCACACAGTGATAACCTACTGGACCTCACAGGTTTGTTATGGTTTTGCGCTAATTTTATGACAAAGCTAGGATCTGGCTGTTAACTTTGATCCCCGAGTGATTGTTTGTTCTGATGGTGAGATACTTGGGAAAGACTTGATGCATTACTCACCTCTCTGATCCACTGCCACTGCTGTTCCATTGCGTACCATGTCCCTGTTGCTCTCCACTTCTTGGCCCCAGCTTTATACATAAGTAATGAAAGGAGATGTTTGAATAGCCAATCATTAGCTGAGGCACTTCAGTGCTGAAGCCTTTAATTGGCTGAACAGACATTTCCTACCATTTTCTGTTTGTTGTGCCAGAACCATCAAGCAGAGACCACCAGACACACAGTAAGCACTGAAACAACAGGAACAGGTGAGGTGAGCAATGCTTCTTTATTTATACCATTTTTCCTCTTACCTAAAAAAAAGTTTCCAGATGGAAAACCCTTTTAACTTGATTTTATTTAAACTATTTATCTGTACATTTTTCTATATATGATTATCTAGAGATTAGAACAAAAAATGAAAAGGTGTGCAAGTAAATATAACAAATATACCACTATATTGGATTTTGCTCAATTTACAAGTAGGAGAAATTAGCTACTTCCTTTGTCACAGAAGTCTCCACAGAACTAGACCTACCATTAAACAAAGATGTAATATTATAGTGTACTGACTCTTAGTAATATAATTTGTATAGTCAGCTCGTCTACCACACACACACAAAAAAAATAATCATTATATTGCTACAATGCTTGTTCACTGACTCCCCATCCGGCCTGATGCCATGCTGTGAATGGCGAGGAGGCTGCTCAAGCCAGCTTTTTCCATTCATTTCTGTGGGAGCTCCAAAAATAGCTAAGCCCTCTTCCCAGGAGTGGGATATGCCATAAATGTCCAAGAAGAAAATATCCCTTTAAATCTTTTCAAACCCATGTGTCTTATTGCTAGAAGTCATTGACATACATAAAAGAAAGGTAAAACAGAAAGGTCCCCATGCCAAAAATCCAAATGGGCCCTCAGAAGAATCTGGTGTTTGTTTTTGCGTCTACAACTTTTTAACAGTCTTTGGGACAATGCCTCATTTGTTTGCACCAATGTAGTTTATCTGAAAAGTGATGTAGTGCACAGATTCTAGCCACCCAGAGATGGGATCAAGCAGAGCTAGGTCCCTTCTGTCCAAGGGTCCCATAGGAGTTGCATGTCTGCCTTGATGGTACACCCTTGCTTGGTAGTGTCTGGGAAGGGCTGCAGGGAAGTAGTGGTGGAGGCCCATTGGCAAATGCTAGAGATGAAAAAAATTCTAGTTGCACAGGATTCAGAATTTTTCAGTTTCTAAGAAAGAGAGAGAAATTCATACATTTTTTTAAAATAAGTGAGAAACAACAGAGAAAAAAACACAAGTCCTATGAGACCTCGAAGTGTCATGCACTAATTTTCAGTCCAAATGGGGCACTTTCACTTAAGGTATAATAGGTTCAGACACGAATCAAAGCAGTCAACCGATTCGCCCAAATTGACCTGATTGAAATGTTGAGTGATTTACTCATCTTTAGCCACTACTCTACTCATCTCTAGCCCCTCCAATATACCACCCAACTCAATATCACATTTTATTATCGCCCAGAGATATAACTAAGAAACAACTTGACAGAAGAAGACAATTTTTTAATTTTTTATTTTAGGGATAAATGCCTTTCACACGACAATAACGAACATCAACTAGTTTTAGTGGTGATATGTGACTCTTTCCTATGGGGCGCACTTACTTGTGTTTAATTTTCTTTACAATATTTCCCTATTCTTTAAAAAAAAAAAATTTGGTCAACATATAGCAAAAGGTTAAAATAAGGATCTCTTATTTTTTTCTTTATATATATATATATATATATATATATATATATATATATTGTGGCCCTAATCGTGTGTTAAAACCTATCCCAAAGTTGAAAAGTGGAAAAAGTGACGATAGAGCTACCTTTCTGTGAGACCTGCAAGGCTGCGTGTCTTTTCCAAACCTAGCAGTGAAACAATTAATAAAGAAACCCATTAAGCTCTGATTATCGCTGCTAAAAAGGGAGGTTAAGTTTCAGTCCTTTGAAGTAACTGAGAATGATTCAGGCCTCATTACAGAGATATAATCTACATTCATACATTTATGTTAGTGATTCAAATCTATTGGGACAGATTGAATTCCGTTAAATAGTGCATCTTTCCTAAGGAACCTTTCTCAGGCTTTCTCAGGCTAAACCAAATGGTGGACAAACAATACAGAGTAGTGGGGTATTTAGAGACTTGACTGTGCTGTAAAAGAAAAGGCTATACAGAAAAGAGAAAAAAAGCCTGAGATATAATCTAAAGAGCTATGTCAGCTTTTCGTTTGGTCTCTGTTTCCAAAATGCCCTCCCTGTCATCACGCAATATGGAAAAAAAAGGAAAAATCTGTCTATGAATTTACATCCCGCACCTGTCATCCCATAATCTTTTAACACTAAGAATATCAGCTCTTATAGCCAACGATACAATTCTGTTTCTAAGAATTTTCCATTTTGCCCAAAGGGTAGGGCCTGCTGATTTTGATGGTGTATTCTGGCTGTAGCAAGGCATCCCCTATTAAAGGATAGGGAATAACTGTTAGATCATTGGGGTCCTAGCACTGGGACTACCACCGATCATGAGAACGGACACCCCATGTCCCGTGAAGCCCCCCCAAAATGAACAGAGCAGCAGGAGGAACAGGTGCGCTGCCACTTCATTCATTCCTATGGAAGTTCTGGACATAGCCAAGTACAGAGGTAGACTATTTCTGGAACTCCCCCTAGAGATGAATGAGATGGCAAAGTGCATGCTTGACCTGCTGCTCCTTTCATTTCGGGGTACATTATGGGGTACTGACTCCCCTTTCTTATGCTTAGTTGGGGTCCCAGCGAGAAGATCATCTGATAGTTATCTCCTATCCTGTCGATAGAGGATAACTTACTACAACCAAAATACCCCTTTAGGTCTCCCCTATGATCACCTATCCCTATGCTTTATACATGGTTTGGGGCAATCTGCTACTGTACTAACACTGCCAGCATGCTCTGACATGCTTATACCTATCTGAGCATTACAAGAGTTGTAGTTTTGCAACAGCTTGAGAGCCTCAGGTTGTAGCATGGTTCTCAAAAGGACCAAGGTCTGGTCATGTCATCCATTTGCATCAGCAACCTGGATTAATATTAGGACCATTGTATAGAACAGAGGTAATAGAGAAATATAATCAATAAGGGGTTTGCAAGAATTTCCAGTATATAATCAGCTCTGGTGAAGGGTTACTGTTTCTCTTTGCGTTGTCCATTTTGGACAATGCCTTTTTGATAGAAGGGTCCTCCAAAGTCATGCTGCTGGGACCGAAGCGACTAGCTAGAATTCGTGCAGGACTCCAGTAGTATTCCTATGGCACAACTAAAGGAGAAACAACTATTAAATATTTGTCTTCCTTGGGAGATACCTCTTTGTATATTTGTTTTCCATGGAGCGTTGACAATAAGTTTCCATACCCTGTAGTACTTCCAGTAAGTCTCCATAGAGGACTGGTCTGTTTATGGAGATTCCACACCCTGTCTAAGCCACTTCCCAGGCATCCTAAGCCAGCCAAAATCCGACTCCATACTGATGAGGACAAGCACCCTGAAACAGCTGTCTATGGATGACTATCTAGCTTGGCTATATTCTCTTGTCAAATCCCAAGCCTTTTTGAAAAGTCAGATCTTGACTCATAGGGAGCCACATCCAATAGGTGGTGTTGGCAAGATGGTTCTCTTTCTTGGGAGATACCTCTTTGAATATTTGTTTCTCATGGAGCATTGCCTATAAGTCTCCATACCATGGAGTACTTCCAGTAAGTCTCCTTCTAGTACTGGTCACTTTAAGGAGATTCAGCACCCTGCCTAAGCATATTTTTTCTATTAAAATGAATAGTTTGTCACAGAAATGTGGAGTTTATCAAATCAGCACTTCAAAACACCTATGGCTGGGACACTTACTTTAATGTCCTTTGTTTATACAATAATACACACCCGTCCCATATCTCCTCCAAACCACTGCATTGCTTAGATTATTCTGGGATCAGCATTATAATTGGAGTTTGAAAGATCTTGGGGCTTCTTTTGATTAGTGTCAAGCAAGAAGCTTTGAGTTCTGTGCATTAACCGGTCTTACATTTTTGTTCCTTTTTGGGGGAAGAAGTGTCTTACAAGTTCAAGCCAAGAACATTTCTTCTAGGGCAGGGATCGGCAACCTCTGGAACTCCAGCTTTTCTGACACTACAACTCCCAGAATCCTCATTTCACTTCTGTGGGAATTACAAGAACAGCCGAGTAAGTTTGCATGCTGGGAGTTGTAGTTTCACAGGAGCTGGAGTGCCGAAGGTTTCTGATCCCTGTCTTAGGGTATCTTCTGTTTCTTCCAGTTGAAAGGCAGTGGCATGGTGGATGGCTTATTTCTCTACAACTGGGGCAGATACAGACAGAGATAGACCTGCGCAGGAGCAGTATGTGGGTCCCTGACTATCTAACAGTTGTTCATAGACCATAACATCTTACATTTCACACGGCAAACCAGAAAGTATTCTAAACACCCTTCTGTCAAAGACACCAGTATTATAAATGGCGGATGGTAGGTTGGGGAAGGGGACTAATACAGATTTTGCATCAGGACCTCTGTGAAGGGATGAGTGCTAGGGTCCAGTGAACAGTACAACGGTGATACCTACCTCCATTCAGATTTATCATTAGAAAACATGTCTGCAAGTCATGTAATCCCTCACTGTTGGCTGCACAGCTTACAAATCTGGATGACCTGGCTAGACATGAGCCATGGAAAATAGGAGGTAGCTCCTTCACGCTTCACCGTGTAGCTAATTGTAAGACCCCTTCTTGTTAATGATCATTAAATGAACTTACACATTAATACAAACTCAAGAAACCTATTTCAGATGAGATTAGGAATCACGCTTAATAAATGCTCAATGACTGGGAAAAAGAAAACACCACAGAGAAACATGTATATTAATAATGTCAAATCTGGTATAAAGACCCATAGACCGCAGCCAGCACCATCTGGAGGAGTTTTCACTCTTCTTGGCTTATTTTCTTTTACATAATTTTAATGGGCATTTTTAACTCTGAAAACAGAAATCATTTTAAGAATAGATGATAGATAGATAGATAATAGGTAGACAGACAGATATATATATATATATATATATATATATATATGATAGATAATAGATATTAGACAGATAGGCCATCAGATAGTAGATAGATAGATGTACCACAACTTTGATTTATAACCATGTTACAGGGTTACAAGTCAGGCAGGTCATATGGCAGATATGGCAGCAGAAGGCCATAGGACATGAGCTTTTCTACAGATCAGATTATCACAATCTCTTGTATGAGCTACATTATTCCAGCTGATGCCACAGAATATCTGTAGGAAGATGCGGTCTATATTATTCATTATCATTACCAATGAATATGGTGATGTAGCAGTGATTGACACTCCCCAAAATGGTGTTGCACTTGCTGCCCCTTTAGTGTGCACAGTTTAATAAACTGCAGAATCTGATGAGAGAAAGTGGGATCTTCATGACCATAGGAATTACATAGAAATCTGTCCACTGGGTTATGCCTGGTGCAGTGCCTGGAGTGGGTTGTGCTTGACACAAGGATTTGATGTCCTTTGATTCCGCTCTTACGTCCTTTGATTCCATTTAACGCCCTGCACCCTCTTACCCTGCACTAGGCCTAACACAGTTTATTACAGTAGTTTTGCCAGGAATGTCCCTTTAAAGTCTGCCGGATACTGCTAGTAATTAGGGTTGAGCGATCCCGAACTGCAAAGTTCGGGTTCGTACCTTTTTCACTGAAGTTCGGGTTCGGTGTTATAATGGAAAATAATAGCATTCTTAAGGCAGAAAGCTAAATAAAATGGCCATGGAGGGGTTAAAAATAATTTAAAAAAACTCACCTCATCCACTTGCTCGCGCAGCCTTGATCGCGCAGGTCTTCTTTCTTCAGGACCTGCGAAAGGACCTGTGATGACATCACCGCGCTCACCACGTGGTTTGCAGGTCCTAAAGAAATAAGACCTGAAGTCCAACGCTGGATTGATTTTCATCAGATTGTCCAAAGCTGATCTTTTGATCTAGTAGCAATTCATAACTGAAGATGGTACAGATCAGACAAAACCATCTGTCTCCATTAATATTTATATCTATGGCCAGCTTTATTGCCAGCTAGGACAAGAAACAGAGGAAGGATTGGAGGACTAGATGCAGAGCAAATATGATTATCAGAGATTTTACCAGATGGATTTTGTACTTTTTAATGTGTTGCCCCATTATTGGTTGCCCCACAGTACTGCAGACCTTGATGGTGTGAAAAAGAGTAAGACAGTAAAACTACAACTCCCAGCATGCTCAGATGTTCTCACAACTCCCATAGAAGTGAATGGAGCAATCTGGGAGTTGTAGTTTCAGAACATCTGGTGTGCCGGAGGCTGCTGATCCCTGGGATAGATAGATACAAAGAAAAAATTCCACGGCACTTCCAAAAGTATATCAAATGAAGTGTATTTCAATCACCAAACAGCAACATTTCAGTCCTCTCACTGGGACTTTTCTCAAGCAGTGACAACTTCATGCTCTCCTGCTCACATTCTTTGGACTGTAGAGATAGAGAGAGAGAGAGAGAGATACTATATAGATACATACACTGAACAAAAATATAAACACAACACTTTCGGTTTTGCTCCCATTTTGCATGAGCTGAACTCAAAGATCTGAAACATTTTTTACATACAGAAAAGACCCATTACTGTCAAATATTGTTCGCAAATCTGTCTAAATCTGTGTTAGTGAGCACTTCTCCTTTGCTGAGATAATCCATCCCACCTCACAGGTGTGGCGTATCAAGGTGCTGATTAGACAGCAGGATTATTGCACAGTTTTGCCTTAGACTGCCCACAATAAAAGGTCACTCTGAAATGTGAACAGTTTTGCCTTACTGGGGGGAGTCAGAAAACCAGTCAGTATCTGGTGTGGCCACCATTTGCCTCACGCAGAGCAGCACATCTCCGTCGCATAGAGTTGATCATGTTGTTGATTGTGGCCTGTGGAATGTTGGTCCGCTCCTCTACAATAGCTGTGCGAAGTTGCTGAATATTGGCAAGAACTGGAACACGCTGTCGTATATGCCGATCCAGAGCATCCCAAACATGCTCAATGGGTGACATGTCCGGTGAGTATGCTGGCCATGCAAGAACTGGGATGTTTTCAGCTTCCAGGAATTGTGTACAGATCCTTGCAATATGGGGCCGTGCATTATCATGCTGCAAAATGAGGTGATGGTCGTGGATGAATGCCACAACAATGGGCCTCAGGATCTCGTCACGGTATCTCTGTGCATTCAAAATGCTATCAATAAAATGCACCTGTGTTCGTTGTCCATAACATATGCCTGCCCATACCATAACCCCACCGCCACCGTGGGCCACTCGATCCACAATCTTGACCACAGCAAACCGCTCACCCACACAATAACACACACGCTGTCTGCCATCTGCCCTGAACAGTGAAAACGGGACTCATCCGTGAACAGAACGCCTCTCCAACGTGCCAGACGCCATCGAATGAGAGCATATACCCACTCAATTCGGTTACGAAGACGAACTGGAGTCAGGTCCAGACCCCGATAAGGACGACGAGCATGCAGATGAGCTTCCCTAAGACGGTTTCTAACAGTTTGTGCAGAAATTCTTTGGTTATGCAAACCGATTGTTGCTGCAGCTGTCCGGGTGGCTGGTCTCAGACGATCATGGAGGTGAACATGCTGGATCTTGAGGTCCTGGGCTGGTGTGGTTACACGTGGTCTGCGGTTGTAAGGCCGGTTGGATGTACTGCCGAATTCTCTGAAACGCCTTTGGAGATGGCTCTGGTAGACATTCCTGCAGTCAGCGTGCCAATTGCACACTCCCTCAAACGTTGCAAAATCTGTGGCATTGTGCTGCACATTTCAGAGTGTCCTTTTATTGTGGGCAGTCTAAGGCACACCTGTGCAATATTCATGCTGTCTAATCAGCACCTTGATATGCCACACCTGTGAGGTGGAATGTATTATCTCGGCAAAGGAAAAGTGCTCACTGACACAGATTTACACAGATTTGTGAACAATATTTGAGAGCAATGGGTCTTTTGTGTATGTAGAAAATGTTTTAGATCTTTGAGTTCAGCTCATGCAAAATGGGAGCAAAACCGAAAGTGTTGCGTTTATATTTTTGTTCAGTGTACTTATATAATGGTCTAAATAAAATAACAGTTTGTACTTATACACAGTTTTACATAGATAAGTGGATAGAACAGAGATAATAGATGTATGTGTGCTGTATATATATATATATATATATATATATATAAATAAAATGGAGAAAAATGGCAGCACCAGCTATATGAGAAAAATGTGGGTGCACGTTCTCAAGAAAAGAGACTTCTTACCCCAATAATAGTCCAGAAAGTGAACAGCACTCCTTTAGATGATGAAAAATAAATCTGCACGGGTGAATAAAGGAGTTATTTTTCATCATTTAAAGGAGTGCAGTTCACTTTGTGGACTATATATATATATTATATATCTGTCTAGATCTTTCCATAAAATGGTTATGACTTAGCTCTTTGTGTTGACTTCAGATCTTTCTCTGGTGGTCTGGGTCTCCAGGCTTTTAATCTTGATTATTTTTCAGCATGATCATTTCCTGATTCCAGCACTGAAGGATGTAACACTAATGCCTGCAGACTAGGGGCACTTAAGGGTTAACAATAGGAAGCTCTTTTTTTCTGTTCCCATCCACCCTGTCCTGTGCCTGTCTGCAACATTTCTCTAGTAGAGGGGAGTAAAACAATCTCCAGGTGGAGCACTTCACTGCCAAAAACACAAGCAGGGGCTCCCTGGTGGGGATTGGCTTGTGGAGGAGACATCAGAGTGTGCAGAGCAGGGCTGTGTGCATTGCTGGTGGGCAGCAGCTCCCAGAGGCTGGGAGTTTAGCAGCAATTAGTAGCATCCAGATCAGTGCAAGGGATCAGTGATCTCTGTCTCTCTCTGTCTATACAGCCTTCTAGAGAATCCCCCTCCTCTCCTCTGGGACACCCCCTAACTCCTGGGTTTCAGATGACCACCTCTGCCTGACCCCACCAAGAGACATCCCACCTCTGCATTGTAATCACTGTCATTTACACTTCAGCTTCCAACCTGTCTACAGCAGAGCTGACTGCTCATCTCCAGAAGAGGAGGAGGAGGGGGGCTGTACATGGATTAAGACTTTTTTTGGGGGGGGGGGGGGAGTGAAAATGTCATCTCATTTTTTTTCAGGCACTGCAGACTTGCTGGGAGACTGCTGGGAAAGTGGGTGTATGAAGTAGAGGCAGACAGGGCAGTGCAAGTCAATAGCAGCATCTTCTGGATGTGGATCTCCAAGTGAGCAGAGGCATGAGAGCTCCTCAGCTGTGGATGGTCTCCTAAGGAGTTATGGATGTTGATGCACTAAAGTCTACAGAACAGAGCAGAGTCCTGGGAGTCAGTGGTCACCAGATCCCAGCTCACCCCACATTGGATTTTATCTTTTCATTATGTGTCTTTCCATGAGGCATCTTCTGAAGCCCTCAGCCTCAGTACAATGTGGAAATGGATACTGACACATGGTGCCCCAGGCTTATGTCACCTGCCTCGCTCTTTGCTCCTCTTGTTCTTGGTCTACTCCTTGTCTGTCACCTGTAATGAGGTCTGGGGTAGAGGGTCAGTGCGCCCCCAGGAGATCTCCTCAAACTATTCCAACTATTCCTCTGGGAGACACGTGCGAAGTTACAACTACCTTCAAGGAGATATTCGCTGCAGGAAGCTCTTCTCCTTCCACAAGTATTTCCTCCAGATCGATGACACCGGCAGGGTTAGCGGGACCAAGAAGAATGACTGCCTTTACAGTGAGTAACCTACCTGCCCCATATATCAATGGTATATAGAGTGTGCTGACTAGTACTGAGAGTGAGGGTAACTAGATTGCGCATGGAGTGAAGAGGACTATGTAGAACATTGTGTGGGCAACTAACTGGTACAGCTAGGGTGAGTAACTAGTACTGACAATGAGGGTCATCAACCAGTACATGGGGTGAAGATGACTATGTTTTACAGTGTGTGTGGGTAACTAACTGGTACAGATAGGATGAGTAACTAGCACAGAGAGTGTGTGGGGAACTAGAAAAGGAATGTGACCAGAACAAGGTGTGTAGGTAATTAACTAGAATACAGAATGTAGATAACTTGTACAGAGTGTATGGGTAACTGGTACAGGGAGTGTCGATTATTAAATAGTGCACAGAGTGTGGATAACTAGTACAGAGAGGGTGGGTAATTAGAAAATAGAGTGTGGGTAACTAGTGAAAGTAGTGTGGGTAATTAACTACAGTAGTAGGCAGAGTGTGTATAACTTATACAGGTGGATACATGGTACAGCATGATAGCTAACTAGTCCAGGGAGGATGGCTAAATAACTAGTACAGGAACATGCATGTGGTTAAGTAGTACAGAGACCATGGATAACTAAACTAATGCTGGAAATGTGGGTAACTAAGCAGTACAGGAAAAGTGGGTAGCTAATCCAGGGAGGGTAGGTGACTGGTGCAGAGGCTGTAGATAACTAGTCCAGGGAGGGTAGGTGACTGGTGCAGAGGCTGTAGATAACTAGTATAGGGAGGGTAGTTGACTGGTGCAGAGGCTGTAGGTAAGTAGTCCAGGGAGGGTAGTTGACTGGTGCAGAGGCTGTAGGTAAGTAGTCCAGGGAGGGTAGTTGACTGGTTCAGAGGCTGTGGTTAACTAGTTCAGGGATGCTGACTGGTTCAGAGTGTGGGTAACTGAATAGTACAGGGAGTGTGGGTGACTATTACATGAACTGCACTGCAGTTGTTACTAAAGAGACTATAGGTGAAAAGGAATATGAGAGAGTCCTACAGATGATGAAGGCTGCAGTAACTGTGGGTTATTACTGCAGGGACTGTGCTTGATAATTACAGGAAGTCTGAATGAATAGTGGGCAGCACTGTGGCTCAGTGGTCAGCACTGGTGCCTTGCAGCGCTGGGGTCCTAGGTTTGAATTCAACCAAGGGCAACATCTGCGTGGAGTTTGTATCTTCTCCCTGTGTTTGTGTGGGTTTCCTTCAAGTAATCCGGTTGCTTCCCACACTCCAAAGACATACTGATAGGGAACTTAGATTGTGAGCCCCATTGGGGACAGTTGGATGCTAATGTCTGTAAAAATATACAGAATATAGTAGCGCTATATAAGTGCATAAAATAAATAGTATAGAAAATGGTGGTACTGGTAACTAATAGATGGACTATGGGTGAAAAGTGGAGTTATGGAGTCTGGTTTGGTTGTATTCTTCAGGCATAGTGAGTGGCTATTATAGAGCGTGTGGATGACTAGTAGATGTAGTGTGCCTCTGACTAAGAGGGTCCAGTCTAAAACTGGGAGTGTGGGGGGTGGAAATGGTCATTTTACAGTCGTTAATCCTAGGGGGTTAATGAGCTGTGGTTGTAGTCCTGACACCCTGTCTACATGCTGTTGGGACAGAAAGGCACCACTAGGGTCATAAACCATGGCATGCAGACCTGTGAACTTTACTGGACACTGCAGCCACTAGCCCAGGCAAGGGCTTCTCGCAGCTCCTCAGCTGTTGTGGAACTATAAGTCCCAGCAGGACATGCTGTGTCTTGGACTTGTGCAACAGCTGAAGATCTGCAGAATGTCCAGCTCTACACTATTTTTCTATATACCAGAGGCAGAGATCAGGTATTTAAGCTGTCACTATTAGGTCATGAGTGGACATCTATGTCATGCTTGGTTTGAGCAATAAGCACAAATATTTCATGTGTATAATATATATATATGTGTATATATATATATATATATATATATATATATATATACCTTCTGTATCACTATTACCCCAAGTCTATGACACTTCTCAGCCATCTGTCCCTTGTATGGGCCCCCTGTGAAATCAGTTGTAAATGAGCTAAATGTGTCAAAAATACCACTTTGCCTTCCTTAAAGTGAAGTGTCACCTAGAGTTACAATCTCTCTTCAATCTTTGCTGTCAAACAGGAGCTGAGCTGGGTGGTTTTATGTATCTGCTGCTTTTATTTTAATTTTATTTTTTTTAGTATTTAGCTATTTTTTTCCCTAGCTCAGTGTGTTTTCGTGCAGTATGGAGACCCCCTGGTTGCCTCTTCCCCCCCCCCCCCCCCTCTAGTCCTCTATACATTTGCAGCTTTGTATCCATTTCACTGGTTTATTTGTAAATGTTCCATTTGTTTCTAAATAAACAGAAAAAAAAAACTCAGGATGATAGAGATCTGAAGGAGTAAATCTTCCGAGTCTGAGAGTAATTATCCTTTATTATTTAAGGAGTGTATATGATCTTCAATGAAAAAAAAGAGTTGATTTCTGCTTAAGAGCTCAGTTCTGGTTTTGATTAGGGCGCAGGGCTGGAGAAAGGGATCATATACTGTACTATGTACAAATGTTACAAGTAGACAACAAAAATAATGACTACATCACTGTTTTCTTGCCTTGTTTGGATGCATTTGAATTCTGTGACGAAATGCAATCACTAGCCGCTTACATATGGCTGATGATTGCTGGAATGCCTCCTTCTCTAGCTATGATTATGTATTTCTTGTGTACAATTTGTGTCAGTAGACATGGGACCTGGATGGAACTGTCATTTGCATTATAGTCTCTGGTTTAAATACCTCCAGTTTTTTATTTATTTTTTATTACGTATGTTTTCTGTGAGCACAGGTCTACATTCATAAGAGACCCATAAATCTAGACTCGTACAAAACCCCTATGGTTGTCTGGTATGGTGTGAGTTACCTAATGGGTTTGACCTCCTTTGCTTGAGCACATATCCAATATATTGCAAATTAATTCTAGCAGGGGGTTTGGATCAGGGTTGCTAACCTTAGAAAATACTTTCTTATAAAAAGAAAGAAAGAAATCAAGTACTGTTCACTAAAGATTTTCTACGCTTGTAATGTGCGTTATCCGTGCGTATGTTCTTTGATTTTTCTTTATAGTAACATGGTTTGTTAGGCAAAAAAATGAAGTAGGTCTGTAGTGAATTTATTTAACTTGCTTGTGCATCCTAATAACTCAGCGGTGTTTGTGATATCACACTTTCTTTTGTGACCTAAAACAGTGAAATTTCTGGAGAACCATGTGGGGCTTCGGCATTAAAGTGAGCTAGTATAGGACATGTCCCGTCTTTTGCGGTGCGGCAGCACGGATGTCCTATTCTTCACCGCAGTATGCAGACCATGGACCTATTGAAGTCAATAGGTCTGCAGCGTGATGCAGAGTGCACATGGCTGGTATCCGTGTTTTATCGGATCTGCAGTTTGTGGACCGCAAAACACCTATGGTCATGTGAAGTTACCATTTCATTTTCAGCACACTCCACATGGCCATGTGTTGTAGAGCAGAACTGGACTAATACCAGAAGCCAGGTAGCCTATTCACCACTGGACCCTACATTTGTGTTTTCTTCTGATGTCTAGAAAAATATTGGATATTGGGTGGTCTTATTGGGTCCTAAAGACCAATTTACCTGTATTTTCTGGAGGTCATATAGAGTGTTCATCTAATGCTCAACCAACGGGTTCAACAATGGCCTTCAGCTCTTCAGATCTTCATGCGGATGCAGTATATCGGCCCAAAAAATGGATATTTGTCCCTCTGACTTTTAGATGCCTTCTTCTACTTTCATCTTTAACTGATCAACGCTGCAGAATTTACCATCTATAACATCTATGTCCTATGCTTATATGTAACTGGTCATTGTATCACATTTATTACTTTTCTGTCCATGTGTTCCAATTTTGATGAATAGGTCCAAGAATCTGATATAGGTTATCTAGCTATAACTATTATCTATCTATCTATCTATCTATCTATCTATCCATCAATATCTACCATCTATCTGTCTATATCTATCTATCTTGATAAAATAAAAAAAATAAGTTCTACGGCACCTCTGTATGGTGAGGAAAATGTGTCCTTTATTCACCCATGCAATGTTTCAGTTCACTTACTGGAACTTTTTTTCAAGCAATAACTATCTGTTTATCTATCTATCTATCTATCTATCTATCTATCTATCTATCTATCTATCAATCATCTATTTCTATCTATCTATCTATCTATCTATCTATCTATCTATCTATCTATCAATCATCTATTTCTATCTATCTATCTATCTATCTATCAATCATCTATTATCTATCTATCTATCTATCTATCTATCTATCTATCTATCTATCTATCTATCTATCTATCAATCTATCTATCATCTATTTCTATCTATCTATCTGTCTATCTATCATATCTATTATCTAAATATGTATACTGTATTTATTAATGAAGGCTGGAGAAATCTCAGATGCCCTGTACCCAGTACAAATTTTGTTCCTGGTGCCTAACTTTTAGAATTATTTTCTATTTACAGTACGTCCAGACCCAGGAACACTGTAGATTATTCAAAAAAGGCCCAGAACTCCTGAATAATCCAGGAAAGGTGTTCTTGTATTCACCTACATATGCAAAGAGGCAACATTTCAGCTCACTCAATAGACAGATACATACAGATGTAGCAGGGGTAACACACACACACTCAACTCAAATTTTTTAACTCATCGCGTTATCTTGAAACAAAAGCCATTGAAAAGCAATTGCTTAACGCATTTAGTTGCATTTAGTTGAGGGAACATGTCTCATAAAGCATGAGTGTTCACCCTGCTACAGCCGTAGATAGATAGCTAGACAGATGGGACCTCTACCAAAGGCAACCTCTGAAGGTGCGGCCCCGCATTCAGGTTTCCTGATGCAATTTTGGAAACCAAAATCAGGAGTGGATTATTAAGGGAGACGGATGTGACTTTTTGAATTCACTCCTGTTTTGGCTTCCAAAACTGCATCAGGAAAAATGAACCTCTGGTCCTTTACGCCCAGGTGTATTTTGTCCCTTTGTTGAGAGGAACATCCCTCTAGAAGAACATTTTCAGTGCAATTTTAGGTGGTGGTCTCAAATGTACAAATTGCTGCCTGCCTACTGAATGCTTTCAGAAACACAGTGCGTCCCCTTGATGATCGGCAGTGTGACATTTTCTATTTCAAGTTGGGATTAATTCAAATTTTAACTCAATTTCCAATTTTAAAAGCAGTGACTCTACCGTACTGGCTCTATAAGCATAATATGAGGGGTTTTGATCCTTTTACAGAAATGTTGATAGTTTTGTGACCTATGCATAAAACATCTTGCAACATTTTAAAAAGTGTAGTAAAAATGTATCCTGGCAAATAGCAGCTGTAAGTAGTCCCGCGTGTGACATATTTTAGGAGAAAGTTCAATGCATCTGTTTGTTCCTTCGCTTGGGCAAATCTGCACTATTCTTCCTTTTTTGACCTCCTAGTTTACATTTTATTATTAATATTATTATATCTTTTGCGCTGTTTGCGACATTAGGACTGGTGTAAGTGGTTTCTCAGTGTGGCCTGGAAGCATCCTCCCATTTGTTTGCTTGTCGCTGTTACAACTTGACAGCGAGTTATTATGATACATCATTTTGGTAATTGTGTTGTGGTGCTACACATGCAGGGTTTCCTTGCTCTTTAATCAAGTCAATAAAGCCGGGTCGCTTTGATGTTGTCACTGTCGTGCTACCGTTCCCATTTGTTAATCCTGGCAGATTGTTATGTAGCCAGACATCCAGTGTAGCTATTACACCTCTTGTTTGCTGAGTCTCAGCATCACAGGATTGCTCTTTGATAGGTTAACAGCTCACTACAAGTTTCTAACTTTTATGTCTTGTAGAGTCAATGGGTGTATCCCATCTCCCAGGATCATCCTGACTTTAATCCTTAATGTTGTGTTGTTTTTACACGGCCAAAGCACACATCTTTTATTTGCAGGGGTATCTGCTTTCATCGATGCTTGAAAATAATATAAGTTGTGCCGAGTAGAGTACTTCCCAAAAGTTAGTAGCCTTGTTTGTTTTCCGTGCTCCAAATAAACATATCACGGGAGACACGAAGGGGGTCGTGTGTGAGAAATTTCTCGTCTGTGGGACGTATACATTAAAATGTCTCGCAATGTATGAGAAATATGAGACCCATTATGATACAAATCTGATACTTTTGTATCAGAAAGCCTTTATGTAAATGTCAGCCAGGTTTTAATATATATTGAACATATTTTGTTTAATGGGGTCATACAGGACTGGAAAGCCATGGTTGCTTTATTCCATGGTTTGTGAGCAGCATTCACATTTCTTACTTCCGCCTTACTGGGTGTAGAAAAAGTTTGCTTGTGTTTGTTGTATCGGAATCAGGGCTTTCATCACGTCACTACTATAATCAGGAGTCAAGACTAATGAGTTAAAAAAGGTGCACACTTACCAGTCACTTACCTCATTAATTTATAGTGGGATTCATCAGGGCAGCAAGAATAACGCTGCAAACTACGCTGTCATGGCATTCAAACACACTACAACAAGGACGGAACAGGAAAAACACAAGTGTGAACAAAGAGTTACATAATTACTTATAAATGCCTCCAAACCGCCCTCCTTCTAAAGGGATAGTTCCTATTTTTGACCCAAATGTCCCTGTTGTCCCTCTTTTCTCCTCGAATGTCCATTCAACTGATCTCTCCCGATATGTCTGTTTTAGTAACTACCTGCATTGTCCATGTAATAACAATTCTGGAACATCTACGAGTTCTTATGATAATAAATACAATAAATCATGTTAAAGTGACCATCGTGGTACAGCGGGTGTCAAAATAACACTGACTACATCTGTAAAAAGACATCAGAAGAGGTTAGAGATCCTCTTTAAGAAAGCATGGTCCCTATTTGCATATTAGTTGGCACCCTGTATATTATTGCTTCTTGGGGCTTATCTTTTTGAATGATACATGAGACTTTGAAAATAACTGTGCAGCGAGCCCATGAGGAACCGATGCAGAGGATGGGAGTTGTAGTGGCCCTGATGAGACATTGTGTCACAGTGCACTCCCTCAGGCCGTCGCTACCTGGAGTTCGATGCAGTGAAAAGGTGGTGTAAAAGGATCAGGGAGACGTAGAAGAACAACAAACATTTTTCTTTACTGAGTGCAAAGGATGAGTTACAGTACATCCAGCTGTCGTCTGTACAAGGTGCAAAGTCTCTTATCCCCAGATGATGAGGTATGGTGGCAGGCAAGATGGCAGACAATAGCACTCTAGGGAAGTCTTTCTCCTTCTCTTGATTTCCCTTCACTAACAGCAATAACCTGGCACTTGTGTCTGTAGGTGTCAACTTGTAATATGCAGGCTTTTGCATGTGCCTGTCCTGAACTGTGTTGATGGGTGTTTTAACTTGTTATCCCCTCACCTGCAGCAAAGTCTGTATAGCTGTGGTGGCTGATCACTCTGCTGTCTTTGTATGCTGTAGCTTGTAATTGTTTTGGTGGTCTAGAACCCTGCAGTCTCCTTGGAGTAGTAGTCCTCACAGACAAGTTGTATTTTTTAGTCAGAAGGCCTTTGGAGTGGGAGCAGATAGCCATGCTCCCTCACTCCAGGCTTGCTCAGCTAACTCTCTCTAGAACTTTCTAGATCTTCCCCTCCTGGCAGAAAGTCGGACCAGCCCGCTCCTACCAAGAGGGGAGGAATGGAATGGTAAGTTCCATTCCTAATGCCAACCCTACCTTATCAATACAGAAGCATATGGCAGATACATAACATGACATTTATACAAAATATAACAAGCTATTGCAGATACCCCACCTATGGATGTTGCAACTGCACCCACAATTTTACATTTTCAGGGCTGGTGTTAGCACCATACAAACCTGGCCAGATTGAGGGGTCATGTTGTACCATTGACATTTGGATGAATGTGTTCTGCACTTGTCATACCAAGACTAAGGTAGACAATTGAGCTGTACTCAATGGCCCACATAGACCTGGAGCTGGCCCATTGTGAGAGTGTCAGAAGTGAAAATAATACAAATCTTGTGTCCTTTATTTTTGCTTCCTCAGAATATAAAAGCAATGTAATATATTCTATTGATGTATGACATTTTGTTTTTAGATGTGAGTGGTATTCACTACAGTAATTGTCTCTACACAAGTAATTAGTGACACAAGAATCAGCTTTAGTGATGTTGAGAAGTTTCTAGATCAAAGAGCCTACAGATCTTTTAAAATGTCAGCAGACAGCATTGCATAGGCTTGGCCCTAAAACAGCATATATGTTCCAGTACGTCCCTGTGCTCTAATTTGTCTATAATGAACATCTGTGTCAAAAACTTTGGAGGTAAAAGTATAGGTTTTGTAAGTCTTAATTCCACATTTGGTTGTGCAATCAGAAAATCTGCTGTGGTTTGCAGCTGGAGTCCCTCAGCACAAGTTCATGGTGTCATTAAGATATTGTCTAAATGTTGCCTAATTACATGGGAACAGGATCTTACTATGCCTAAAGGCAAGTTAGTCAACCCACCAAATGGTAAATTGTAGCCAATTAGGATGTTTAAACTATAGTAAAGGCTAGATAGTTTTGATCCTAAACCCACACCTGATATGTTCCTTTTATCCCTTCCTTTATGAAAAGAAAAAAAAAAAATTACACACTGGAAGCCGAGAGAAACATCTGTCCAGTTCCCGTAGAAGCCATAAGATATTTTGTAAGAAAGAACCTAATCTGCTGAGTAACTTCAGAGTAGCCCACAGATGGCGATGTGCCACTGGTATCTCCAACACTTGATCACATGGTCACTCTATAAATATTATAAGGGCTGAAGCATACAAGCTGTTCATCATATAAATAGACGCGGGATTTTAATGGCGTGCCCTTTTGCCAGTTCTAAATAAATGTTTGGATTAGCGGTTATCTTCTTGCGGCTCGCTGTTTTGAAAAATAAACACATACCTGCTAGACGTGATCCACTCCGGCTGAGGGATTATGTGAGCCCTCCTTAGAAGTTGATTATGTGTGTTAGGTAGTCGAGAGCAGGTTTTATGGTTGGTCACATTTTGGCCTTTTGCTCTTAAAAATGTTTTGTGCTGCTGTTACAGAGACGGCTGTCTGCAGCTGCTGGTAGGCCACGGTTATAAAGGGCGTCTCTGGAGCTAGTGAATGGGGACAGTTCAGAAATGTTTGAAAGTACTGTTTCTATAATGTCTTACACATGGTTATTGCAGCCCACTTTAAAAAAAAACAAAAAACATTTTGTGTATGTACAAGTAGGCATGACTGTTGTCCCTTTTGTTGGGTCATGCGTGGTTCCATCTTGTAGATTTTAAGCCCTCATTGGCAGGGTTCTTTCTCCATTTGTAAGAGCCAGTTTACAACTTGTCTTGTTCATGCTTATTGCAATTGATATATTATCTATGAACATCAAACCCATATCAATCTCATTGTGGCCAGATGTCCCAAATTTGCAAGGGCTGTCCTTATTTTTAATGGACAATAATGATAAAAAAATTGTCTTGGGCACAGTCAGGAGACTTTGAAAACAAAACATTAATCCAGTAGATAACAGACAGAATTAATTCCGCACTTCTTCTTGGTCCAAGCTCCTCCACTGCAGGCCTGGCCAGCATCAGGATGTCATATGTGGCAGCACCTTGAGACGATGAGGAGATGGGCCTGCAGAAGAGGGACAAGAAGAATGCAGTAATTAAAGTGGCCTGGTGTATGAATTGAAGGATCTGGGCTTTGAATTAGGATATCTTGGACCTGAATATTGGGGTCTAAGGTGGGATCTGAATTATGGAGTCTAGGGTCTGAATTATTTGGTCTGATTTGGGGTCTGGATATTGGAGTTTTGGCTGGTGTATGGTCTGATGTCTAAATATTAAACTCTGGTCTAAATGATGGTGTCTGGTCTGGGGTCTGACTGGGGTTTGATATAGGGTTGGAATTTTGAAGTCTGGAATTACATTGGGTCTAGATTAAAAGGGTTATCTAGGCTTGATAAAAAATGTAACTTCAAATGGCATCTGTGATCACCAATCTAGACCATCCCCTCCCTCTATGCTGTCTTAACTATAAGGTTCTTATATTGAGGACCATATATAGGAAATGTTAGTAATATATATTCTAGCAAGCCATGCCACAACAAACCCCTTTACTTTTTCAAACCACATCTGATGAACCAATCTCTGTCAAGGCTGAATGCCATGATGTGACTTTTGCCTAGTACACGGCTTGTCTGGTTGATTAGGGCGCCCTCATAACAGCAAAATTATAAATGGGATCATCTACGAACCTGACCCTGTAAGCCAAATCCCGCAACAAAAATGTAATCAATGTTGGCTGAGATCAGCTGATGGTTAAAGACCAGGTTGAATATTGTATCAATCTGTTTAAAAGTAAAGATGATTTTGTTTTCCCGAATCCATTATCATATATAAATTAGTAATAGTAATAATAATCCATAATACGCTGACTTACTATATAAGGATTGTGATTTATATTTTATACTCCAAATTATACTACAGTTATCTCATTGATAATTCATATTGAGAGAGTATAGTTCACATGCATATAAAACGTCTTACCTATCCCCTTTTCCTGGTAATCTGGAGACAGGGAAGAGTAACACTTGGCTATACAGATTCTCAGACTACAAAGGTTTGTTTGTAGTCTGTAACCATGGAAACATGTCTGTATTGGAGCATTCAAAGTTGCTTCAGATTTTATTGTAGGTGTACTTGAGTGATAAAAACGGGTGCAAAAAGGTACACCCCTATAAAATGTTGTAGCATGTATATAATCAGTGTCGGACTAGATCAGGATCCTCTGGTACTGTAGGCCTAGGATATGATATCATAGTGGGCCCCAAAGGTCCAGGAAAAAATAAAAACATTTGGCATTGCTTTTGGAGCTAATCACTTGCCTCTATTAGACTTTATTAATTATATGGTTTTTGGGCTCCTACAAATGTTCTCTGGAAGGTCCAAGAAACCTTAGTAAAACCCTGCAAATGTCTTACTGGACCAAAGGATCTTCCAGTGGGCCTAGGCTCTGATACCAAGGACCCCAAAGAAAAAAATAATTTGGAGCTGCCTTTGGAGACAAAACCTTAGGGATGATATGGTGATTGGGCCCCAAGAATTATTTCCTCAGGTGTGCCCAAGGAACCCCAGTTCAAACCTGTATATAAGGTAAACAGCTGTGAAATATATATGAAAATGGTGGATGCCAAAAAATGGTCCAGAGGAACGAAAATAAGTCTATATCTTATCTGTATTTAATTGGCAAAGAGTAATAACATTAGAGCATTCCACGGATTGGTTTACAGTCTAAGCCATCAAGGCTTGTCAATGGGATTAGCTTTATATACTGTAAATTCTGAGGTGCCAGTTTGGCATAAATGTTTAGGGTATGGGGATTAGGCGGTGATTATGTATGTGCTTAATTCTGGACAGCTATACCATAACAGGATTTGCTGTTCTTGGAAAGGTGCCCAACAATGTCAGACTACACCAGCTGCTGTCATATTTAGGAAGATATACTGAAGTTGCAATATAGTTAATGCACTCACCCATGTACGATGCCTTTCATGATTCATTACAAGTTTAATTGGTTTATAAATCTCAACCTGAAAAGCTGCCCTGACTGCTGTGTTTTCTGTGAATTGAGATCTACGTTTGTAATAAATGTTGAGTCAAGGAGCAGCAAAATATAAAATAAAGGGTTAAAATGTAAAATGCGATTAATTACCCCGAGATGGTAGAACCTTTGTTTTATCACAGAACAGTCTGCCCTAAATAAACTTATATCCCAGAGGAATTACCCTTCATTTAAAGAGGTTGTCCACAAGTTCAATACTGATGGCCTTTCCTCAGGATCAATACCTGATCAGTGCAGGTAGTCCACCACGTAGCCAGCATCCACCACCTGTCAATTTTTAATTCTTCCATATCTAGGGAATGATAGGAGGTGGTAGTTTAGGCTCGAGGATAGGGAGTCCCCACCATCAGGGGGCGTCTCTGGGCTGAGGTGTAGTTCAGGGTATCAGTGTAGGGATATTTCCCCCCCCCCCCCCACCCATTTTCAGCTCACCTAACCCCCGGTGGATCTACCTACAAACAGTGTAGTGGAGTTTGTCATGTCATACGTGTTTGAATTTCATTAAAGTACTTATATTTTTATAAGGGTTGACTCTATTGCTGGATTAGGTTGGTCTGACACCCATCACCCCCGCCGATCAGCTGTTTGAAGAGGCTGTAGATCTCTGGTGAGCTCAGCATCTTCCTCTCAGCTTACCAAGCACAGCACTGTCCATTGTATAGCCCAGGCCTATTCGTGAGGATTGGCCATGAATATCCAGAAAACCCCTTTAAGAGAATTCAATAAGGACCCATTTACATGGGCCAATACAATGGGCAATGATCGGGAAACGATCATGATAGGAACATTTATTCCCAATCATTGCTCACTTGTTCATCTGAATTTACATGCAGAAATCATCCTCTCTGTATTGGAATGAAGGGTCGTTACTATAATTGTTAGCCCCCCCCCCCAAGCAGTTTTATTGTTTGTCGCCACACATCCTGGTTTACATAGGACCATTTTACATGGCAATTATCAGGAATGAGCATTCATACATGCGTTCGTTCCCAGTAATTAGTCCGATCATCTGCCCATGGGAATGGGCCCTTATGGATGCTCATGGAAAGAAGTTCACTATATGCATTTAAATTATCCTAAAATTCTGTACCATAATACTTTTCTATAAAGAGCTGCATTCAAAATGTCCTCTACTATAGGTAGGCAGGGCCAATAGTTGTCAGCATTGTCCCATAAGGGAACCCACACTGTAATTAGACACCATAGATTATACAGTAAAACACATACATTTTAACTGCACCGGCCCACTTTCTAATATGAATACGGGCCTTCCTAATGTCTCCTGATGGCAGATGTCCAGGAGTTCACACGTTGCGGGATAATCTTTGGCGCTTCTACTGGAAATCCTCCACATTAAAGAAGCTGACCAAATGGTGCGGATTTCGTTGCAGAAATGCTGTTAGTTTTTTAAGCAGATTTCACTCTTTGTCTTGCAAAGGGTGAAACCCACAATGAAAATCCAAAGCATAAACTGACCGCATAGACTGCACGTTACAAATCTGCACCACAAGCCAGTTCTCCTACAGGTTTCTATCAATGTCACGTAGGCACTCTATTACACCCTATGATGCCCCCAACATTTTACCAAATATCTCTTAGAAGCAATGCTTCTAGGGCAGAATGTCTCTACATAGTACATCTGTGAGACACATGAATGTATAGTGTTGGTCTATACAGCAGACCACGGCAGGGGTGTATCTATCAAGAGGCAAACAAGGCATTTGCCTAGGGCGGCACTTGCCAATGGGGCGGCAAAATGCCTTGTTTGCTTAGTGATGGTTACACAATATGCTAAATATTTTTTTTTTGCCCTTTGTCCGAACCTTCACTATGCGAGCGGCATCGTTGGCACCACATAGTGAAGGAGTTGAAAGACTTACTTCCTCCTCCTCCTGACTTCCTCCCGACCTCCCCTACCTTTTGCGTCCGCACGTTGCTGTTGTGACGTCACACGGAGGTGGAGTCACGGGCCGGCAACACTAGGGTGAGCCTTATCTCCTCCAAGTGCAGAACGGATCCTGCACCTTGAAAACTGAGGCCAGGCCCCCGCCAACAATGCACTGATCGTTATTCCCTTTTAAATACAGAAAGGAAGATGTGAAGCTCTAACAGGAAAGGGTGGAGCCTAAAGAGGAAGAGGTGGGGTTTACAGAGGAAGGGGTTTGGCCTTGACAGGAAGGGGTGGGCCAAATTTATATTAGTGGGGTGCCCAAGTTTAGTCTCGCCTAGGGCAGCACAAAACCAAGATACACCACTGGACCACGGCCATCATATAATAGATCTGTACAGCACAGGTAGGGATTTTTTTTACTGTAGCTGGTTGGCAGAAAACAACATGATAAGCTGATACAGCAGGACGCAATGTTACATTATAACTATTACTCTAAATAGTAATATTAGCTAAAGAATTTCCATTAAAGGCTCCGTCCCATCTAGACAACCCTTTCTCTAAATGAGGACCCGCCGGGGATCAGCTGGTCAAGAATGGGGCCCCCATCTAGGAAATCCACCTGCTGTAATAGATAACATGGCCAGGGCTGACACCCCTTTAAAATAATCCTGTTCTCTAGGGTAATAATCATGTTTTGATGAATTCCAGTGATCTGTCTGAATGCTTGTATGAAGGCAGCATGATAAGTAATACTTACAACCCCATGTAGTATGTGATTTATCACCAGACTCTTCGTTTCTGGGGATAGTCATCTACATTTTTGGTAGACATAAAAGTTGAAGCAGTACACTGCAGTTATGATATACAGTCTAAGGTTATGATATACAGTCTAATATATCTCACCCTGTATTCCACTAGAACTTTTCTTTTTCATGGAATTTGATGAGTACTTCTAGAAAAAAAAACTTGGATGACAACCAAAAAAGCAAACCTGATGAGCTATTTAGCAATCCTGAAGCAAAAGTTGTATTACCGGTGGGAATGTATATAGCGGAAAGAGGGACAAATAGCAGATATCAAAACTGTCCCTTATGGTGCTTGGTAATGCCAACTCGATAAAGAAAGGATCATTGCTTGCTTGCTTTCTCCATTTTCTTTCCATAATCTTTGTGCTGATTTCCCTCTCTTTAGTTAATAATGTGTTCTTTGCGAGCTCTCTCCATCAAATAGCAAATGGGATGGGACACTCACTAGGGGCCCCATATAAAACACCCTTGAGATTTGGCTCTGAGATTTTGCATGTGGCAACTCCTGGGGGACCCTGTAATTAGAGATGAGCGAATCAAAGCTGACGAAGTGGAATTAGAGCCAAATTTTAGTAAAAATTGGATTTGCACCAAAGACGAATTTCCTCGAGCTTCCTGTCAGCGAATCAATTTATCAATGGTAACCAGGCTCCTTTGCTTGGTTACCGGCGTGATGACATAATCTCGCACCCCGCGGGATTTCGGCTGAGATCTTCAAGCAAGATGGCGGGCGGCCCGTCGCGATCAAATGGAGGCAGTTAGAATTTGTATGTTTTTTACACTATTTCAGGATAAATTGATTCGCTGACATGAATCACGAGGAAATAGGGGCGGTAAGTTTGATGTAATTGTATTTTTATTGTTAAAAACAGTGTAAAATTACACTCAGATGCCGCGATTATGTATGAATGCAGCATCTGAGGGGTACAATGACGGGGGCAGCGCTATCGCAGTTCTGTCATTGCACTCGCTACTTACAAAAAAAATAAAAATTTATTTGGCGAAGCAGCCGATTGGAATTTTGAAGAAATTCGCTCATCTCTATCTGTAATGTAAGACCTATGTGTTTTTACTGAGGGCCAATTTTATAGAAAATTAGTTGCTGGGCAACAAGCAGAGGCGCATGGTTACCATTGTAAATTCTGCAACGCCCTCCCCATTTTGATTGACAGGGCCAGGTGTGATGATGTTACTACCTGGCCCTGTCAACCAAAGTGCAGAGGGCGTGGCAGTTGCAGAGAAAGCAGAGCCTCTAGGTGTAATGGCAACGCCCCCGTTGCTCCTAGAGGCTTATTTGCATATATTAAAACATCATCTTTATCAGCAATGAGGGCACATATGAACATGGGACCAACACAGATGCCTTCAGCTACCAAGCGCACATGCAACAGGTCAGCCAGTGTCATAGGTACAGATCTGCTGACAGATGCCCTTTAATAGTAGTCACATCCATTTTATGCAGAGATACAGTTACAGATACAGGTGGGACCCGCACCTACGTATCTGACATTGATGGCATATCCTAATGATAGCTCAGTTTGGAGGACACGTCACAACTGCAGCCAGTATATTGCATGACCATGGACGAAGCATCATAGTGATGAGATGACGAGGAGATATGATGGGTGACCACTTTATCAAAGGTGGGGGAACTAAATGGATATTACAATTTTTTATTTATTTTTTTGTAATTTTTTGCACATCTCATCTTAATTGTCCGACTGCAAAATATGACATTTCTCTGTTAGATCAAGCAAAACAAAACAATTTAGTATGGCGCTCCCTGAAATGTAATATGAAGTATTGGTACAACTCCTTTAAGAGTCAGAAAACACCTTCAAAGGCCAAAATCCCAACTGTCATCTGGTAGCTTTTTACACCAAATGGAAAAGCACAACAATGTTTAGTCTGCCTTAACTGGCACCAATTCAAAAACCTGTCTGTAGAGTATAGCCCGGTGGTTCGGGGACTCTCACGTATTACACTATACTATTCTTAAGTTTAAAGTGATTTAAATAGACAGTTACACAAGACATACATGTTAATGTTAACAAACATTCCTTGTGCTCGAGAATATACTTTCCATTTTAGGAATGTATGGATATTCCAGTTTTTTTTTTCTACATACATACTGGTTTTCTGGGAAGTTTCATTAAATAGGGATCTCCAAGCTCAAGTGGAATTTCCATCTTATGTATTTTTCTCACAAAATAGTAGGGCTTACCATCTGCTAGACTAGTTTTGTGCTGCGAGTCTCTGCAGACGTATAGGAAGACTGTAATTCAATAATGTCAATTTAAAGATATTAATATCTAAAATAAAGTACAGTAGTATGGACTAAACTTTTCAGCCTATAGTATTATTGATTGCATTAAAGTGCATCTCTCATCAGGTAATGAACCATACATGTGTCCATGAATGTTCCTACTGTCTGTCTATGGTTTGTGCTTCAGAGCTGTTCTTCTCTTGGGGACAAGTATTGTCAGTCATATGGGTTTAGCAAAAATGTAAAGTACTTAGACTGAGACAGTAGGGATGCCTACAATATAGGCCACGTGTATCTTTGAAGCTAGCAAGACAAACTTTTAGGGGGTCATTTATGCCACTTTTGTGGCGTATATCTCCTGCAGATTCTGTTGCACACCATGTTGTAGCAGAATCTGTGACTTCTTACCTGCTCATGCCAGGTCTTAAAAAAAGGGAGCGTGGTGTGGGCGGGGAAGGGGACAGGCCTGTAGGCCCGTCTCATATTTCATTTCTCCGCCTGGTTTTGGTATAGAAAATGGGCTAAATGGGCTTCCTTGCTGTCTTACATATAGAATCGGCAGTGGATATGTAGAAGTTATGTAGAGGCTGGCGCCTCTACATAACTTTGGCGATCCCCCGCCTGTGCAGGGTCTTATTAAGACCAGCATCTAAAATGACGGTCTTAATAAATGTGTCCCTTAGTGTTTCCATTTCGGGCAGGTATACATACAACTTAGGAGGTATGCCATTTTATAAATTTTTTATTGATTAATTTATCTAGTTATTTATTTGTTTATGTATGTATTTATATATTTGCTTATTTTTTATTATTTATTTATGAAATAATCATGTTATTTTTACAGTGCAAAGCTAAATATCTTTCCATTGTAAAAATAGCATGATTATTTTTAAATTTTTATTATTTTTGTATTGAAGGAGTTTTGCGGGATTCTCATATTGATGACCTATCTGCAAAATAGGTAATCAGTATGAGTTTGGTGGTGGTGCGACTCCCAGCATCCCCACCAATCTGCTGTACGAAGAGGCTGTAGTACTCCATGAGTGCTTAAGCCTCTTCCTAGTCCAAATGATATCACATTAATTGGTCACATGGCCTAAGTGCAGCTCAGTCTCATTCAAGTGAATAGAGCTGAGCTGTAATACCAAACACGGCCTCTATCCAATGGACAGTGCTGTGCTTGGTTAGCTGTGAGGAAGCCATCAATATGAAAATCCCAGGGAACCCTTCTAATTTCTGCTTGAATCTCACTGTGCATCTATTATACCCATGTGTTGTCCTAGAATAACATGCACCATTTGTAGGCTAAACAACCCCGTTTTCTGGTCGATAGTCCCAGAAGTGAACTCCTGTTTATAACTGTGGTTCGGTAATTAAAATACCATGTCAAGAAAGCACATGTCCTAGAGCCCCCATCATTTTGGGGATCTATAAAGTATCAGTTGTCAACTCTCCGTGCTGTTAAGGAAGTTCTCTCTTTTGATATCTGGAGAGCATCACTAGATCCATCATTTTTATAGACTTCAGTGGAGAAGGCCACATGTGGCCACCTCTCCTATATGTCACTGCAGTAGAAAATCAGGTTAGGTTGGAGCCAGAGGTGGCATGGGGGGCACCAACAGTCATAGTCCAGTGCTGGGTACAATATGGTCAGATTTTCTTGTCTAAGTAATTTTCGCTATAACAGACCCCATTGCATTAGTTTCTTGGCCTACAAATATCTATTAGTTGGCAACTTAAACTCACTATGTGCAAATTGAGAATTTTTATATATATTTTTTTAAATGCTAATCGGAGAGTGAACAAATAAATCATTACCTTTCATCACTAATGATCTGATATGAGTTCTTCCAAAATACCATCTCTTATCATAGAGATCAGTGATTGGTGTTATTAGGTCACTTAGCACTCGGCCAATCAAACAGAGCACTTTGAAGATGTACTTGTGACCGAAGACAAACTCAACATTTAGTGTGTCTGTTCTGTTTCATGGTCATTGTCTGCCTATCCCATCTGTGGATGGCATGCAAACTGTTGTTATTTCTTTGTGAAGTCAGAGGTTGATATTCTTGTCTTCAAGCTTTGGAACTCTCTAAACGATTTTATGACTGAGGACCTGTTTTACCTTAACGATCCTTCCTTGCAAACTTTTTATTTACTGCTTAAGAGTTCAAAATGGAATCGTTCAAAGTATTATTTTAGCAATGATCTTCAAGGTTTATATATTTTCTCTGATGTCTTATTTTGGGTCTTCAAAGTCCTTATTCTATATGTATTGCAGTGTAAAAGCTCCCCAAGTGGAGAAGGAGTGCACATGATCTTATTTTTATGTTTCTCCACATTTATGGTTAATGAGGGTCACAGTGACCTGATGGGAGACTGAGAGAGTGATCTTCAGTTAGCCCTGAAGTCCTATGAAGGGTCCCAGGGCTGTCTGCTCAGTAAGCCTGCTCTTAGGGCACACTAGTGTTACCCTAACAGTAGCCTGTGTCATAGAAACACAGAGCATGATGTATTATCCTACAGGAGTATGCTAGTAGATTGTAAGTGTGAAATTAAATAATAAAATGGTAATCTCAAAATAGAAATTTAAAGCAAAAAAGGAAACTGCACCCCCCCCCCCAAAAAAAAAACAAAAAACTAAATCTGTATCTATATCGCTAGGATCCAATGAAAAATACGTTTTGTTGTGCACACAAGCGTATTAACCTGAAGAGTTTAATTATCAGGTTATTTAATGTAAAACATAAATGGCGCAAAAAAATAAATGAAAAACTATGCCAAAAAGTAGAAAAATTCCATGGAACTCCTAAGGATATAGTGAAAAAAAAAGTGTCCTTTATTCACGCATGTCACAGCGACATTTCTGTCCCCTTCCTGGACCTTTCTCAAGCCAAGTAAATTTGAAAGTGCATAAATAGGCATACAAACATGATTCACTCATTAATTAATCAGTGCATAATTAGTGAAAAATTTCAATATTAAAGTTCATGAACATAATGAGTTATATATTATATTTCAACTTTTTGGGTAAACCTAGGATCTATATGTATGTATTACACTGTAATTTATGTGTATCCCGAACAAATCCCCAAAAATAATTAAATTTATACCAGATGAAACAAGACCTCAGACAGCTGTTTGTGGGGAAAAAAAAAAAAAAAAGTTATAGCTGCTGAATTGCAGAGAGGTTAAAGCAAAAATCATTTTGCTGGTCATTAAGGGGTTACAATTACCAGGGCATGAGCAACCTCCAACTCTTACTTGTTTATTTCCCTGCTTGAGGTTTATCAAGAGTTTCTAACCTTTCCTTCCTGTTTACCTCTTCTTATCTCTATTGTACTTTGGCTTTTTGTGGCATCTCCAAAATATGCCCACTGTGCTAGTAACTATCCAACCATAGTATTGCTTGGACTATCTAAAACTATTAAACCCCACACCTTAGGCTGGCCATATAGATAGAGGTCAGTCCAATGAGCTATCCTTCTCTACAGAGTGTGCATGTGTTCTAAATAGCCAGAGTGGCATTAGCTGCTGCCAGACATTGGATGTTTGGATGATCCCATTTGTATCAGCGAGTTTTCCCAACATTAATGTAATGTATATGGCCACCTAAGGTAGGAAATAGGATACTTGATAACAGTGTCATGAGTACATGAGTGTCATGAGTAAGTGGCTCTGGTTGTGTGATTGGGTCTCTTGTAGTTTCAGTACAACATGTTGAACACCCACAAACTGTACTTTCAACCCTTAAACTTGCTCGACTGTAATGATGGTTTATTTCTATGTAGAGAGATAAACGTCTGCCATGCATGTCTTATCTCAGAAAAAAAAAGGATTATAAGGGTTGAAAAATACGGTTCAGTCATTATTTGCCCCAGTGCAGGAGTGGACATCAACAACAGAGGACTCAAGTACAAGAAAAATATATAGGACCATCTATCATTTAACAAGTGCTAATTTGATCACAACGGTCTCATTCAAGGCTTCCTAGGAAATCTCTCACACGTTCCAGTCTGTCAGTAACTGGGAGACATGGAGTATAACCCTTTAAATATAATCTAATAGATAGTAGGGATCTCTTTATTTATTTTTTTAAGTGGCAATGGGCCCCTTGTCTGTGGAACAACTTGTATTGCCACCATGTCTACCCCACTGGCTTTTGGATGGCCAGTAGATGTTTTGATAAATACATCTTACTCTTCCCAGTTATGTACTCGGGGTCATTTGTATTCTGTAGAATTCATTTTTCTTAATCAAAAGCCTCCAACACCAATTTTGCTCTGCAATCACAAATTGATAGTCCATTTGACTGCTGGTTGTAGACCTGTTTAGAAGAGTCTTCATTGCTTGCTTGGAATACATTGTGTTTTCTGTTACATCCGACTGTAGACTCATTGGCTCATAAAAGCTTAAAGGGTTTGTCTAGGTTTAAAAAAACATGGATGCTTTTGTTTCCAAAGACTGCACCCCACCTGTACACAGGTTGCATGTTGTATTGCATTTCAGCCCCATTCCGAGTACTTTCTTTGGACAGGTATGGAGCTGTTTCTGTGAGAAAGCAATCATAGTTTTCTTTAAATGTTCAAGAATTCAAGAATTGTTAAGAAACTTTGGGCCACATTATTAAGTGGTAGACCTTGCATATCAAGCCAGTTGTATCTTTTCATTTTCCTGTCTAGAAATGAGTAGATGGGGATATAGCTGAGAAGGACAGTGACAGCGACCCCTTAAAAACTTAATATAGTTCCTGTCTCCATCTTAACTTCATTGAGTAGATACTTTATGGGTGACATTTCCTTGTTCCTTGAAGTGCTGCCCAGTTCTTGAGCATTTGCCTATTGAAAATGAGATCATGTATAATTTAGGATCTGTTATTTGTGTCACATGCATAACTCTAGACGTGTTTTACCACTGAAGAATCTGGAAGAAAGCACAATGCTTTTTGGAAATCACTGAGGGGCACTTATGGTCTTAATGAGGTCCAGTCAGTATGAGTTAACTGCTGGGATCCTCACTAATCTTGAGAACTGAGTTATTTGTTTCCCATTCCCGTTGGTGAGTTGTGAACTTGTGACACCACATTTGCCATCACACTTCATTATAAACCAGCATAATGGTTTTGACTGCGGTCTGGTCTAAAACACCATCAGGGGAGATGTATCATGAGGAAAATTTTAAACTCTGTTTTGCAGAAGTCTGCATTGCCATAATTGGTACTGATGAGCGGCAGGGGCAATATTCGAATTCGTGATATTTCGTGAATATTTGGGCGAATATTCGCCATATATTCGTGAATTCGTTATCTCCTGTCATCATTTTCTTGATTGCAGAAATTGGCAATTAAAACATTTGCAATAAAACTTTGCATTACAAAAATTTGCAATCAACACTACTCCTAAAGTCAAAAATATTGCAGCCTTCTCATTGTCCCACAAGCTAGAAGCAGGGAGGTATCATGTGTACTGATTTTAAAAAATCTTGAATATTCGAAATTACGAATATATATCACTATATATAAGAATATGGCAGTCACGCAGAGCGTGTTTGCTAAACCAAACACATTTGTGTGAAAGAGTCACAGTTGATAAATCTGTCTTACTTCACCTCAAAGAAAAAAAGCAACAAAAAGATATACGACCCAGGGTCACACTAGTTTGTTGTAGCTATGAGAAAGAGGGGGGGGGGGGGGGGTGATTCCTAAAAAACAATATTTTATTATTATTTGTTAAAAAAAATGCTCAAATAGGCCTATACAGACTTTGTCCAATATGGTGACTCAATTGCAAATACAAGTATAGGGTGTGGGATAGGTGGGGGGCAATTTCATGAAATGGGAGTATTTTTCCCTAGAAAGCCCTAAATAGGCCCTCAGCCCAGTGTCACGCCCTGAGGGTAAGGGCTCCCTGTCCTCATTCCTATCCTACTAACACCCTAAAAAGCCCTACAAAATATGGTAATAATCCCTGCAACCTGATGCGTTTTCCCCTAAAGCAGGGTTCATTAGAGAGTGATGCTGGGAAAAGGACTAAGAAAAGAAGTTTTCAAATGCTGTAGTGTAGGGAAAAATGAAGATAATGCTCACAATGATAGTCATATAGATAATAGTAATAATATACAAACCGGATTTCCAAAAAGTTGGGACACTATACAAATCGTGAATAAATACTGAATGCAATGATGTGGAGGTGCCAACTTCTAATATTTTATTCAGAATAGAACATAAATCACGGAACAAAAGTTTAAACTGAGAAAATGTACCATTTTAAGGGAAAAATATGTTGAATCAGAATTTCATGGTGTCAACAAATCCCCAAAAAGTTGGGACAAGGCCATTTTCACCACTGTGTGGCATCTCCACTTCTTCTTACAACACTCAACAGACGTCTGGGGACCGAGGAGACCAGTTTCTCAAGTTTAGAAATAGGAATGCTCTCCCATTCTTGTCTAATACAGGCCTCTAACTGTTCAATCGTCTTGGGCCTTCTTTGTTGCACCTTCCTCTTTATGATGCGCCAAATGTTCTCTATAGGTGAAAGATCTGGACTGCAGACTGGCCATTTCAGTACCCGGATCCTTCTCCTACGCAGCCATGATGTTGTGATTGATGCAGAATGTGGTCTGGCATTATCTTGTTGAAAAATGCAGGGTCTTCCCTGAAAGAGATGACGTCTGGATGAGAGCATATGTTGTTCTAGAACCTGAATACATTTTTCTGCATTGATGGTGCCTTTCCAGACATGCAAGCTGCCCATGCCACACGCACTCATGCAACCCCATACCATCAGAGATGCAGGCTTCTGAACTGAGCGTTGATAACAACTTGGGTTGTCCTTGTCCTCTTTGGTCCGGATGACATGGCGTCCCAGATTTCCAAAAAGAACTTTGAATCGTGACTCGTCTGACCACAGAACAGTCTTCCATTTTGCCACACTCCATTTTAAATGATCCCTGGCCCAGTGAAAACGCCTGAGCTTGTGGATGGCTTCTTCTTTGCACTGTAGAGTTTCAGCTGGCAACGGCGGATGGCACGGTGGATTGTGTACACTGACAATGGTTTCTGGAAGTATTCCTGAGCCCATTCTGTGATTTCCTTTACAGTAGCATTCCTGTTTGTTGTGCAGTGTTGTTTAAGGGCCCAGAGATCACGGGCATCCAATATGGTTTTACGGCCTTGACCCTTACGCACAGAGATTGTTCCAGATTCTCTGAATCTTCGGATGATGTTATGCACAGTTGATGATGATAGATGCAAAGTCTTTGCAATTTTTCGCTGGGTAACACCTTTCTGATATTGCTCCACTATCTTTCTGCGCAACATTGTGGGAATTGGTGATCCTCTACCCATCTTAGCTTCTGGGAGACACTGCCACTCTGAGAAGCTCTTTTTATACCCAATCATGTTGCCAATTGACCTAATTAGTGTTAATTGGTCTTCCAGCTCTTTGTTATGCTCAAATTTACTTTTCCAGCCTCTTATTGCTAATTGTCCCAACTTTTTTGGGATTTGTTGACACCGTGAAATTTTGAATCAACGTATTTTTCCTTTAAAATGATACATTTACTCAGATTAAACGTTTGATCTGTCATCTATGTTCTATTACAAATAAAATATTGACATTTGCCATTTCCACATCCTTGCATTCAGTTTTTATTCACGATTTGTATAGTGTCCCAACTTTTTTGGAATCCGGTTTGTATAATAGAGGATCTCATAAGTAATAGATATTTAAATAGTACTTGCCACCACAATCGATATTGATAGATGACTACCGTGGGGTAGTTATCAAGGTACCTGCAATAAAAAATAAACAGCTGCTGTTGAGGCTGGACCGCTAAGTACTATAAATAGCCGGTATTCTCATACTTACAGTGGTGGAAAAGTTACTGGTGTGCTCCTCCATTATGAGTAGGCGATACTGCAGTGTCCGACGCCCCATCGCAGTCCCCCTGAGCTGGTAGTAAAATAACCCATTAAACAGAAAATAATCTGAACAATATAGAAACGACTGAATTTACTGTTTAATTCTTTTTTTACATATTTTATTCAAAGGTATTTTATTGTATTTTATTATATTTTAACCAAGTACAGTTATAATAAATTGTTCAAATTCCGTGGGTCTCCACATGTATGAGTGTGCCAATCTTCTATTGATAGTTATTTGATTTGAAGGGTGAATCGTCAGATTGTGCACCTCCCGTGATTGTGGGGTCGGTGAGCTATTTCCAAGACATCTAAAAGTGGATTTACTCTTACAGTATGTGGAGGGTGGGCCCTCAGAATTATTTTTGGTGGGCCAAGGGAACCTTAGTCCAACACTGCCTCCACCAAGTAATGCAAACATGTGCTGGTTAACATTACATTTTTCCTGCTTAGTTTGTACCAGACTTGTTAATGCTGTAGTGCTCCAGAGCTGTTATTCCCATCATAACTGGGGATAGGAAGTGATAACCATAGTTAGCCATTTAGTTAGCTATTGAATTTTGAGTCTGAATCGGTGGAATCGGTCTGAATCAAGAGTGCCCCAACTTACTTGAAAAGTCGTGTATGACATTCTGTGATCACCTAAGGCTCTGCCAGATGCAACCGGAGATCTGGCTGCAATCCAGCAATACGGCAAGAGTTAGCCAGACAGAAAACTCTGTGTATGTGACCCGCATCAGGGACCACATGTTTTTAAAGATGTGCCCTTGACAAAGCGCGATAGAGAAACGGACATTGGGCCATTCCCTTGAACCCGGGTATGTACTATATATGTATATCATAGTTCTCAGCCATATTTGTTGGACTCTGATGCTCCTTAGGAGTTGCTGCAGATGTTCCTAGTGACATGTAGGTTATGGATAACTGTTGGTACCGTTTTACTTCCATGATTATAGGCGTGTGGCATTACACTATTGCTGAGCTGTATTATTGATTTGTACTTAGTCCTGTGGTTGGAGGGATCTTTTCCTTACATCCTTGCACTTCTCAATATGTCTTGATGTGTGTTCATCAATAAAGTTTCTTGTTCATTATTTAGTGTGGTGTTTAGTATATTTATAGGAGTTCATATTCCATACGCAATATTTTTGGTTTGAGTTATATATCGGAGTTATATGTTTTTAAAGATGAAAATAAAGCGTTGAACTTCATTGTGGTGAATGCCTTCCACTGGAGGTATACATTGGGAGATCATATGAAAAATGCCCGAAAAAAAAATGAGTCTTAGGCCTCTTTCACACCTCCATGTCCTTGATGACATCTGTGAAATATGGTCAGTGGTTCAGCCGTGAAGATGTCTGTGAATGATCCATGTTTGGTCCAAGTGCCTGTTTTTGCCCTCTGCTAGGCTTAAAATGAATTTCCAGAGCATCTCCTACTAATGGTCTGTGAGAATGACTGACAGAACATATGCCATTCATATTGCGTTTGTGGTTTTCACAGACCCGTAATAATCACGGGCAAAAATAGGGAATGCTTCCTTTGTGGAGACCATGGACATCGCAAGACCATGTCATGTCTTGTCTTCTGGATCTACTTTGAATGATACATAAGAGAAAAGGACTTACGTTGAGATAGGAAAGCCAACATGGCAGCTAACTTGAGTGGCCTGAAACTTTGCAAACTCATTCTTTTTGGGTTTCCACTGGAATGCACAACCTGGGTAAAATGTCAATACATGAGACAGTTACTGTAAGTAGGTAGAAGTAAATAGGATGTTTTTCTTTGATACCTGTTGGAATGTTTTATTTCTTGAACTGTGAGCAAATGCAAGAATGAAAAAACTAGAATTGTCTTGCCTAATTTTCCAAACACCTTTAAAACATGTAACCTGTGAAATGGTCTGTTACTCCATGGCAGTGGAATCCATTTTAGCTTTAAGAGGAAGGTTGTCGTTCACAAGTCATATGTCACGAGCCACTAAAAGTGTCAAAATCCCAAAGGTGGCTGAGGGCAGCTTGTTAATCTCTCCTGTTTAAAGGAAACAGCCTAATTCACTTAAGCATAATGAAAACCATCCCACACATACTAAATGGCTTACTAAATTCTTTCTGGCTTGTCAACTTCTTTCTTCCTTCTCAAGCTAATTTTGCAGGTCTCCTATTTACTAAGACCTGGAAGAGGAAAGTCATGGTTCTGTGTCATTCGGATCTGTGAGTAGTTTACATATGAAGGAAATCTGCTGTTGAATCACCACATGTTTGTGTTACAATTATATACTTTTCTCCCATAAAAACAGATCAGTGTTACAGGTTTTCAAACTGCTTTTGGGAGGACAAGGGTTTATTTGAGTCACCTTAGTAACTAGAATTATTGTCAATATAATTAACGTCTGAGGAGGTTCATCCCTGTTCCTAAATGGCATTAGACATCAATGAAACATTCCAGATCATTCAAAGGGTTGTCCATTTTAACAATTATCTGTCTATATGCTGATCTCAGGGTGTCCTTCTGCATGGACACCCAGTCAGCAGCTAAAATCTATGATGGAACTGACTGCAAGAGTTCAGTTTCCCTACACTGCCACCACAGGACAAATGAAGCATTACACAGTTTCTATCAAAATGAATGGACTGTGTGTTTAATAAATTAACGTCATTGGTCCTCCAAAAAGAGGAATACTCTTTGTAGATGCACTGGCTAATAATGAAGGTCCTAGAATTACTCTATATTACTTTAGAATTCCAAATAAGATGTATGAAAAAGAGTATCAGGAGAATTATTTCCTTTATAAAAATAAATATAAATATATATATTAGTCTCTTTAAGATCCACACCTTGATTTGGGTAAGAAAAAAGGGCACCAAACTGCACCATGTGAGCCTGAAATCTAATTGATATACCATCCCATAAAATCAATAAAAATAATCTTCTAGGAAACAGGTTTACTCCAACAATAGAGATATAACTAGATCAAATAGGGAATTTTTTTTTTTTTATTCCTTTAAAAATAAGATGATCATAAAGTGTCTGCTCAGAATCCCAGGAACCAGCTGTAATCTGTTGGGAAACCTGTCACTAAGTTTTCAATTTCCCTGAAGCACCCCCACAGGAGAAATATAGCATTACACATTCACTCCACAAGTTGTTTGTGTAATGCATGGACAAGTCCTCCACAGCTAGACATACTCTTTGAAACTGCTCTCCACTCTGGCCAAGGGATGAAGATCCTGAAAAGAGGCCATCACATTATTAAAGAAGTTTTTCGGGAGTAGAAAATTGATGGTCTATCCTCTGGTGAACATCTTCCAAGGCTAGCAATGTCAATATGGGTCTTGTAAACCGGGCAACTCTTTTATTGAGGCGGTCTTTCGGAGAAGTTTCACTCTAAGGAACGAAGTAACAAAACTAGCAAAAAGATTCCTATAGTTATTAATGATTGTACTTTCCATGCACTAATTATATATCTCTCTATGCATTATCTATCGATCGATCTATCTATCTATCTACCATGTGTCTATATATACAGCCTTACATGTGGAATGTACAGGCTCCTCTTAAAGTAAATATTAAATAATGTTGTGATGTCTATTAGGTATTATAGTAATTCCTACCTGGAAATGTCCAATAAATGTCTTGTCCTGTGTATTTATAGCATACTAAAAGGCCAGGTTGTAATACAACATCAAACCTTGTCATCTGTTTTATAGAGAAGGTGGAGGTTTCGTTCTCGTCGATTAACAATTAACGATTAACAGTCATATATTACATACGTTCTGTCACTTCTTCTGCTTTACACTTGTTCCTGAACCCCTTTGGATCCCCCATCTCTATGTGGTATGTAGATCCCATCTCCTTATAACTAGTTCTGGGGCCTATTAAATGCCTTAGGAAGCCACATCCGGACATTAGTGCTGGAGAAGACCACAGAAGGAAATACTTACCCCTGTAAATTGTCTTTTCTTGCTTAACTGTTAAAGTGCCAGCTACAGTCTGTAAGCTTTCCATCAGAACCGAAAAACACATGTATATAGTAGTGACTGCTTTTTGTTGATTCTTGTATACATCTTCTTCATGGCAGGACTATTCTCATAGTTGGTACCAATCTCAGACATTGAAGGGGACCACACAATAATATAGAGACTTTTACTCCAAAACTCTAATCACTCATACATCCTTTCATGACAGTACATATGACAGGACCTCTCCTTATATATCTGTTTCAGTAAATCCTTTTACCTTACAATAAGAACTCTGGAACATTTGTAATAGCTTTATGCTGTGCCATTCCTCTATTATTTCTTGACCGCTAGTTGTTACTAGGGTGTCCCTGCACAGTCTGATAGTGTCCAATCAATGCAGAAAGTGTTACATTGCTTGAAAAGGGGGTATGGTAACATTTAGACTCCAATTTATTCATAAATGTGTAAAGGAATAACAGAGATGAACTAGGAGCAACACAGAGTTACAGTATAAGAAATGATACCAGATAATTTTTCATAGGGAATACCAGGATTTACAACAGGCATGTCAGTAAAAATGGCAATTCCTCTTTCAAAAACTTATCCGACTAAAAAGCTGAAACAGTTTGGTTTCTATATGACTATAAGTTATGTCACCATTATGGTTGGGTTTTCTTGGAATCTTAAAAGTGCTTAACATGCCACAAGTGAATGAAAAACCAAGCTTAACTCTGTGCTGAATAATTTCTTAACATATCTTTTTAGACAAGTCTTTTTCTTCATACAAAGCTTCAAAATTTCTGCAAAGACTGCTGAAGAGCTTAAATTCTAGCGGTCTGCTGCCACCACTAGAGGGAGCTTCATGCATATAGTTTATGAATTGAACTCAATAATAACATAGTATGTAGTAATTTTAGGGGCTACCTCTAGTGGTGGCTGCAGGAGGCCACAATTTCATAACTATATCTACACAGGGAATTTAGGGTATCAGAAGAAATGGAGCTCTGACTCCTAGAAATATATATTAAGAAATCAGCACCTAAAATAACATGGTGTTAAAAAATGGAAATCCACTTTAAACATAGTCTGTCATGTATGAGAGAATGGCATTTTCTTTAGTGCAACCTTGATATTCGGTTTAATGGTCATTTGACTTATTGGCATTTTATCTTCTGCACCAGTTTAATCTGTTCCATTTCTAATGTTTCATTCTGAAGGTGACAGCAAATCAGGAGTAACCATGATAGACTGGGGTGGTAAACTCCACATATAGCATGGACCATGTTCTGAGAAGTACTTAATAGAAAACTATAGGGGAGGGTTCCACTTGACTAGGACATTTCTAACCCTTCCTGTGTACACATATAGACCCTGTACACTGCGCTTTCATGTCGGCGAAAACACCGCTCACCGGGACCCGCTGGATGGCCATGTTTATTTGATTTATTAACGACTTTGTATGTGAGGCGTGGGCATCATACAAAATATTATGTTTCCATAAGCTTTCCTGTGTTAACAATTGGGAGTAAGCTAAAAATGAGTCAAAGCTTTGGATTTATTTTACAAAGTGTGTGAAGCATGACCTTCCAGAAACGACAAAAATCATACCCTTGTTAAATAAACACACAGCTACGACATTTGCATGTGTAATCTATCATTTGTAACCTCGCATTATGACTGATGGAAGGAACCTTGTAGACAGAGGTTTCGGTGACTTTAGAAAGGCTTGTTGAAAAGATTTTTAGTTACAAAAATAAAAGGGTCCTGGATCTGTAAGTGATAATGATGTACTTGGGAGTCTGATCGTACATTCACTGTGGTTTATATTACTCGCACTTGTGACAATAATCAGTAATAAGTATAGAATATACACAATAATCAGTGGTCTGCATAAAGAAACAAATGATGCTTCATCAATGGTGTATGTTGTTGGCAGATCTTGGCACATGGTTTACTATTTCTTTTTAAGTTATTTTTTCCAGAAATATGATTTGATGGCCCATCCTTAGGATAGACTATCAGTATGGGGTCAGTGGAGGCCTGGGATTTCCACTAATCAGTAGAATAAAGAGGTATTAAAGGGGTTGTCTAGGGCGATAAAAAAGTATTGGCCAAAATGGGTTAAGATTTTAAAATAAACATTATTTACCTCACTGATCCTGCACATTACAATGCTGCTCTTGAACCAGCTGGTCTCCATTTCCAGGACCTGGCTGGGAACAGAGGGACAGTGACATATATGGCTATGGGTAAATGGATGTGTAGTACCACAGACCTGGGGGTACTACAAATAATATTGTTGTATTGATGTATTGTACTTTTTTGTTTCCTGGTTGTAGCTACCAGCAAGGGAAGGAATGGCAAAGGTTTGAAGGAACAGGATTAACCAGCCTGTTCCTCTACTCTTGGGAGGAGTGGGCTGGACCTGCTTCTTACTAAGAGAGGTAAAGGAGAGGAAGCAACTTGCTGTGATCCTGCTCCTCTTACAGATTTCTCCAAAGAGAACAACTCCAAATTGCCTTGAGAGTCCAGACATCAGAACGACCTGCTACATCTCCATCTACAGGCACTGCTGTAAGGTGTGGGATTACAGCCAAGCCATCCATTATCAAACAACCACTAGGCCAGTATCACCCAAGTCCAGAATTGCAGCCTCCAAGCAACCTGCCTCAATATCCTGGCTGGTGCCCTATAAGAATTACTCGCTGCTGTAGTATGTATTTCAAGTTCTGTGTTCCACTTAGTAAAAAAAAAACTTTGTTACTAGTGTTGATCAATCACCAAAGTGCTCGGGTGCTCTGGCCGAACACATCGGGATGCTCGGGTGCTCTACCAAGCACCCGAGTATAATGGAAGTCAATGGGAGAACCCGAGCATTAAACCAGGTTCATAGGAAAAGGTAATAAATTGATGGAAACACCACCAAAATGGTTCGGGAACAGCATGGGGAGGATGTCTGTATGCATTTTGTACTCCCAAGTCACTGCTGGGAACGAAGTTGTCCGAGTAGTACGCCACTTTTACAGATTGACAATAATAAGTACCAAACCGAAGATAAAATCGATTTTAGAGGAAAATTGCTAGGAAACATTCTTTCCTGTATATTTACTTGTATATAAAGTGCAAGTGCTGCCAAAAATTACAAGGAAGAGGCACTCTGATACAACCTGTATATCATATAAAGGAGGGCCTCATTCACACTGTGGTACAATTGTTCAGGTAGTGGGACTCCTACACTCATAAAGCCTATGCACTAAGTGAAAGGACTGCCAAAAATTACAAGGAACCAACACTCCAATGCACCCATTGTTACACATAAAGGAGTGCATCATACACAGCATTGAAAAATGATGATTAATGGCCTGGTGGTGAGCCTTAAAAACATTTGGAGCAAGGGCCTGCTGATCTGGCCATCTAAAACATTATGGCTGAGGGCCTACTGCTGCTTTGGTGACTCTAGATAACCTGGGGCCGATCGCACGTCCCCATGACAAGGACGATCCATTCAGATGTCTGCCCTATAAACTTTCGATGTTATTTTCAGCGCAACCCATGGTGACCACAGGTAATGGGGAATCATGGTGCATTTCCAAAAGGGAGACTGAGAAAGGGCTATGGCTACCAGATCCAAGCAAGGCAGCATGCGCTCAAATTACTTATTAGGTATAATTAGGTGAGGGCCTGCAGGTGAGCTGACCCTGTAAAAGATTTTAGGTGCGGGCCTGCTGGTGAGCTTACCCTATAAAAAGTTATATGCGAGGGCCCGCTGGTGAGCTGACCCTGTGAAACATTGTAGGTGAAGTCCTGCTGGTGAGCTGACCCTGTAAAAAAATTATATGCGAGGGCCTGCTGCTGAGCTAACCCTGTAAAACATTATATGCGAGGGCCTGCTGGTGAGCTGACCCTGTAGAACATTATATGCAAAGGGCATATATGCGAGGGCATTATATGCGATGAATAAGCATATTAATATGATGGAAGAGGAGAAGGAGGATGAGAAAAGGACGATTCAACCATATACCCTTGTTTGTGGTGGAAGGGGTGCATGGGAATACAGTCTATTCAGTATATTATAAACAACACATTTAAAGTGCCTTTATGTTCATCAGCTTTCCTCTGGTGGAGTCAAGAAGTCATGGTCGATCCAGGCTTTGGTCATTTTAATAAGAGTCAACCTGTCAGCATTTTCAGTTCACAGGCGGATACGCTTATCTGTTATAATGCCACCAACAGCACTAAATACCCGCTCAGACAAAACGCTGACCGCAGGGCAGGCCAGCACCTCCAAGGTGTAGAGCACCAGTTCGTGCCATGTGTCCAGCTTGGACACCCAGTAGTTGTAAGGCACTGAGGGATCATTGAGGACGCTGACACGGTATGCTATGTGCTCCTTTACCATCTTTCAAAAATGTTCCCTCCTTGTGACACTAGGCCGCGTATCAGGGTGAGGGTGCTGGGTGAGGGAAACTGTCCTAGGTTTTGAAGAGTGTTGCCCTGCCTTTGTTGGAACTGCTATGTGTTCCCCTTGTCTCCCTTCCTCGGTTGGCCAAGGAACTACGGATGCTGCCGCCAGCGTTGTCAGATGGAAATTTTTGGAGCATATTTTAAACAAGGATCTATGGTATTGCACCGTTTTGCTTGTCCTCTCCACCAGAGGAATGAGATATGAGAAGTTCTCTTTGTAGCGGGGGTCGAGAAGGGTGAACTACCAGTAATCCGTGTTTTCTAAAATGCGTATAACGTGCGGGTAGCGGGAAAGGCAGCCTAAGATGAAGTCAGCCATGTGTACCAGAATGCCAACAGGCAAGACTTTGCTGTTGTCATCAGGAGGATCACTATCAATCTCCTCTTCCTCCTCTTCTGCCCACTCAAGCTGAGCAGATGGAATAAAACTTTCATGGGTACTACCCTCTGTAGCGGAGGCAACCGTCTTCTGCTCCTCCTCATCATCATCCAATTTGCACTGAGGAGATGAACTGAGGGTGGTCTGGCTATCACCCTGTGTTCTGTCTTCCCCCATTTCCACCTCTTTCATATGCAAAGTGTCCGCCTTAATTGTGAGCAGCGAGTATTTGAGTAGACACAGAAGTGGGATGGTTACGCTGATAATAGCATTATCGCCGCTCACCATCTGTGTTGATTCCTCAAAGTTGCGTAAAACCCAATGTCACTAATGTCACTGTCCGCAGCGGACACCGTCTACGGAAAAAGGACACTGGATGTCACAAATATTTTTGGGATGCGCACACTTTATACTGGAGATGTGGCGCAGCTAATGTCACTGTCCGCAGCGGACACCGTCTGCGGAAAAAGTACACTGGATGTCAGATATTTTTTGGATGCGCACACTTTACACTGGCGATGTGGCGCAGCTAATGTCACTGTCCGCAGCGGACACCGTCTACGGAAAAAGTACACTGTATCTCACAGATACATTTTTTAAGCGCACACGTTACACTGGAGATGTGGCACTGGTTATGTCACTGTCCGCAGCGGACACCGTCTATAGAAAAAGTACACTGGATGTCACAGATATTTTTGGGATGCGCACACTTTACACTGGAGATGTGGCACAGCTAATGTCACTGTCCACAGCGGACACCATCTACGGGAAAAGTTCACTGGATATCAGATATTTTTTTGATGCGCACAGTTTACACTGGAGATGTGGCACAGCTAATGCCACTGTCCGCAGCGGACACCGTCTATTGAAAAGTACACTGTATGTCACAGATATGTTTTGGATGCACACACTTTACACTGGAGATGTGGCGCAGCTAATGTCACTGTCTACAGTGGCCTAACTATTGTACGCTATTTAGTGCAGGATGCGCTGAAAATAGATATTGCTGCCACACACAATAGTCCTTAGAAGGACTTTTGGGTCTGTAAAGTTTTAGATATTTAGCACAGTTTTTGCGCTAAGAAAAGATATTGCTGCTGCCACACACAATAGTCCTTAAAAGGACTTTTGGGTCTATGAAAAGTTTTTCTAATAAGATTATTCCTATTTCACTCCTCACACTGTCTGTCCCTTCCTATACTCAGCTCTCCCTGACTAAGTATGAGCCGAACATGCGTTATCAGGTGCTATATAGCACCTGATGACGCGTTTCGGCCAGCCAATCACTGTAATGCCAGCAGCCAACATGGATACGGCATTACAGTGAGGGCAGTACTTACCTGCATGTTTATTAGCTGCGTAGCAGCCAAGAAACGTGTGGGGCGGAGACTCGAGCATTGCGCTCGAGCACATGCGGTATTCAGCCAAATACCGCCATGTGCCGAGATGCTCGAGCTTAACAGGTGTTCGGCCGAGCATGCTCGATCATCACTGGCCTCATTCTTCTGTACAATAATTCCACTGCACCGATCCATAAAGAGCAATGGCCTGAGGGAGTAAACTGTGAAACAACACTTAATCAGGGTCACTACCACTGCTATCCTCTACAGCGGCTCCTGACAGTCTGCACAGTCTAGCTTTTTTAAATTGCCTTCCTCTCTGTCTTCCAATCAGTAACATGGTGGCCACTATTTTGAGTAATTCGTTCTGGACACATTTCAAAAGTTAGAAATTTGCTGACATTAGAATCTTTTGTGGGACATTTATGATAAGTTTGATTAGCACAGAACCGATTTGTTCATCTCTACTTTGCCTTTTGTGAGAACATGCAAATTTTACTGGACATCGATAACAGGAATATCTATAAAAGTACAGATGTGAAAAGTACTATTTATTGGAGTACAATTATTTAGTGGGCAATAGGGTACTGAATATTGCTGTAAATGGCAGCAGTAATATATGTGGCTCCCTTAAACAGAAAACAGCAAAATATTCTGGCAAATATCATTTTTTTACTCTACTATATAGTGTCTTTATAAAAGACCCAGAATATGTTGTTGGCACTTCTCTCTCCAAAATAAGTTCCCATTCAAGCACATAAAAAAAAAAAAAAATCACAAATGAGGCACTTCCCCCTCAACTCCCCCATCTAAAAGAAAGAAGTGGCCAAACATGTGACAAAAGCATTATCGGGCTGCTACAGATGTAGGACCACCCAAGAGATTAGATTTTGAAACTGTATCAATTCATAATTTGTTCCAAACATCAACATTTCTGTTACTAAAAAGGTTATTTTTTTATCTTATTATCCTGCATCTGGAAAAATGTCAGGTGTATCGTACCAAATTTCCCAAAAATTTATAGGTGGTGCCAAATGTTTGACAGTCTTGTTTTCCTAACCCTTCATTTCCATGAAGTGGAGTTAATTTGTCCTCTTTTACCCCTTCACAGCATGCAAGTTAGGCTACTTTTACACTTGCGTTTAACTTTTCCGGTATTGAGATCCGGATCTCAATACCGGAGAAAAACGCTTCCGTTTTGTCCCCATTCATTGTCAATGGGGACAAAACTGAACTAAACAGAACAGAATGCTCCAAAATGCATTCTGTTCTGTTTGGTTGCATTCCCATACCAGACAGTAAAATGCATGCTTGTCAGGCATGAGATGTGGTGCAAAACGGACACAATTGAAAACGGATCAGGCATCCGTCATTGCTTTGCTATTTTAAAAATAATACAAACAGATCCGTTAATAACAAATGCTACTGGTTGTATTATCACAAATGGTGATTTTTGCTGATCCCTGCCCGTATCAGGCAAAAACGCAAGCCTTAGGATACTTTCACACTTGCTGCAGAGTGATCTGGCAAACAGTTCCGTTGCCTGAACTGCCTGCCGGATCTGGCAAAACGTATGCCAACTGATGGCATTTGTAAGACTGATCAGGATCCTGATCAGTCTTAAAAATGTCTGATCAGTCAGAAAAATGCATTGAAATGCTGGATCCGTCTTTCCGGTGTCATCCGGCAAAACCGATCTGGCATTTATTTTTTTCACCTTTTTTTCGGTGTGCAGACCGGAAGGACGGATCCGGCATTCTGGTATTTTGACTGCCGGATCCGGCACTAATACATTCCTATGGAAAAAAACGCCGGCATTTAGTCTTCAGTTTTTTTGGCCGGAGAATTTTGTAGAATGACTAGAGATATTGACCAAATCAGACAGCTTTATCAGGTTCTTGCCGCTTGCCAATACGGAGAAGGGTGCTGGTTTTCTAGATGAGATTTTTTGGGGGATACTAGTTCTCATTGAGGAAATTCAGCTGGTATAGGGAGTTACAAGCACATGGAAAAAATGCAGATTCTCCAAAAGAAAGGCAACCATCTCTCTAGCATCACCTGTAGGTAGGTACCCTATAAGTCAGGCATCCTCAAACTGCGGCCCTCCAGCTGTTTTAAAACTACAACTCCCACAATGCCCTGCTGTAGGCTGATATACCTGTAGGCTGTTTGGGCATGCTGGGAGTTGTAGTTTTGCAACAGCTGGAGGGCCGCAGTTTGAGGATGCCTGCTATAAGTCAATGTCCAATTTATAAAAGAGTCTTAAAACATGATTAGAGATATAAGCCAAACCAGACACTCATGAGTAGACAGCTCTTTTGGTAATTTTTTCAGGGCACTGGTTGGATGAGATGTCTTTGATGCAGTTCTGGGTGGGTGGCTACGGGTTCTCAATGAAGAGACACAACTGTTGTATAAAGTTCTATTCGCAAAGCTATATGGGAAACAAGTATGCAAATTAACTCTACTCCAGAAGAAAGAAAACTGGTTCTAGTGTAGCCTGACAGCCCAAAAGTTCTGTACATCATTGTCAATTACTTATCTAAAGGGGGTTGTAGGTTTGTTGTCCACATTGGTCACCTATACTGGACTTTTATCTACTACAGGGTGGTCAAGGTGAATGAGGCTTGGCTGCTGGATTCATTGCTAGTTAACAGATCTGATTTCATTGTGGCTTTTTTGTCTACTTGAAAATCAACAGAAACAGAGGATACCAGATATCATCACTTGTTTTGTCGACATGCCTAAGAATAATTCAGTCAAATCTAATTATTGCATTATACGGCATTGCACTTGACTCGGGACCACACAGGCTGCAGTGCCACAGCAGATGACTTTATGGAAGTGTTTGTTCATAATTGGAAATCATACCAAGAACACAGCTTGAGAGCTTCCCTGGCTCAAAAACTGTGCATTTCCAGTAATACACGGGGAAAATTACTGAGCTGCAATGAAAGTAAAAAGTATAGGGCAAGGATTCAAAAAGCTGCCAGTCCCTGTCGACAGAACCCATGAAAATAATATAAAAGGCAGATTGTGTTTCTGCTACCTGCATCATGCTGCCAAAACACAGGTATGAAGACGGGAATTTTGGGCAGACGGACACATGTGGTTTTGGGAAAGCTCCTAATCTGTGGTGTAATGAATTTGTTGAGCAGAATGAATTAGATAAGGCAGCCTGATACATAATAATCGTTAAGCTGAGCTATGAGGTGGAAGAGTAGGAGGCTGTCAGAACCGTGTAATGAATGGCGGTGTGAAATTGTGATAATACGAAGCGTAGAAACACAACTGTGTCTTCTGGCATGGTCTCACTTTGTTTATGTTGTAATGTTCCTTGCAAATGACAAGATGCGACTGCCATCATCCATATGTCGAGCATTGCCTTATCCAACCCATTCAGGATCCTGGCCTCCAGCCCAAGCTGTGATGTGTATACATAGGATCTGCTGTGTAACAAAAAAATTGCTTGAGGGAAGACATTTGTTTTTCAGGATGAATTTTTATTTTTGCTTGTTACACAAAAAATAAAAATAAGTTCAATGATTATTTAACCAATTCATGAACTTCTCAGACTACAGTTTAAGAGGTTTCTCCATCTCAGGTATGAGTGGGATTTCTTCTATAGATGAGTGACTTTCTTACGATTCGATTCGGTTTGATTCTGCCGAATCGGCTGTCCGATTCGATACAGGGTCGAATAAATTTGACCGGAATGGAAATTGCCCTAATTGCATGGGAAGGTCACTTGCTTTCTCTCCTTTCTAGATTCTCCCGTATCGAATCACACAAATTTTGTGATTCTACTTTTTGGTATTACTTTTTGGGAATCAAATCACTCATCTCTATTTCTCTAGTTTCTTCCTATTGGGAGAACAGGGGCCAGTAGAAGGCACACTGTAGGGATCTCTTGCTCTCCCAAGAGGTTGTGATTACATGCTTTAACTGCTTCCCCCCATTTCCCATTTAATTGGTCATCTTTGCATTTTCCTCAGTAAATTCCTCTAGTTCTTTAGTAATGTAAAAACTCCAGCAAATAGCGTTGCAAAAAGGAATCTTTTAATAGACATGTGCGGCTGTGTAAAATTCATGACGTTTCGGCCATACATTAGCCTTCATCAGACTACAGCAAAACAAAAGGAAGAAAAGAAAATAATATAAACACATCTTATATATACATATTTATAAAGTGTGCCATGGCAAGTGACATAGAATGTGGCACATAAGTATAAAGCAGTGATTCAAGTAAAAAGCAATAATTAAGGTCCAGAGAATTCTGTAATTTTGTCCAACAATCCGTGTTCAGACATATCCTTGGTGCAGGTAATGTCTTCCGATCCCATCTTCAATGAGAACATGTTAAGGAATATAATGTTCATGTGAACAGCAGTCCATAGAATGCTTACAAGTCCGTGGGCATCAGCAGCGTTACAGAAATGGAGCACAGATGTTGTCATGATAAAAGATGATTTCAACAGTACTAAGATAGGATATCCCTATGCTGCAATTAAATACCAGTATATAGATCTAACCTGGATAAAGTGAATTGGCAGTGGATCCATGGATAGATGGAAGGGAACGGAGAAGGGGGAAGGGAGAGAGTGAGAGCACAAGGCTGGAGATGAGGTAAGGAGGATACACACTATATAAAGCATGGCTACAGGTCATATATGCAGTTTGTCATAAGTAGACTAGTATTGTCCTACCTTCTGCCGCTTAAGGATGGATGTCCAGGATGTGGGCGTAGTGTGAAATGTGCAGTGGCACTGTCTGGGATGCGCCTCTGAGATCCAGGATGCGCGCCCTTATTTGAAGGAGTGTGTCCGGTAATGAGGGTCATGGCGCATGCGCACTGAGTTCCGTTGCGTGTCACGTCTTACTCCTGTTTCTAGATAGGATCCGGTATGTCTGGTATGGATGCGCCTCAAGCCTCGCTTGAGGTGTTAGTGTTGCGCATGCGCAGATGGTATAGGTGCGTATCAAGCCTCGCTGTGAGTGCCATTATGAGTGTACGGGATATTTGAAGAGTACAGTATCGCAATACCTGATGTAGGGTAAAATAGGATAGAATGAAAACGGACTAATCTATGAGGGAGAATAAGACATAGAAGATAAAAGGACATAAGGGACATCAATACGGATAGATGATAATGATATATGACGTATGGACATATAGACAAAAGACATTAGACAGTCATAGGAGATATCAGGAAGATAGCCTATAATAACATGAAAACATGGATACTATACCATAACGTGAAAAGGATACTATGGATGACTCAACGTAGTGAAGGGTGGTGCGACTAATTCATCTAAAAAGGAACAACAGAATACATGAGAAAGTGGTGGAGACTATGTTACCACATACTACTGTTGATATAAATAGGCATATATTAAAATATAGAGGTGTCTAGGTTTCAGAGTAACCGGACGTGGGGGAGGTTTTTTTTTAAAGAAAAAGGAACGGATTAAAAATGTCAAATGGGAAGTAAGGAGGGACAACTTGGATATACACTGCTGGGTATCAAGGTCTGGTATCTGTTATTATGTAACGGTTAGTTCAGATAAGGCTATGTATTTCATAGTCCCTATTTATTCCAGACTGTCAAGTGTATGAATCCAATATGCTTCCCTCTTTTTCAATAATTTGATTCTATCACCTCCCCTCCTACTGGGTGTCACCTGTTCGATTACTTGATATTTGAGTTGTGAGAGATTGTGGCCTGCTGATTCGAAATGTGCTGGTACCGGAAGTAATAGATTTTTTCGTCTAATATTAGATTTGTGTTGGCATATGCGATCGCGTATTTTTTGGGTTGTTTCCCCTACATATATCTTACCACAGGGACACTTTAATAAGTACACTACAAAATTGGTTTCACATGTAAAGAAACCGCGAATTGGGAAGCTTTTGCCTGACTGTGGGTGATGAAATTGGGGTCCTTTTAATACATTCGAGCACTGGGAGCAATGTATACAGGGAAAAGTTCCTGTCTTTTGTTTCTGTATAAAAGTCTGTCTAGGGATGGTCTTAGTCGGGCCTATATCAGCCTTCACAATTAGGTCCCGTAAATTTTTGGGCCGGCGTGTACAGGGTAGTATGGGGTTTTTAAATTCACTAATATCTGGGTAGGCTTTTTGTAACAGGGGCCAGTGGTTCCTAATACTATTGATTATTTTGTTAACACTTGGATGGAAGGTGTGGACAAATGGTATCCTATTGGTTATTCCTGATTGTTTTTTTATTTTGGGTTTAATTGTTTCATGGAGAAGGTGTTGTGGATAGCCACGCGTTAGGAATCGCTGTTTCATTTCCGTTAATCTGATTTGTTGAAGTGGGACTGTTTTGACTATGCGGCGTATCCGTTCAAATTGAGAATGTGGGAGTGACTTTTTTGTATTTATAGAGTGGAAACTGGAAAAGTGTAATAGGCTATTACGGTCTGTTGATTTTCTGTATAGATCTGTGGTAAGGGAACCAAGTTTGGTAACCATGGTGTCAAGGAAGTTGATGGAATCAGAATGGTAGTGTATAGTGAATTGTAATTCCGGGTGAATAGAATTCAGAAATGTGTGAAATTCCACTAGGGAGTCCAATGTGCCATCCCATATGCAAAAAATATCGTCGATATAACGCTTCCATGTAAGTACTTGTGTAAAAAATGAGTGTGGGTAAACATAGGTCTCTTCAAAATCTGACATATATGAGTTTGCATAAGGGGGCGCCACATTGGACCCCATAGCGGTACCTTGTTGTTGTAGGTAGTAGTTGTCCTGAAATAGGAAGAAATTATTAAGTAGGACGAGCTCAAGTAGATCCATGTAGAAATCAATTAACTTGGGTTGTATGTCTTGTGAGGAAAGGAGTTTACGAGCTGCATGTAGGCCTTTTGAGTGTTGAATGGATGTGTATAGACTTACAACGTCCCATGTGACTAGGAGGGTGTTAGTGGATAGTGGGGGTAGATTGTCAAGTAGTGTTAAAAAAGAGGATGTGTCGAGTAAAAATGATTTAGTATTTCTAATGATGGGAGTGAATACTTTTTCCAGCAGGATGGATAGGGGTGAAAGTACAGAGTCGGTAGAGGCCACTATAGGTCGGCCTGGAGGATTCAAAAGATCCTTATGTACTTTGGGTAGTACATAAATGACAGGCATAATGGGATTAGGTTTGGATAGGAAGGTCACTATCGACTCGTCAATTACCCCCAATCCAAGGTAATGTTGTAAAACTGATTGTATTTTCTCTGTCACAGATTTGGTCGGGTCTTTGGTTAATTTAATGTATACGGATTGATCATTGAGTTGACGATTGATTTCGTCGATGTATTTGTGTTTGTCCATGGACAAAATTACAGAATTCTCTGGACCTTAATTATTGCTTTTTACTTGAATCACTGCTTTATACTTATGTGCCACATTCTATGTCACTTGCCATGGCACACTTTATAAATATGTATATATAAGATGTGTTTATATTATTTTCTTTTCTTCCTTTTGTTTTGCTGTAGTCTGATGAAGGCTAATGTATGGCCGAAACGTCATGAATTTTACACAGCCGCACATGTCTATTAAAAGATTCCTTTTTGCAACGCTATTTGCTGGAGTTTTTACATTACTATTGAAACGGGGTGGGAACCCGACTTCCAGCGGCAAACGGACGGCAGAGTGCCACGAAGTTTTGCTTATATACCTCTAGTTCTTTAGTTAGAAGAGTCCCAAAAATAAGCTTATCATCTAGTGTCCTGCTACTAGGATCCCCAGCGATCTGCTGTAATCTTTAGGTGGAACCTGGTGGCAAGAGTCCTATTTTCATGCAGCTCCACCACAGGGGAAATTAAGTATTACACTGTGTCTATCGAAGTTACTGGACTGTCCACATAGTGTATGAGCTGGGTCCTTCAAAGTGAGAGAAGTTCTTTATAGCAGGTTTTTGCTCTGGCTAACAATTAAAGCTGTATAAACATCTCCCTAATATGGTTTTTGCTGCTGGTTTCTAAACAAGATAACCTCTTTAAGATGTAAACGATGTTGAAGTAAAGTTTGCTGCTTTGTGAACTTGATTGAGTTGTGTTAGAACGCTTTGGGGCTCATGTGTCATGGTGGCTCATGACATAATTAGGTCTATAAAACATTGCATGTCCTTGTTCAATGTGCTTAAAAGCAGTTTGCAACATTTTTATTGGGCTGACATGATCAATCAGGTTTTTCAAGTGAACTGCTCATAGTTGGTCAAATGTGTAGAGGTTATGCATAATTATTAAACGGAACATGTCAGGAGATTCATGCTGGCCAAACCAAGGGCTGGCATGAAATGCCATTGCCAATAGGCTGCCTGGTTACAAACAGCAATGTTTTATTTTGATTTGCTGAGCTGGAACCCTGGGAACAGGGAGAAGGTTCTTGTTATCGCACCAACTTCGTCCCACCTAGCTCAACTTCATCGACAGGTCTCTTCATATCCAAAAATAGGGAAGGATTTTTAACTATTTCCACATAAAAGTAAAGATAAAGCTAAACAAAACTGAAAGTTAGTTGGCTAAAAGTTACAGCCTCCAGGATGCCCATCCACCTATCCAAAGACATATAAAAAACATGTTAATTCATTTTATGATGTAAAGTTTTACAATTTTCCCTACAGTTTTCAAGATGTTTGCTTTCTGTCATTCAGTAGGGACCCTTATAGCTTACTTGCAGCAGATGGGAATTCCATTTTGAAAACACTCTCAGACTTTAGATCTCTAGGACAGGATTATGGATTAGCTCTCCTTCAGAAGGAAGGAAACTGTCTTTCTAGTACCTCCTACAGGTAGCTACCCTGTAAGTCAATCCTCGAACCATCAAAGAGACCTGATACATGACTAGGAATATTAGCCAAACCAGACACTCCCATTTGTAGACAGCACCATTTCTGAGTTAATCAGAACTCTAAACTGTACTGATGAGGTGCAAGCACTCCCAAACTGTTTTGTCTGCAGATGGGTGTTAATCTGGTTTGGCTAACAACATAAGAGAATGGGGTATTAACAAATCCCATTCACTCACAGTGTAAAATTAGGTCAATGTAAAAATAAACATGTTTCTAATAAGCAGTGTAGTTGCATTTTTGGGTGGTCACACATGTGCAATTTCAAACCTGGCTCCATACCCTGGAACTGTCGACACCTCTGTGCATGCACAAGCCTAGCTATTGAATGCTGTACTCTGCCAACTGAAAAGTGACATGAACAGTGGGTATGAAGGGATTACTCTGTATAACATCACCATCACCAGGGGAATAACTGGGGAATTGTGGGCACAATACTCATTACATCATAGGGGTCCACAATATTTCATGAAGTATCAAATTTAAAAAACGTAAGTTTACATATTAAAACATTAGCCCATTATTATTAATATCTGTTACGCAATTGGGAAATCCAAAAAACTGGTTAACATCAGGGCAGACGGCTAGAAGTCAGTCAGTTGTCAGGCTGGAATAAGGTATTCGGGTAGTCAGACAGAGAAAACACCTTTGCTGCATACTAGAGACTAGAAAACCTAAAATTGAGGTACCCTCCCAATAGGAAGGGTGCCTTAAATAACCAGAGACTGCCAGCCATTGGCTGGGGAAGGATTTGGACGTGCGCACAAAGAGTACAAATGTCAGTATCCTGTCAATGTATGTGTCATAATCACGTTACGGACTATCTCTGCTCTGCCAGCTTCTCTACCTCACAGATGTTATCTGCAGGCTTCCTTTGTATCACATATTGGCAAAGACAACATTCGTTGCTCATGAAGAAAACATTTTTAAACAAAGGATTTTTCTGACGTGCATCAGAAATGTCCCTGGGAAGCAAATGTTCTAAATATTATTTTTTCTCCCAGATGTAACCAGAAAGTCAACTCTACTTGACCACTATGCCAAGGAAGCTCTGGAGGTCTATGTGTATGGTTCCTGCTCTGCCATTGAGGTTGATGGAGCAGAGGAACTTCTCTAATGACCATCAAAATGTTACCATGCTAATTTTGTCTGGATTTCAGAAGCAATTTTGAAATCTGCCCTGATTGATCATCTTGGAGTTTTTTCTTAATTGTTACTCCAAGCCACAGTTTAAGGTTTATCAGACCGAGAGCCCTTGGCAAGTCAATAAAAGCAGTATTGACCTTGGGCCATGGTTGAGAGGATGTCATTTGTTACTTCAGTGAAGTAGAATGACCTTTCCCAAAGCAAGATTGGGAAAGAGGTTAATAGCTGCCAATTGCTAAGGTGTTCAAGAGTTGCATATGGATACCATCTATAACAACCGCAGAAGGGCTGAAAGGAAGAATAATGACTTCTTGTACTGCTCTTTAGGTTAGTTGTAATCTTGCTTTGGACTCTCAAAGGAAATAGTTATTTCCAAAGACACAAAAGATATCAGGGTGATATTTACAGCATGTTATCTTTCCATAATGTTGTAAAGCTGTAAGCCAAGGGTAAGACATATACATGACACGTGAAAACGGTTTGGGATGTCCCCTAATGTTTTTGAAAATTTGGCAAAAAATTGTCTAAAGAGTCTGTTGTCCCCATATGTAAGTTCATGATATACAGTACTACTGTATATGAAGTTGAGGTTTGTATTTAATCATATTTAACTTGAGCTGTGTTCTTAAGGTAACCAGGCTAGCATTATTTGTTTTGAGTCACAGATTTTGGGTTAGATATCTGTTTTTGAATTTGCTTAGACTTAATGAGCTACTTGAATTAGCACCCAGTGTTTTGATGTACTTTCGGTGGCATTTCATGGTTGTTTTGCTCCAGTACTTTTATGAAAAAATGCTACAGAAAGATGTTCCTACATAGTTCGTATACATTTTGAAAAGTTGACATACATAGTGTTTTCTTTCTTTTTTTTTTTTTTTTTGCCATTTTGTAGCATTTTTCTGGTTAGTGTTTATGTAAAAAATCCTGTCCAAAATGTCAAACAATAAAAAAAACTAGCAAAAACACCATGCTTGATATTTATGGAGTTTTTTAAATGCTGAATAAAAAAGGTCTGTGGAATAGCCCCATAAATAGGTTATCTCATCTATTTGCCAGGGCTGAAAGCTTCTAGAAATCATTCTTCTTTGCTTTCAATGGGTACTATGTATTGCTGTAGGGAAATTGAGCACTTGCTGCCAGGTTTACTTACATGCCAAAGTTGATCAAGGGGGGTCCCAGGAACCTGTGATTAGTTTCTCGTTGGAGGAACTTTCTAAATCCTGACAACCCTTTTATGACATTTCTGGCAATTTTTTTAAATGTCAGCTATTGTAAATCCATCTAGGGGTCCTTTTAGAGTCCTTTTAGTTTGCATATTGTTGGCAGTACCTCCGCTGTTTACATAGGAGATATACTGCCTTGGCCATGGAGATGCGCTCCCTGGGGAGATTTGCTGCCTTGTTTACATAAGGAGATGTGCTAGTTTGTTTACATGGGCAGATGTGCTGTCATGGGAAGGTGTGCTGCCCTGTTTACATGGATAGATAAGCTTCCTTGTTTACATAGGAAGATGTGGTACCCTGGGGAGGTTTCCTTCCCTGTTTATATAAGGAGATGTGCTGCCCTGTTTTCATGGGGAGATGAGCTGCCCTGTTTACAATGAGAGATGTGCTGCTCTGTTTTCATGTGGGGATGTGTCGCCATGGGAACATGTGCTGCCCTGTTTACATGGGAACATGTGCTGCCCTGTTTACATGGGGAGATGTGCTGCCCTGTTTACATGTGGAGATGTGCTGCCATAGTGAGATGTGCTGCCATAGGGAGATGTGCTGCCCTGTTTACATGTGGAGATGTGCTGCCATAGATAGATATGCTGCCCTGTTTACATGTGGAGATGTGCTGCCCTGTTTACATGTGGAGATGTGCTGCCATAGTGAGATGTGCTGCCATAGGGAGATGAGCTGCCCTGTTTACATGTGGAGATGAGCTGCCATAGATAGATATGCTGCCCTGTTTATGTGGGGAGATGTGCTGCCATAGGGAGATGTGCTGCCCTGTTTATGTGGGGAGATGAGCTGCCATAGGGAGATGTGTTGCTCTGTTTACATGGGGAGATGAGCTGCCATAGGGAGATGTGTTGCCCTGTTTACATGTGGAGATGTGCTGCCATAGGGAGATGTGTTGCCCTGTTTACATGGGGAGATGAGCTGCCATAGATAGATGTGCTGCCCTGTTTACATGGGGAGATGAGCTGCCATAGGGAGATGTGCTGCCCTGTTTATATGGGGAGATGTTCTTCCAACCAGCGAGCATTTCTTGATCGCCCGTTTGATGGCTGATCGCTACCTGTTCGAAGGCTGATTACTGTTCACGCTGGGTGATGATCAGGAACAAGCACTCTTATGAATGTTCATTCAGTCAATCGTCGGCCCCTGTAAAAGGGCCCTAAACAACACTTACTTATCTAAATACAGTCTATAAAATTGTCTAAGGACTCCATACAAGTCTGTGTGCAGCCAGAAAGAATAGCGTGGAGCTAAGCTGTGGATGCTAGGGGCTAATGTGAATCATCAAAGGTAATAAAAGCTAGAAGGAGGAGGAAAGGCAGTGTGTGCGGGAGGGAAGCTTGTAGGAATGTCTGCTAATTACTGGCCTGTTAATATGTTACATGTGTTGTTAGAATTGATTGGTGTGAGTCAGGACATGCGGTAGCCGAGCTTGCTGCTCTGGAGTGTGTCCATCACAGATTCAGAATGAAATCCCCAGCTGCTTTATTATTCTTTAATAACCCAAACTTTATGAAAAAGCCTTTCCTGTGAATTTTCACTCAACATCTCTACAGCGTCTAATTTATAGCTGACAATTTGCCATGTTTGGCACAATTTAACTCCTTCAGAAGGCTTCATTAAAATGGACTCATTTTTATTAGTATGTCAACATAAAAAGAGCAGACACCTTATGTTATTTAATACTGTAGGCATGTTATTATATGTCTTTTATGCTTAGTTGTGCTCCTGCACACTTGTCATGTTATTTCGTTCTGCTCCTAGATTCTCGATATTCATAAGTTTGTCTTACAATTATGAAATGTGAGTCAAAAAAGCATGACATACTGAAAAAAACACTCCTGTAAATACTTCTGTACAGAGATTATCGAGGTATAAAATAAAAATAAATAAAGAAAATGACCAATAGGTTCACATAATAAACTTCTGGGTATACGTACCTTTAAAGTGCACCTATCAGCATAATCAATCCCATGAAATCAGGCATACTGCCTGGTGGGGTTGACCCTGCTGATTAAAATGATCCCAAAAAAAGACTTTTAGCAAATGATTAATTAAGCGCACCAAGGGATGGAGCCTCAGTACACCTCAGCTTCACAAGTAGTATTTTAGCAGGAGAAACCCTACCAGTAAGTGTGCCTGGTTTTATAGGGTGGATCCTGCTCACATGCTCTTTAAGGTTCCCAAACTGCTGTGGTCCCTCTGTTCAAACTACTGAGCTATTACGTGTTGTACATTATGATTAACAATTTTTAGCTGGAGTTTCAAAGACGAAAAGGGTCTGCAAACAAACAGAAGAACATTTTCTGGACCTTTAAACGTGTTGTATTGACCCTGAATCAGGGACAGATTGATCATAGACCTTACAGGGAAATTTCCCGGTGGGAAGATGCCCAGGGGGCCGCCTGAGCCCTCCTCATCGCCGGCCAGTAGAGGTTTTTGGGGATGTATTTTGTGCTGCTGGCATTTTTTTGTGATGGACTGTGGTATTTGGCTCTGTTGGGGTGGTATAATGTGCCACAATATGGTATTGCTGCCCTGCCTTCCATCAATTTGGACCCAACTACAAAATGGGGCCACTTATTGTGTTTATTCCCATGGCCACTTTAAGTTCCCAGTCGGCCCCTGCCCTGAATTCTGCATTTGAAAACCTATTGAGGCATATAGACACAGGCACTGGACCCCTGTCCGTTAACTCTGGCCGAGTAGAGTGCCTCATGTATTAGATGCCATGTAGTGCTGCATTTCCTGCTACAGAGGAAATAGCTGGCTAGCTGTGGCTTTCCCTGGCAGAACCACCTATGTCAATGAGACAACCGCTTTAAGAATACTTCCAAATCCAGTGCCCTCTTCTTCTATCCTATGTAAGGCTTCTTGTAGGATTTGCAGAAGGAGCAAGTTTTTTTTTATGTTCAGCCAGTATAGTACATAAAAAAAATTCTTAAAATATTGTCCCAATTCCGACCAAATTGGATGGCTGATTTTCTTTGGGTACAAATAAATTCGACCCAAATCAAAAGTGCCCCAGCTGATTAGAAAAGTCTCTTTTTCTCCATCTTTTTGATTCTCCCAAATTGAATCCCAGAAACTTCGGAATCTTTAGAATCAGAATTTTTTGAACAATTCAGGTTAATTTTCCGAATTTTAGATAATAAATCTGTGAGTCATATGACAAAGTAGCTTTAGTTAACAACAGACCAATATACCCTTGATTATTATATCCAGTCCCAACTACATGGAGCCCTTCTAATATGCAGTGTTTTATGTAATACCTTGTGTATTTGTCTGGAAATGAAGGATTTGCATATTTCACATTTTTGGTTTGTTATCAGAACATTCCCTTTAATGTGGGAGCAGAATGTGGAAATTATAAGTGCACAATAAAAAGTAGGAACCTCACATGTTGTTGACACGTAGCCCTGATAAAGCCTACAGGATGGGTTGTCCTTATGTAGTGACAGTAGTTTTTAGCACCTTTCAAACTATCTTTTCCTCTTGCTTAACTACAAAAGCTCTTGAGAAGCACATCACTTACTGGCCAGATCAAAGGTGTCAGCCACAATCATTTGATGCAAACATGCACACAGAGTCAGCCAGAAAGGAAATGTTCATTTAACTTTATAGCAGATGTGCTGTAAAAGATGGGCCAAGTGGAGCTGTAAATTGTCATGAGTTTTAACTCAGGGTGTTTAACTCAAGTTGCCTATGCAGATAACATTCCGGTAAAGAAGCCCTCAAATTCCGACCTGGTACCAATGGGTAGTATTAGAAAAACACTCCAAGACCTTCCAAAATAAGATTTTATCACTGCCCTCTCCTAAATTAAGTCAGGGAAACCACTATATGTTTGCATGTGTGTTGCCTTGTCCTCTGTTGCTGTTTTAGCTTTTTGACCCCCATAATTGGCTTTTTAGCTTGTCTGGAACCAAAAGTGACCATCTTGTCAGGTACTATTAAAATTGAGAGGATCTCCTCAGACGTGGCAAAAGGGATGCTATCAGATAACTGCTGATCTCTATGACTGAATGTGTTAGTACCTGAACACTTTACATTGTGTTAATAGACATAGTCATAGTGATAACAAATGGATGTGATCCAAATCAACAGCTCACGGTCCTGTTTCGGCTGCACGGGAAAGGGGAGGGATCCCCACACAAAATAAAAATCCAAAAATTCCCAGCTGCCTTGCTTGCTGGAATCTTATATCTTTATTATAAAAAAATAATCCTCTAAAGGGACGCGTTTCGGCACATATAGCCTTCCTCAGCCATCTCTTTGGAAACACATCCCTTTAGAGGACTATTTTTTGATAATAAAGATATAAGATTTAAGCAAGCTAGGCGGCTGGGAATTTTTTTATTTGAACAAATGGATGTAGACAGAATATTGACAAGATTAGGGTCATGGTCCAATTCCATAAAGTTGGCCATACACAGTTGATGATGTTGACTGAACCTGCGGATTTCAATGGTAACGGGTGACCATTTAATGTGTATGGGGGCCTCCTGACTCTCACATGTTCTATCTTCGTTGCAGGATGGACATGCAGACCAAAGGATGTAAACAGCACATGGATGACTGTCCGCATTTTTTGCGGCCCCATAGAAATAAAAGGGTCTGAGTCTTTTCCACTGAGGCCTTAGTTCATGGAGAGATAAGCTGCTGCCAGTGGTTTTCTTTCTTTTTACAACACATGGACACTTGGCTAAATCGGGAGAGTTAGCTGTTGACTGAACACTCGGCGGAAAGTTATCTCAAGTGTACAGCCAGTAATTCCTGCAGTAGATGGATCATGCGCAAATACATGGTACTGTATGTCCATTCAAGAGCATACTTATTAGGAAGGCTAGAAACCTTCTGTGGAAGCCATGGAGACGATAATTCTCAATATAAGTTGGTGTCATCCTCGCCTTCACCTTCATACATTATTAGCAAACAAGAGAAAAGAAAAATTCAGAGAGCCATACTGCACTTCTTTCTAGAAATGGGTAAGGACTGGAGGCAAACAACCAAGTATTTCAGGACACAAATAGTGGCTACAGATGTGTCCACACTTACTTTTTTTATGAATTTGGTTAAAGACTCCAATTTCTCAACAAATTCAATATGATACTGTGACATGTCAGCAAAACTGTTAGGCTGCACTAGACATCACAATCACTAGGCCACACATTGAGACATATATGATAGACATCTAGTGACAGAATATCTAATATCATGTTATTATTTTTTACATGTCATCTCAGAATATGTTGAGTCAAGAGGTAAGATAAGGAAGAACACCGGTGAATATTGGAACCAGTACCAGACGGTGACCCATTTAATGTCACTGGTACTTGAACTCTTTGAAAAGTGATTCATCACTTCTTTCTTGATTAGTTACTTACATGTGTGAACCCAGACTAATTACACATTATTCCGGCCAGGCAACATGAACCAGAGATGAAAGTAGTGATAGAGACAGTGACCTAAACGACTGTGAAAAACTGAATAAATCCAAAGTGAGATGAATGGACATCTCTCCTGCCGTGTTTCTAAAACTGTTCCTCTAGAACTAGTAAAAAAATAATTCCTTCAGTTCATTGGAGGACACAGACAGTAGAGGACAACTGTGAAAAGACAGAAAGCGCACAAATAGTTAAGGCTGCATGCAGCCTGTTATTGTGGGAGGGGCCAGGTCCCCTTACTTAAACCCCCCCGTACAGCTCACCTTCACCGCGTCCGCCGACCAGCACTTCATGTGAACGTCACTTCCGGTAAGCACGCCACTTCCGGCAAGCACGCGGCCCAGGTAAGTATCACCACGCGCTCCCATGGTGGGCTCCGGTCTCCCGCCTGCCGGGCCGTGTCCGACCGCTGGCTCACTCCTCCATTTCGCCTTCGGCCGCCGCAGGCTCCCCTCTCCGCCGTCCGGGGGCGCCCGTCCTCTCGCGAGAGGCAGGACGCATGCGCGGCGCCACGGAACTGGCTCACGGCCGCACGCTGGCCGCCGGGGGGGGGGGGGCCGCACAGAGGGGAACCCAATCCCCCGCCAAGTCCGGGCTTCCCGCCCGCTGCCCGCCTCCCACACTCCGGCCGGGGCTGCCTCGGCTGGCGGCTGCCATGCCCCCGGTGGGGGCTGAGGCATGCGGGCACTCTGTCCTCCCGCTCCGGTGGGGCTGCCGCTGCTGTCTGCTCAGCCGGGATGCTCAGGCAGCCGCCACCCGCGCTGTCCAGCGGCCACTTTCTGTCACTCATGTTGCCTGGGCCAGGCGTTTTTACCCCCCCACTAGTTAGCCGGGTAGCTTCCTCCCAATCCGTGGCTCCGGCAGCCATGGATCCATGCTGGCCAGCCTGCAGTCGCAGGCAGGCCACGTCCCGCTCTCTGGTCATGACCAACATTTGAGTGGTCTGAGCCCTGGCACGCGGTAAATTGCCCATCACAGGTGGCCAGATGGGCAATTTACGGGCCACACCCCCTCCACATCCCACTTGCCCCTTTCAGGTCGCCGTGCCGGGCCCGGCATGTCCACCTCCAGGCCCGCTCCTGCCAGGCCGGCATACGCCACGGTTCCGTCACACACATTCAGGTCAGATCAGTGGCGCTCCAGGTTGTTCACGCCCCGGCCTACCCACGGCCTCCCAGCGGGGCCCCTGGGGGCTCCGGCCTTGGTGCTCTCTATGTTCACATGTGTGTTCCTTTCCCAGGTGCCAGTAGCGTTCGTGGTTCCCGTCGTACCTTATTCCGACTTTCCCGACGTCAGGTTAGGTCCTGCAGGAAATCGCTGTCGGCCGCTCGCGGGAAAACTCATACTTGAGGGTTCAGGTAGGTAATCGGGGGCTGCTTCTGGCAGTTCCTCCTCCCGACATCCCGGGTTGCCTCCCAGGAGGCACACGGGGATGTGTTCTCGCTCTCAACCCGAGACGTTCAGGTGTCTCCTCTGTCCTGCTTAGCCTGAGGCGTTCAGGTGTCTTCTCTTTCCAGGTACCCTGAAGCGTTCAGGTGTTCTTTCTGTCCATCTTGGCCTGAGGCGTTCAGGTGTCTTCTCTCTCCAGGTTCCCTGAAGCGTTCAGGGGTCCTCTCGGTCCATCTTTGCCTGAGGCGTGCAGGTGGCTTCTCTGTGCAGGTACCCTGAAGCGTTCATGGGTCTTCTCTGTCCATCTTTCCCCAAGGCGTCCAGGTGTCTGCTCCGTCCAGGTACCCTGAAGCGTTCTGGTGTCTTCTCTGTCCTTCCTTGCCTGAGGCACTCAGGTGTCTTCTCTGTCCAGCTACCCTGAAGCGTTCAGGTGTCTTCTCTGTCCATCCTTGCCTGAGGCGTTCAGGTGTCTTCTCTGTCCAGGTACCCTGAAGCGTTCAGGTGTCTTCTCTGTCCATCCTTGCCTGAGGCGTTCAGGTGTCTTCTCTGTCCAGGCACCCTGAAGCGTTCAGGTGTCTTCTCCGTCCAGGTACCCTCAGCGTTCTGGTATCTTCTCTGTCCTTCCTTGCCTGAGGCGTTCAGGTGTCTTCTCTGTCCAGGTACCCTGAAGCGTTCAGGTGTCTTCTCCGTCCAGGTACCCTGAGGCGGTCAGGTGTCTTCTCTGTCCATCCTTGCCTGAGGCGTTCAGGTGTCTTCTCTGTCCAGGCACCCTGAGGCTCAGGTGTCTTCTCTGTCACGGTGTCCACGCGCACCCACGATAGTTCCAGTCTCGCGCGGCTTTTTTTCTTCTCATGTCACTCCCAACTTTCCAGTCCTCAGGTCCAGCCGGTTCGTTCCCGTCCATCCTCTGACGGTAAGACAAGGGTGTTGACCCAACGCTCCCAGGTACGTCATCTTTTACGTTCATCCACGACCTTTTTAGTCGGGGTGCACGTCCCCATGACCTCTCCAGCGGCCGTGTTGTTGTCTCTAATTCCAGGTGTTGCAAGGTCTCTGCTATTGTCGAAGCCATGTCACAGGTCTCTGACGTCGACGACATGTTGTCCCTCCCGGGTACGTCAGTCTCCAGCCAAGGCGGCCCAGTTGCCCTCCGAAGATGGACTGTGCCGAGGCTCGTTGCGGAATTGGCCAAGAGAGGCATCAGACACCCAGCGTCAGCCAGGAAGGCCGAGTTATACCGCCTATTGATGACCGAGTCCAGCGCTCCTGAAAGGGAAGATCCACCTCCAGCCATCCAGCAGTCCCTGGTGCTGTTGCAGGCCTCCTTGGATTCGCTCATCTCGTCCGTGGCCGACATCAGGACCAGGGTGGTTGACTTGGAGTCCAGAACACCGGCGTCTTCCCAGGCGGTGGTCCCCGTCTCCGATCCCCCTCTGTTGCAGCTTCCGGCTCCAGGTACGTCCCCGGCTGCTCCGGTGGTGGCTCCTGCGCACTTGGTACCGGACCACATCAGGAGGGACATCTTGGCGGGCAAGGACGTGAATCTCGCGTCCATCCTGATTGCGTCCCACGATGCCGCAGACAACAAGACTTTTGACTGCGGGGAGGTCTCGGTGGTCCTTCGGGCCAAGGATGGACGTCTCAACCGCAAGCTCTCTGTCGTTGAGTTTGTTTTGGCCTTCGGCCTGTTTAGAGACGTGCTCTGCTCCGCATTCCCGGCCCGCCGGGAGGAGCTGGACACGTATCTACACAGGGTCACTGGACTTGGGCACAAGTACGGCGGCACGGCTTTTTATGACTACCACCGCTCCTTCTCAGCCAAGGCCGCCGCCGCGCTTGCCCAGTTCCAGTTCTCCGTCAACTGGGCCATGCTGGACATGGAGTTGTTCTGCCAGCATTTCGCCGGCCTCCGGGCCCCCGCTTGTTCGACCTGCCAGTCGATTTTCCACTCTACTGAGTGGTGTCCTCAAACGGCCACGGCCCAACCAGACAAGGCTATTCCAGGCCCCTCTGGGGTCCCCCGCTGTCCCTCCACCACCGATAAGCTGGGCAGACCCATTGTCTACCTTGGCAACAGCCAAGTTTGCAACAACTTCAACTTTGGTGCCTGTGTTTTTAGCGGTTGCAGGGCCCTACACATCTGCTCCATCTGCTTCAGGGCTCACCCCAGGTCCACATGTCCCAAGAAGGCTTACAAGCGCCTATGACTAGCCGACTGCGACATCGACCTCCTGGCTCTCCTGTTACGGGACCATCCGGTGCCAGGGTTCGTGGACTTCCTGATCACTGGCCTCTGCTCCGGGTTTGACACAGGGTTGGTGGCACTACCCCATTCCACCTGGGAGTGCGGCAATCTGCAGTCGGCCAGGGCAGATCCCACCGCTGTACAGGAACTCCTGAATTCTGAGGTGAAGAAAGGGTTCCTCCTGGGCCCCTTCAACCAGGTTCCTTTCTCTCGCTGGCGGATCAGTCCCATAGGCATCGTGGCCAAAAAAGATTCAAATAAAAAACGTTTGATTTACGATCTCTCCGCCCCCCATGATTCCGTCATCCCCAGCATCAATTCGCTCATCCCTTCTGAAGAATTTTCCATGACCTATGCGTCCATAGACAAAGCCATTGCCCTCATCCTTAGCGCCGGGAAAGGCGCCTGGTTGTCTAAAACTGACATTGCGGACGCCTTCAAACTGCTGCCCATTGCCCCTCACCTTTGGCAGTTCTATGGCATCAGGTGGGAGGGCAGGTTCTATTTTGCCAACAGGTTGACCTTCGGCTCAAAAAGCAGCCCGTGGTTATTCGACCAATTGGCGCAGGCCCTGCACTGGATCCTGATCCACCACGGCAGCGCCCCAGCGGTCATCCATTACCTGGACGACTTCCTCCTCATAGAACCTCCGCTAGGTCGGCCATCAGGGCTGCTCTCACTCCTGGAGATCTTTGCCGCCCTTTCCATCCCAATTTCGCAGGGGAAGACCGCGGGGCCGGTCACTTCCATCACATTCCTGGGCATTGTTCTAGACTCAGACAGAATGGAAGCCAGGCTTCCAGAGGCAAAGCTGTCCCAGATACGGGAAGTCGTGGCCAGGGCCATCACCTCTTCCCAGGTGACCAAGGTCGAGCTACAGTCCATCCTGGGTCGGCTGAACTTTGCCTTAAGGGTCATGCCCCAGGGCAGGGCTTTCATTTCCCGGCTGCTCTCGCTCCTTCCCTCAGCCTCCGAACCCAGCAGCATTGTCCACTTGGACAGGGCTGCCATGGCAGACTTGCGCATGTGGGACAGCTTTCTGTTATCTTGGAACGGGGTCAGCCTGTTTGTCCCCTCATGGTCCCAGTCATCTACCAGGGTGTTTGCCGATGCCGCAGCATCCCGGGGTTTCGCGGCCATCTTCGGGTCCCAGTGGCTGGCTGGCCCATGGCCTCCTCAGGTCAGTTCCGACCCTCAGTCCCTCAGCTCATCACCATTCCTGGAATGTTACCCCATCGTGGCGGCCGCTTCTGTCTGGGGTCACCTCTGGGCGAATTCCAGCGTCATGTTTGTATCTGACAGTCAGGACCTTGTGGACATCATCTCCAAAGGCCGAGCTAAGTCGGCCAGGGTCATGTCCCTGTTGCGCAAACTGGTCTGGCTGGCCATGACCCATAACTTTCATTTCTCATGTTCCCATATCCCAGGTGCCAGCAACACGGCGGCCGATGCCTTATCGAGGTTCAATTTTCACACCTTCTTTCAGGTATGTCCAGAAGCAGACCGGACCGGGGCCCGGATTCCCGGTTTCAGCGACCTGATGTTGGACTGAGGTCTCTGCTGGCAACCGCCGAGGACCTCAGGCACCGATCCCTTTCGGTCAACACGGCTCGCAACTACGGCACAGGTTGGAACCACTTCCAGGCGTTTTCCAGGGACCATCCCCAACAGGATATGTCCTTCATTGCGTACATCATGGCTTTCATGGCCCATTGCCATGTCAACCTCAAGCTGGCACCCAGCACCATCCGTTTGTACCTGGCCGGGGCGCAGCACTTCTTAGCCCTTCAGAACCCAGAAGTACGCGCAGCGTTCACATCCCAAGCCGTCAAGGCCACGCTCAGAGGCATTGAGAAAAACAGTAAAGACTCCAACCCGTCCCGTCGGCCGGTCTCCGGTGAGCTGTTTAGGCAGCTGTCTGCATCCCTAGATGGCAGTCCTTTTGGCCATTTCACTAGCCTGGTCATCAAAGCCGCGATGTACCTAAGCTTCTACGGCTTCCTTCGTCCAGGAGAATTTTCAGTTCCTTCCCTGAAGACGGTCTTCCTGAAAAAGAAGCAGCTATCCTGGAGCCAGGATCATCTGGTATTAAGCCTACCTTCCACCAAGACGTCCCAAACCGGTCCTCCCGTACTGATCCGTTTCTTCAAGTCCGGGAACGCCTGGTGTCCGGTGGTGGTACTCCAACATCTCCTGGGTTCCACACCATCTCCAGATCCAGAGTCTCCTTTGCTGCCATTCCAGGGGAAACCCCTATCCACGCCACAGTTTGTCTCCCACATCAGATCCCTGGTCGCAGGGTTGGGGGTGGACCCCAAAACCATATCAGGACATTCGTTCCGCATCGGAGCGGCTTCAGCGGCTTCCAAGCACGGGACGCCTCCGCACGTCATCCGTCACATGGGTAGGTGGAGATCTGCCTGTTTTTCTCGGTACATCCCGGATCCGCTGACTGAAACCCGACAGGTATTCCGTTCCTTGGCTTTGTAACCCTGTTCCACACGCATTAAACAGCAGCACTTCTCCTACCTGGTGTCTTTTTGGCCCTCTTTTAGGCAGGCCCACGTCCCGTGGCTCCAGGCACACATCAGCCACTGTCTAGCCCCCTCCCGTCACCTTACTGACCGTGGCCGCGGCCACAATAGGGTAGTAGGTTTCAAATTAGTGGAGCATATAAACAAGGTAAAAAAGGGAGGCTCACCTTATAGAGTTGTGCTATAAATAGGCAGAACTCTACCGTGTGTATGTAGATAAAATGTGTCCAATGGAAGGGTATGCTGCCGTTGTATCCAGAAGCTTCAGGAGATGGAGCCCAGCTTTCTCCAAAGGAACTTGCAATATACAGATGACTGGATCTCAGATTGGCGTAAAACACACCTCCTCAGGACACTTGTAAAGAAATCTTCTTCTTTATTGCATATTCTTTTTGCCAAATAAAAACAATGCGTTTCGGTGGTTGTGTACAGTAGGTAGTAGCCTCGTCAGCCACCAGATCTATGGAGACCCACCAGTAACTCCGATCATGGAATCTGTAGTCCTGTACCTTGCTATATAATTTATATTAATGCCGGTCAGGATTTAGGAGTATCCCACAGAATGAATACCTGGGGTAAATCCTGATGAATGGACACTAATTATATCAGCTGCCCAATACTAAGGAAATCCTGAAAACATGACTGGTAGGTGGGCCCTGTGGACTGGAGTTGAGGACCACTGCTTTAGCTGACATTTTCAGTAATTCACCTATTTTGTATTACGCTATCTGTTTGAGGGAATGCTTGGCAGCTCATAGTTCCACCAGTAAGTTGGACGGCGCAAAAAGTGGTGAGGGAAGAAAGAGACAAATGTAAGACAATATTCACAACAGCATTTATAAAAACCACAAACTCTCGATGGAACCCTGACAGAGTCTACCGATACTTGATTGCATCCACCATGCTATGGATCAGTGTGCAGCGGCTTTGATTATGAACAGGAGCCACAATGCAAATGTGCCCATAGCCTAAGACAACCACATTTCTTTTTATTCTTGTAGGAGTCTTATCTAACTGGAATTCCCTGCAAGTTGAGAATGTGCGAGCTCCCCGGGAACAGTAGTTTACATTCTGTCACTGATTTTCTTCTGCAGATCATTGTGATATATGTGCTGTTATCATTATTGTTTTGCTGGTTTCTGTGAGTTTTGGCATTGGTTTTTCATTTTATTTTTGAATCCAAAGATTTTTATATAAAAAAAAAAAGTACTGTAATCGCCAAGGCATAGCATTATGAGGAACAACTGTAGTAATCTTTATCGATACGTAATGAGTAAGTATATTGTGATTAAACTGGTCACATCATTTTATGAAAATCAATGTAGTAAGGGTACTTTCACACTAGCGTTTTTCTTTTCTGGCACTGAGTTCCGTCCTAGGGGCTCAATACCGGAAAAGAACTGATCAGTTTTATCCTAATGCATTCTGAATGGAGAGAAATCCGTTCAGCATGCATCAGGATGTCTTCAGTTCACTCACTGAACTGCATTTTGGACGGAGGAAATACCGTAGCATGCTGCAGTATTATATGAGTCCAAAATTCTGGATCAGTTGCCGGAATGTCGGATCCGGAAATATAAAAATACTGCAATGCCGGATCCGTCCTTCCAGTCTGCGCATAAGCAGACTGGTAAAAATGTGAAAAGAATATATAACGGATCCATTTCTCCGTATGACATCCGGAGAGACGGATCCGTTCTCGCAATGCAATTGTAAGACGGATATGCATTCGGATCCGTCTAGAAATGCTGTCCGTTTGCATGCGACGAAACTGCTTGCCAGATCACTCTGCCGTGAGTGTGAACGTAGCCTTAGAAAATCTTATGTTAAATGTAACATTCTGCTAGGTGTACATTCATGCTGCAAATGTTTCTATGTATATACAGTACTGTATATGTCATTTATATGTATATACTGTACATATTATTTATGTACTGTAAATGTCTTTTGTGTGTATATACTGTACTGTATATATCATTTATGTTTATATACTGTACTGTATATGTAGTTTGTGTACATACTGTACTGTATATAACATTTATGTTTATATACTGTACTGTATATATCATTTATGTGTATATACTGTACATATTATTTATGTACTGTAAATGTCTTTTGTGTGTATATACTGTACTGTATATATCATTTATGTTTATATACTGTACTGTATATGTAGTTTGTGTACATACTGTACTGTATATATCATTTATGTTTATATACTGTACTGTATATCTAGTTTGTGTACATACTGTACTGTATATATCATTTATGTGTATATAATGTACTTTATATGTCGTTTATATACTGTACTGTATATGTTGTTTATGTGTATATACTTTACTGGAAATGTTTGTGTATCTACTGTACTGTATATGTCATTTATATGTATATACTATACTATATATATTGTTTATATGTATATACTGTACCGTATATATTGTTTATGTGTATATACTGGTTATGTTGTTTATATGCTTTTTTTCTTCCGGCCAATTCTCGGCATATTTGCCGGATTGCGGCTTGATCTCCGGCGGTCCCCATTATAATTAATAGGGCTGGATGGGGATGTTCAAGATTCCAGTAGTGCCAGAATGCAAAAGCCTACCGAATCCAAAAAGCTAGTGTTCCATCCATTCCATAGCTAACGTGATTTTTCTTTCTTGAGCTGGATGATCATTTTAAAGGCTGTCATAACTTCATCTGAGGTTGTATGAGATGGACACTTGCCAGTACCGAATTTAAATATGGATTGCCTAAAAAGTTGACAACCCGTAAAATTATACTTTTTTTAAATTAAAAAAATTGCTAATATTTATAACTGGTGTCTACCATTGAAATTCATGGAAGCTCAAGGAGGGGTTTGCTTTCTGCGCTTCCATGGTCCTACATGTGGATTCTCATATAAATGTTCCTACCTCAGTGTCACAGTTTTTTCCTTTGCACTGTTTCCAGTAACCAAAAGCCCTAATGCTGGTCATACACATTTGATTATTTTGGGCTGAACCTGACTATTTTGGCTGGACTGGCCCTGTCATCTGCTGTCTATGAGCGCATCCCATCTCTCAATGTCAGGGGAGAGAAGGATCGGGCAGTTGGATTTCAACATGTCCTATCCTTTTGGGAAGATAAGAGGAGTCTGGCAGTGGTGTATTCAACTTTCCTTATTAAGATCACATGCAAGCTCAGCCTAATTGAGCATCCATGCATATGGGGGCTGGATGAGACACTACTGCTGTCAACCGAACCAGCAATTTACTAACAGCTGTCTAAAAGGTATATCAGGGGAGAAAAACAGAACTGGATCGCACATCCACAAATTAAGTGTACAGCCCCCAATACTGCATGCTGTGCAAAAGGCTTTAGTGTACATTTTCATCAAAAGGCATAAGCCCACTCACCACGTCAAGGTAGTATCTAAGAGTGGGACCTACTCTAAACTAGGTGCAGTAGGCGGCAGACCCAGGAGTCAAACAGCAACCCTGCTATCTGACTGCCACCCACCCGCCAGCTCAGTGCCACAAAAACAAAGGCCACGACACAGTACTGCACCATCTGAACAGTTGTCTAACACAACATGTCCTTTGCTATCAGAAACTACAAGTCCCACTCTAAGAGGCAACCTTGACGTGGTGAGCGGGCTTATGCCTTTTGATCAAAATGTACACTAATGCCTCTTGTACAGCATGCAGTATAGGGGGCTGTACACTTAATATTGCGCTGAGAAGTGAGTTTAATTAGATCTAAGCATAGCTTTGTGCATGTGCAATCCAGTTCTGTTTCCCCCCCCCCCCCCCCGATATAATATAAGCTGTCTAAAAAGTATTGAGAACTTTATTCTATAAAATTTACAGAAATGGAGAAAAGGAAAGAAAGATCAAGGAAATATCTAGGAGTATGCTTCCGGGGTGACTAAATTCCCTATGGCCTCTGATAACTGACTATACAGTACTTGCAACTTCCTATTTGCATTTACACTAGGAAGAGCTGCTCTGGAGCACAAAGTGGTGCAATAAGTGCAACACTACACAGAGATGGAGAATATTCCTATGTACGCTATATTATCTAAGGCCATTGACAGACTACAGGCCTCCTATACTTTTGACATATTTGCTGACATAACCTGCTAACCCGTCTTTGACTATTGGAAGGGAGCAATTTCAATAATAACTCTACATGAGGGAATTGCTGTCTATGCAATTTCTTAGTTTGTTTTTGTCAATTTACAGAAGGCGGTGTCTTTTTTTTTTTCAAAGATTTTTCTTGCAATAATGACACAACCTGATTGTAGCAGGCCCTCCTTTGAACTTAACCTTAAAAATCAGGCTAGTCAAGGGTAAAACCATGCGGATATTCCTAACGTCACATCAAAGCCTTCGAAAATCTAAACAAGTAGGACAGATGCTTTTTTTTTTTTTTTTTTTAAGTGAATTGTGCCTCATTTTCTTCTCTACAACAACGCAGTATTCTGTTTCTATTAAGAAAACCTATAATGAGAGGACGAGGAGGCAGCGACAGCTACAACTCCCCCTGGTTTCTCATGAAATTCTTTTGTATTGGGCTCCTGCTATCTTTGATCACCAAGGATTTAAAATGAATCTCTCAGCATCTTTGTTTTTTATCTTGAGTCGCCCTTCCTTCCCTTGTGTGTGTTTTAGTTTAAACCCGAGGCTGGGGAGGGAATGCTATTATCTTACCTGTCCTGTGGAAATGGGAACCTGATCCTATAGGAAACCACGGAGAGCTGGAAAGATCAGTCTCATATCACAGAAGTAGCTCTCTTATCTGAGTCTAAGTGTCAGTATAAATAAATAAACCACCCAGTGCTGAATAAATAATACTCTCTAACTGTGTCCCAAGCCTTCTTTAAAGGGACACTGACATCAAAAGGTTGTTGTGCAAATGTAATGGCCCTTTACATGGGCTGATTCACAGGCAATCATCAGAAACGAACTGCTCGTTCCCAATAATTGCTAGATCTTTTACCTGCAGCAATCCTCCTCTCTATATACAGACAGGTGATCACTACTGTGATCATTCATCTCCATACACATTCATTGTTTTTTGGGCAGCAGATCCTTGCTTACACAGGACGATGTGCAGCTCCAAAACAGTGATTTTGGATACGACCACCCGATGAATGAGCATCTGCTCATTCAACAGGTAATCAGTGGCACATTTATATGGAGTATTTATTGGATATGAACGCTTATCTCCAATATTTTGTCCCAAGGCTTTTTCCTACTGAGAAGGGACCTTAACTTTATAGAATTATCTGTTGGATCTGTTCAAATAGTTTTTTTTAGAGAGAATGTTGGTGATGCACTTGGCAGTCATAGAATCTCTTCACAGGAGCTTTGGCATAGGTCCTCCTGATCTCCCAGGATCCAGTCCCATTTTTGGTACTAAATATACAGCTCCCACACAGCAATGTAAAACAGCCATGTGCATGACGTAAAACTACCTCTTTGCCGGAACTGGTGCCAGATTGACTCATGCTGCAGTATGAGAACGAAAACTGGACCCAAGGGCTAAAAACTTTCAACCACCTTGGTCGTAATCTTGTGATGGCTGTGGAGGTTGACATTCAGGGCAAATTTAATAATGCTGTCTAATATTTAGAGATTATAAACCTAGAATAAAGGCGCATTTACATGTGCCGAGCAGCAGCAAGAATGCTTCCTTCCCGACAGTTGGCTGTTCGTTCAGTGGAGGTGAAGCGCTGCTTGTCCTTATACACCTGAATTGTTTTTGGGCAGCAGATCGCTGTTCAGACAGCACAATCTTCTGCCCAAGAACGAAAATTTAGGTACCTGCACGAACGACAGGATCACCCGATGAACAAGTGTTTTTTGTCTTCATTATTGCCCGTTTTCTGGTGCAAATGAAGATACTGTAGAAATATGTTTAGACACACGGACTGCCGGGGGATGCTCTTAATTTATGATAAGGCATGAGCTGTTCATATATTAGGCACATCCTCCGCCAGCGCAGAAAGCGCAGGTCTTGGGAAATGTCCCCCTCTGTTTTTGTATACAGATGGCATATGCATAGAGCCTGTAAGATGGCCATAGGAAACCTCCATATGGTACTGTATGATGGTGAAGCATGCTATGGAACATGCCATGATTTTGATTTTCTCATGGTCTCCATATAAATAAATATAAAGAAAAACTCTGTTTGAGCCTCCAAAAGAAATCAAAGACCTACAGGGGTACAATATGAGTCTGTAGATATCTATGGGCAGCTCCACACGTTTCTGTACAACTAGGAACTAGCGAACTCCTGAATATTTGCTTTGGCTTTGATTTGACTGAATCTGGACTGTCAGATTCAATTTGATTTTGATAGTAAAAGTCATGTATGGCACCTGAAGTCTCCTAGGACTACATCCAACCCCTTCCAAGCTCTTTAACACCAAGACAGTATTTGTAATGTTAAACTGACAGTGAACTACAGGGCTATGGGTAAACGGATGGAGCCGGTGGAAACAAGCAGCCTGTTTAATAATACATGGCACTGGAGGATTTTTTAAATTTAAGAACAGTCCAAAAATCATCCTTTTTTGGTGGCAGATGCCTTCTTCTCTGTCTTCTTATCTGTACAGTGGTGGCTGCCATTTTGAGCAAGTTCTGTGGGCCCAATCACAAAAGTTTTGAATTTGCCGAAATTTGAGTCTTTTGGGAAATTCATGAATTTAATTTGTGTAGATGTAGAATCAATCTGCTCAGCTCTACTTGGAACTTATACTAAGCTATAATTTGGTCATGTGTTTGAGGTCTTTGAGTCAGTTCTTAGTACAGTTCTTGTTTTACTAATAATGCCATTTTACAATGTTATTTGACTCCTATATTTTCATTATTTAGTAATAAAAAAAAAAAAGCATCAAATAATTTATACATTTCAATCAAATGTTTTCCTTCTGGACCTTTGCATTCCCTATGAAATAACAATCCTGGGGCATCATAAGTTCCTCTGTCCTATAAGTTATTGTGGGATGCCCATTTCTTTCTTTCATCCCATATGCCAATATTTCTGAAGCTTACCGGCGTTGACTTCAGGGTATGTGCTGTGAAGGGTTAAAGGGTTGTTCCAAGCTACAGATATTGATAACCTATGCGTAGGATAGGTCATCAATATCAGATTAATGGGGGTCCGACACCCAGCACCTCTGCCAATAAGCTGTTAATAGCAGCTGTAGTAACTAACAGAGAGACAAGAGCCTAAAGTATAGTTGCCAGCCAGGTTACCGCAGGTGAGCTTCCATTCAATTGAATGGGAGCTAAGCTGCAGTTACCCATTGTGGCCACTATGCTGAGAATGAAGCTGTGATTCTGGCACTATTCTGTAAGTTATTTCCGGTGCCTGTGACTGCTACAAACAGCTGATTGGCGGGAGTTCCAGGAGTCGGACACCCAACAATCTGAGAATTATGACGTATCCTAAGTATAGGTTATCATATGTGTTGCCTGAAAAAAAACCTTTAATGGTCAAGAAATCATCTGCAGTGTGTAATAGGATCCAGGGCTTGATCTGTGCAGGTCTGGATTCTGAGATGACATCTAGCACTTCTCAGACATTGACAGATTAAATGGCAAGAGGACAATTCCACCATGCAATGACATAGAATGTAGGCTGGGGCTACACAGCAATATGTAGCGGAACAAGAAAGCCATGCAACATTGCACATAATGTTTGTAAATGGTGTTGTAGTGCAACACAACATCCTAGGACTGCAATGTGACAATCGCAAAAAATCCAGGCCTGATGAATTTTGTATCACAAGTCTCTGTTGACTTTTAATCCATTGACTATAATTGAAGTTGCGTGGGACATGCAACTCACCTGCAACTTGCCTGTTGTCCTTTTTAGAATTCACTCCTGGTTTCGGCTTCCAAAGCAACATGCAGAAACCTGGCCGTGTGATTATACTCTTTATCCTATAAAACCAGAGTGTGATTAGTAGCTGATGAACACTTGTATGCAGAGTGTAGCCATGAGGGATGAAGTATCAGCCATTCACAGGACTTGGTACCTGAGCAATCTGCCAGACTATAAATGACACAAGCTAGATGGTGGGGACCCTGTTTTCAAGATGGCGGGGGCTCTAATAGTTTTCCCCTATACTGTGGATAGGAGATAACCCCCTTACTACAACATTCAGGAAAAGACCGGCACTCACTATTTGGTAATTCAGTTGGCTTTATTCAAAGCATTCAAAGGAAGCGACACGTGTTTCGGCTCAACACTGAGCCTTTGTCAAGCAAAGTGAAATCAATTACAAGGAAATTTAAATGCAGCGCCATATCCGGCGTTCAGACGTGGTGACGTCACACACTCACGGTTACAATGCATACACAAAATGAATACAAAATGAACAAATAGTAACAACCGAAGACGGATCACCTCAACCTATGGTCACAGTGGTAAGTAGATACTTGTAAATATTCATATATGCAAAACAAGATAAAGGAAAAAACGAAAAGGGAAAAAAAGGGAAAAAAAAGGGAAAAAAAATAGGGATGGCAGACATGTAGTGCAGCCCAATATATAGAAGCCAATGCAAAATTTAAATATTCAAAAAACAATATCTTGAGATATCTTCATCTCTTACAAAACTAAATCTAATTACATGATTTTTATAATTTTTATTTTTTATATTTCATATTAATAGCAATATATTCCACATTTTTCACATTATTTTCAATATTTTCACTTTTCATTTTTTCTGTGACTGAAAAAGAAATGAAATTGATCAAAACCGTAATGTACCACAAGTAAAAGATGTTTGAAAAATATTAAACATACAACATCTGATACCCTATAGGAAAGAACTCACTTCATAGTCTCGATTGAGACCTTTTGGTTCCAGAGTCTGCAGAGTGTGAATCCAGTAGCTTACTACAACACAGGGAGGTATAACTTATAAAGTAAGAGTCAAGTAAAAGCTGAAGGCAAATTATGGTAGACTCATTTTATCTAACTGAAGATATCCGGCCTCATGGTGGTGAGCAGACAGAACTTGTGTGTTGTGATCACATTAAGTATGAGTGGGTGCAGAGGTTGAGCATGGGATGAGGATCCTTTGTAAAATCCTTAGAATGACACATCAGAGCCTGGTGCCTCCTTAATGCCATCTAGCCAGTTATTGTTAGACATCTGGAGGATGTATATGTGTGTATATATATCTATATGTTTTTTTTACAAAAATATATTTCTGAAGGGATTTGAACTTTCTATATTATAGCCCAGAATGTTAACCACTACACTAATACTGTATTCCTATACAGCAGAAGTCATATATATATATATATATATATATATATATATTTTACTAACTGGCCATGCAGCAGAAGTCTAATATTTTTTTAATTTGAATTTATTTTATTTTAATTTTTTGCATCTGGCCATACAGCTCTATAGTGCAGTGGTTAACATTCTTGGCTGTAATGTAGAAGGTTGTGAGTTTGAATCCCGCCAGAACCTTTTCAGAAGTAGAGGCTAAATAAAATTTTAATACACTGACTCGAGCATCGCGCTCGAGCACACGCGATATTCAGCCAAACACTGCGATGTGCCGAGCATAGCAATGATCGAGCCGAACTAGTGTTTGGCCAAGCATGCTCGCCCAACACTAGTCTTCACTACTATCATTGTTTTATGACTTCATAGTATAGATCTGGTTGTTTTACATCTACTGTAAATGGTATTTGGTATGGACCAAATATGATATGGTCCATCATACTGTATATATTCAAAATTTGTGTAATAAAGGTGTCCCTAAACTAGTCTGCAGTGACATCACTGTATGGAGGTGTGTGTTTACATATGGATTTCAGTAGAGCACAATATATGGGGGAGCTGTGTACATAAGTCTGTGTACCGATTGAATCAGGGTAATGATGAATGTGTAAAACAAACCCACATAACCTTCAATGCAGTCGATATAAAGGATACAACCTTTAATTCACCACTTGTTGGATACATTTTTAAATGAGCTGGATGGAGGAATGGACGAATGGTCAGATGGATAGAGATACATAGATAGATAGATAGGATATTCTGCTCCTTAGATGTAATTACAAAAAAACGAATTTAGCAGCAGTTCTGGATCCCTCGCATAACAGTAGTGCCCTAAACTATTTCTGCCATCAAATTTGATAGAATCTATTTCAAAGGCTCCTAATGGAACCATTGATCCAGATGTAAGCCTATCCCAATATTGCTACTTATTGACCATCAGTTATAACTACTCTAAATCAAATCAAGCCTTTAATATCAAAAATATCTATAAACTTCCACAAATAGCTTTCACTAGGTGGATCAGGGCTTATTGAGTTTAGGCTCCTTACGTTTGCCCTTCCAGATGTGAGCTTCCTTAGGATAGGTCATCAGTATCTGAACGGTTGGGGTCCGACACTCGAGACCCCGCCAATCAGCTGTTTGAGACGGTACCAGTGCTCCTGTGAGCGCCGCGGCCTTTTTACAGCTTAGCCTAGGCCATGTGATATCACGTTCATCAGTCATGAGGAGCAGCTCAGCCCCATTGAAGTGAATGGGTCTGAGCACCATACCAAGAACAGACGCTATACAATGTGCTTGGTAAGCGCTGGTGCCTTCTCAAACAGCTGATCAGTGGGGGTCCCAGGTGTCGGACCCCCACTGATCAGATACTGATGACCTATCCTGAGGATAGGTCATCAGAATGAAATCCCAGAAAACCCCCTTAAAGTACTTTACAGTGTATTCATCTATTGAGGTCATTATTTTTTTACCTGCAAAACCGAGTGGACATTTTGCAGTAAAACTACAAGGCCATATGTTTTTTCCCCCTTAGGGTATATTTATAGGCAGTGACTGGAAAACCAGTTCTCTCTGTGTAGTTAATGATTTATTGTAACATCTTTGGGGGTCTAGAGAATTAATGTCTGCCTTCTCAAACAGCTGATCGGTGGGGGTCCTGGGTGTCGCTCCCCCCCCCATCCGAACAGATACTAAAACCTTGTAAAGCCCTTTTAATTTTATAGTTTCGTCTTATAATGTCAATTTGGTGCACATTGTATCAGACCCTTGGTTGGCTATATATCTTTAATGATTAGAGTACTTAAGAGTACTTATAATTGACTGGATCTGTTTCCGGTGATGGGTTTGGTATGTGAGGGTGAAGCACATTGGATAAATATATTATTGACTATCAGTACCTGTAAATTAATCATTATACAGTCAGTTTTCACACCATCCTCCCTTATTGGTTCATATCAGCCAAATTATCGGCATACCTCCGGTCAATAGTAATCAAAAAAAATATTCAGTCATCTAAAAAATTTGATTATAATCAATTCATTTTCTGTTAGTTGAATTCAGTGATCTCAGGGCTTTCCAACTTTTGCGAAACTACAACTCCCATCAAGTCCTGACAGCAGGGGAGGCCCGGGCTGCATGCCAATGTTTAGGGTATGTTATCTCTGCACATTGACACGTTACATAGTAGGGTAAATCCCCTGATTACTTCAGTCCTTACAACCCTTATAAAGGTCTTGGCATCCTAAATGCAGAAGTATTTTCATAGCTTTCCTCTAATATTGGGGCCTCTTTTATTGTTCGTCTGAAAGTCATTGTTCTGAGTGAATTCCTAATAGATTGAGAACATATTGTTCTACTTATAAAACTTCTTTCATTTATGCAAATATAGTAACATATTATATTGGTTTACTTATATTGTGAGATCTGACTGAGGTATGGAGCTTTATGTCTGTATGGATAGCGGCAATGTTTGGTCATAATTCTTTTACATATGCTATAATATAAGGGAATTGTATTTTAAGGAATTATATTGCTATTATAAATGACCCAGCTCCAATAATGGAGCACAGCAATGGGGGGGGGGGGGGGGGGGGATCAAATTCCAGCAGATAAAGCTCAAGTACAATATAGGCACTAGTAGCCTCAGACCGGCTGCAGAAAGGCTCATAATTTAATAATATAATATAATACACCATCTTAGACAGGTACTCTGTCTGTAGTAACGGATACAGGAAAAGATGCTGAGCTCAGTATTGTAGAATTTCTATGAGTCGGGTCATTGGTTTCATGTGAAAATCTGTATAGAGAACGCTTGTGAGTCCTGTCTTCCTTGACCACACATAGAGAAAGGCTGTAATTCCGGCCTCCCCCACATATAACGAGAGCCCATGAGTCCTGTTTCCCCTGTCCACACATAGAGAAAGCCTGTGATTCCTGCCTCCTCCCACATATAGAGTCCATGCTTCATTTGCCCACACATAGAAGAAACCTGAGTCCTGCTTCCCCACCCACACCACACACAGAGGAAGCCTGTGAGACCTATTTTGCCCACCCACACATAGAGAAGGCCTGTGAGTCCTGCCTTCCATGTCCATACTTAGAGGAATCCTGTGAGGTCTACTTTGCCCACCCATACACAGAGAAAACCTGTGAGTCCTGCTTCCCCTGCCAGGTCCTACTGAAGTAAAGCAGGCTCAAGCCATCACACTACTACTACCATGTTTGACTGCTGGTATGACATTTTTATGATAAAATGCAGTATTAATGTTACACCAGATATAATAGGACCCATGTCTTCCAAAAGTTCCACATTTGATTCACAAAATAATTAGCGAAAAGTCTTGGGGGTCATATGGATGTTTTTTGTAAACCTAGGAGAAGCCTTTGTGTTCTTTTTTGGTCAGCAGTGGTTTGTGCCTCTCAGCTCCCCCATGGAAAGTTAGGCCTGTATTTCTTTAGATGTTTGTCTGGGTCTTGGTAAAATTTTGGAAGGCCAGCCATTCCTGTGAAGGTTCACTACCGTTCCAAATTCTGGATAATGCCTCTCATTGTGGCTTGCTGGAGTCCCAGAACCTTAGCAGTGGCTTTGTAACACTTTCCAGACCGGTATATTTTGGTCACTTTGTTATGCAATTTTAGTTGAACGTTATATGATGTGCTTCTCTTTGAGACCTTCTAGTCTTCTTCATGTAGTCACACAAGTTCTATTTAAACGGTATCTGTCACCAGGACATTCACTGGTAAACCAGACACAGTGTCTGATAGGCCTAGCTCAGCTGAATATAATGATACCTTAGTGATCACTTGGTCATCCATTGCTTCATTCTGAAGAAAAAATAATTTAAAATCCATATGGAAATGAGCAGTTAAGTGCACTGAGGACAGGCACAAGCCACTCTGTGCACCCTTGCTCTTCCTGCTTCCTCTTCCAGAATCTCCCTCTCCTTCCTGATTGACCAGGCCAGGTTCCTGCATTGTCATATCACCAGCACCAGCTATGGTCATGTACATGATTCAGGGTGACTGTGACTTTAATAACATTGGGACATTGCTCACAATGTATAATATGTGTGTAAAAAAAGCAATAAAAAGTATTTATATAGTATAAAGAACATTACAAATGAACCAACCCAGTAAACAATCTTTATTTGTAGTCATTTCTTTGCATAACCGTTGAGCATTTTGTGGTGGTTGTGGGACATATTGACAGGCACTAATAGTAAATGTGTCTACCAGTACCAGCCCGATGTGCACAGCCTTGATTTCATGCCGTGGCCCGTGGCCAGTAGCATGCTGCTCTAAAAATGATTGTTGGAAACATTTTAACACATTGATTATTATTGTTGAATCCCTGCTTAGACTTATGCCCTCTGTTAGGATAAGAGTGTGGACAGACTCCATCTGCTGCTTTACCATTAAAGGGATTGTCCAGGGTTTTATAAGTCATGACCTATCGTCCGGATAGGCCATCACTAGCTGATCGGCAGGGGTCCGACACCTCACACCCTTGATGATCGGCTGGTCTATGTAACTCCATCGACAGAACTCAGAGCATTAGCTACACAGCACTGTCAACATTGTAGTGGCTGCTTCCATTGACTTGTATGGGAGAAGCACTGTAATGGCAATCTGCTACAATGTAGCTGTGTAGCTCCGGAGCTGACTTCCATTGATGGAGCTACACAGACTTTGCAACTTTATTGGGTCACTTGCCCAAAAAAATAAAAAATCACAACTTTTTTGCACCATTTCAATTCTGAAAACAGGATATCCAATATTCCCAGCAGGGATGGATATATAGTATGTGCGTTCAGCAGAGCTGTGTATCTACTGTGCGTTCAGCAGTGTTGTATGTATATCGACTGTGCTTGTAACAGTGGTTTGTGTGTGTATCTATTGTGTGTGTAGCAGTGCTGTGTGTATCTACTGTGCATGTAGTAGTGCTGTGTGTATCTACTGTGCATGTAGTAGTGCTGTGTGTGTATTTATTGTATGTGTAGCAGTGCTGTGTGTATCTACTGTGTGTGTAGTAGTGCTGTGTGTGTATTTATTGTGTGTGTAGCAGTGCTGTGTGTATCTACTGTGCATGTAGTAGTGCTGTGTGTGTATCTATTGTGTGTGTAGCAGTACTGTGTGTATCTACTGTGTGTGTAGTAGCGCTGTGTGTGTATTTATTGTGTGTGTAGCAGTGCTGTGTGTATCTACTGTGTGTGTAGCAGTGCTGTGTGTATCTAGTGTGTGTGTAGTAGTGCTGTGTGTGTATCTAGTGTGTGTGTAGCAGTACTGTGTGTATCTACTGTGCATGTAGTAGTGCTGTGTGTGTATCTATTGTGTGTGTAGCAGTACTGTGTGTATCTACTGTGCATGTAGTAGTGCTGTGTGTGTATCTAGTGTGTGTGTAGCAGTGCTGTGTGTATCTACTGTGTGTGTAGCAGTGCTGTCTGTATCTACTGTGGGTGTAGTAGCGCTGTGTGTGTATCTATTGTGTGTGTAGCAGTGCTGTGTGTATCTACTGTACAAGTAGTAGTGCTGTGTGTGTTTTTATTGTGTGTGTAGCAGTGCTGTGTGTATCTATTGTGTGTGTAGCAGTGCTGAGTGTATCTACTGTGCATGTAGCAGTACTGTGTGTATCTACTGTGTATTTGACAGTGTTGTATGTATATCTACTGTGCTTATAACAGTGGTGTGTGTTTGTGTATCTATTGTGTGTGTAGCAATGATGTGTGTTTCAACTGTGCATGAAGTAGTGCTGTGTATGTATCTACGTGCATGTAGCAGTGCTGTGTATCTCATGTGCTTGTAGCAGTGCTGTGTGTATCTATTGTGCATGTAGCAATGGACTGTGTATCTACTGTGCATTTAACAGCGCTGTATGTATATCTGATGTGCATGTAGCAGTGCTGTGTGTATCTATTGTGCATGTAGCAATGGACTGTGTATCTACTGTGCATTTAACAGCGCTGTATGTATATCTGATGTGCATGTAGCAGTGCTGTGTGTATCTATTGTGCATGTAGCAATGGACTGTGTATCTACTGGGCTTGTAGCAGTGATGTGTATATCTACTGTACATGTAGCAGTGCTGTGTGTATCTACTGTGCATGTAGTAGTGCTGTGCGCATAGTGTGTGTGTACTGCACAGCTGTGTGCGTACAATGTGTTTGCTGCAAATTTGGGTGTATATATGTACATGCAGCAGAACTGTTTGCGTTTAGTGTGACTGTGCGTCTATATGTGTGCTCCAGAGAGTAAAAAAAAATGCTTTAACAGAAAACATAATATAGCAGAACAAGTATGGCAAGACACTACAGAGCAACTCATGTGACAGGGGACACATTTACTGCTATCATAACACTACATACACCATTGCTACAATTGACCGATAGAAGAGAATATGGCACCTCATGGGGCCCGTATGACATCTTACAGAATCTAAAGTACTATGCATGTCACCTTAAACTGCCTTCCTGGGCAGACTACCTTAAAGGGGTTCTGCAGTTTGTTTAAACTGATGATCTATCCTCTGGATAGATCATCAGCATCTGATCCATTCAAGTGAATGGAGCTTAGCCGTGCCAAGGCCAGTTGATACTAGTCGTGACGTCACTGGGCCTACGGTAAACGGCTGATCGGCAGGGGGTCCCAGGTGTCGGACCCCTGCCGATCAGATGCTGATGATCTATCCAGAGGATAGATCATCAGTTTAAACAAACTGCAGAACCCCTTTAATAATTTGGCATTAGATAGATTTTGCACGAGATTGGGGGAACATGGAGGTACAGTATATAGTAGGGGTCTCTGGGTACCAAACAACAGGCATTTCAAAATTTCAGTAGGTCACATGGGTGGCATTGCATGGCTCAAGTTTACATCCAGCCATGGCGCAGGAATATTACATTATTCAGATGACCCTATGGTTATACGTAGTTACAGCCTCCGTCATACTTATTTTGTGTTTCTTGTCATTGTCTACGGTGATAAACCTGGTGGCAGCTTGACTGGCGGCTTCCAAATGGCAGTTGCACAATCAGCACTAAGGTTTCTTAATGAGTGACCCTGCTGACCTTGACAAATCTTTAAGATGAAAGCGTGGTATTCTTATTAAAGTAACATAATCCATGTTTGAAGGGAGGGAAGAATAATGTCCCAACTGTCTCCAGCACATGTTTTATGAGGCTCATTCGGCTACTTTATTTTCCCACCACACTCCAGAAGCAATTAAAGGGAAATTACAATCCACTTTAAATAATGTGTAAGCTCCTGCCATCATTATTGTTTGCTTGACATGCGCTACCATTTTCAGATATTTATTGAGAAGGTCAGCCAGGTGGCTCTGGAGGATGTGGACCAGTTATGTTATCATTATGTGCAGAAAGTTTACTAGTCAGCATACCTGCTAGAAGAAAATATTTGGTGTCAAAACTTAGGCCTGCGCCCCTTCTGTCCAACTCAGCCCCAGTGAAGAATGGTGCTTTTTCTGTAAAAAGCTAGCACTTGACAACCCCTTCAAAGAACACACGTCAACAGGATTAACCCTACTAAACCAGTCATACCACATTGTAGGGTTGATCCTGCTGATTAAAAACCCTGACATGTAAATATCGGTTTGCCTTATTATTTCAGTAGAACTTGTAGCCCTGTCCTTTGTGAATTTACATAAATTCAGTAGTAGGCCCGTGTAAGGAAGAGCCACACACAGACAAGGCAGGAAAAGGGAATAGTAACATAGTAACGCTGGACTACTATATTACATACTAAGGGCTTGTTCACACGACCCGTGAAGCCGCAAATTGCAGTCCGCAATGCACTGGCACCGACCGTGGCCCAGCCGCATGGGGATCGTGGACCCATTCACTTGAATGGGTCCGCGATCCCTGCGTTCCGCAAAAAGATAGATATGTTCTAGTTTTTTGCGGTGCGGAGGCACGGAACCCCAGGAAGCACTCCGTAGTGCTTCCGTAGTGTTCCGTTCCGTGCTTCTGTTCCGTTTAGCATCTCCGGATTTGCGGACCCATTGAAGTGAATAGGTCTGCATCCGTGATGCGAAATGCACACGAAACGGTGCCCGTGTATTGCGAATCCGCAAATGCGGTCTGCAATACGGCAACGGGCAGCACACGTTCGTGTGAACGAGCCCTAAACAGCAGCTCAGAAAACATAATCAAAGCCATTGTTATTATTACTTAGATGATGATGGACTTTGCTGTTGATGGATCTGTTGGTGTGTGTGTCAATTTATTTATCAAGTTGAGTGTATTCTCTCTTGCTCATAAAGTCTCACCCATGGAGCTGCACCCCTGTATGTCCCCTTTACTCATCTTTTTCTACCACCCTACCCGCACCCTCCGTTTCACCGAGGTTTTACCACTAACATCCACCATTACCTAAACCTCCTACCTAACGCTTCTCCATTCCCCATCCTTCTACATTATTCGTCAGAATCAGGACCTGGTCCTTTCATCCAACAGTATCCATGACACGCATGCACTCAAAAGCACTACATATACTGCCAGGTGGCTCATCCAGCTTTATATGAACTTATCTATTTAATCAAGATGGACGGCTCATTGAGAAAAACAAGCTCTTTTTAACCTTTGGGGTCTCCTTTACTTCCCCATAGATCGTGAGCACTCATGAGAAAGCCCTTATTTCTGCACTATGAGTTATAGGTTAATTTGTTATTTTGTAATGTCTGATTTTGTAGTAGTAGTAGTATTAATATTCTCGCGATTGGGCTGTGGGTCAGTTGGTTCATTAACAACTCATTGAAGCTCCACTCAATCTTACATCGACACGGATTCGCAGTTGATGTCTAAAAATCATATTTAAAGGGATTGTGTCGTAAAATATTTTCTACATTTTTCAAACCAGCCCCTGGATCTGAATACTTTTGTAATTCCATGTAATTAAAAATTTTGCATAGCAAGTGAGCTATTCAACAAAATGTATCTGTATAGCGCCACCTGCTGTTTGTTCTTTTCCTTATTTTGTTGTGCATCTCACTGATCTGGTCGCACATGCTCAGTTTAAATCTTCAACTGCCACCAGCCATATGTTCTGGTCAAAGCTGGGGCAGTTCCAGGGAGAGAGCTGCAGCAGAAAGAACACATCTCCTTGAGCTGCCAGACTGAAGATAATCTACCAGAGCAATTGGAGTAAAGAATAGGGAGATCTCTGGATCCATGTGTGGTACAGGGCTGGTTCTAGCTTGCTAGAAAGGTTAGTCAACCCTGCAAGTAAAGCCATTAGCTATTCTTCTGACCCTTCTATGCATATGCATACTTAGTGTGGTCAGGCATCCAGATATCCTGTACACGGAGAAGGGAAGAGCCGCTGCCAGACATCTCTGGCACTGGCTTATCTTCCCGAGAACAGAAGTATCCAGCAGTTGAAATCCACCCAGTTGAGGGCTTGCCCTTGCACAGTCTGGCAGTATCCAATCAGTGCTGCCAGTGTCAAACAGCTGGCAATTCTTTGATAAGATGGTTGGTGGAATAACAGAGGCATGACACAACGGTCATAAGAATAGATGCTCCACAATCTTTACCTCGGTTAAGTAAGCCTTTCGGCCACGGTGCTGTTTTTAAGATGGCCCCTTGCACATGGCCTCCCACCTTTAGCTACTGTTAGCCATGTGCTTAGTCATATTATTTTCTTATTTATTTATTTTATGCACTTGTATAGCGCTACTATATTCTGCAGCGCTTTACAGACATTAGTATCAAGCTGTCCCCAATGGGGCTCACAATCTAAGTTCCCTATCAGTATATCTTTGGAGTGTGGGAGGAAACCAGAGAATATACAAACTCCATGCAGATGTTGTCCTTGGTCAGTTTCGAACCTAGGACCCCAGCGCTAGGTACCAGTGCTAGCCACCGTGCCACCCATCAGGCCCTCTAAGTGCATGTTCACACGCAACAGATTTGTTGCATACATTTCTGTAAGTGTCTCATTCCTCTGGAGGGGGCTTGCAGAGATCTGCGCACATGTTGGATGAATTTTACTGAACAAGATAATAAGGCAAACGTTGAGCATGTGCAGCAAAGTGAGCTCAGGCTCAGCACGGCTACACGTCAATGTGTTTTCAATTTTCCTGCATTTAAACATATTCATTACTGGCGGGGCCCTAACGCACTGTACTTCATAAATAAGAGACAGGAGGAAGTTTGCTGTAGCACAAAGCATGTTACATACTGACCCCATTTTTATCTGAGACTCCGTTGCTCTCCTACGCTTTGTATCTGTGAAGCGCTATGCAAATCTGAAACCCGGGCTATGCATTCTTTTCTGGACCTTCTCTAAACATCTGTCAGTTTGTAGATAGTCTCTCAGAGATGCTGGATATCTCACCTTAAACTGTGGAAGAAAATGCTGCATGTGGAAAAAAAAAATATCCAAATTATTTTAAGAATGCGTAATGCGTAATGATTAGTGTAGACTATGGATGTTGTAATAGGCTAAACACGAAATCGTTTGGACAGGAAAGACAAAACTACTTCTCAAGAATTTACTATGCTTTTCTGCTCAACAAAAGTTTAATGGGAGACACTATAAGAACTCCCCCCCCCCCCCACCCGAGATCCAAAAAATTGCGAGGCTAAGTGGTAGCGCCTATAGATCCTCTGGAATGAGCAAATTTAGCCTGAGTTAGTCCCATCTCCTTTGGTATAAGGCTGAACTATGGAGGAGTCCCATCTCAAACACATAGGTGGGTATTTCTGTCCTAGAGATCAAAATCCAGCACCATAATGAGGGTGGAACCGTTAGATCGCTGTTGGTAAAGGGCCACTGATGGTGACAAGATGCCATAACAAGACAGATTTGCTATGTTAGGGTCTGGGAAAATGTGGAGGTTGGGTATATGATGGAGGTTGTTATGGCAACCATATTGACACAGTTTCCCCAGAGATTGTTTCGAGAAGTTTGATTACTTATGCTAGTAATTGGAATATGTTTGATTTCCCAATATGTTATAGATACATGCCAAAAGATCACACTGGTGAAGTCAAAGAATATGGGCCCCTGCCAATTTCCAAAGATTCACAACGTTGCAGATATCTGAAGCAACATCTAATAGCCATATAACTAAGAATGTTGTGTCCAAGACTTACAGTGATGGAAATATTTGGGTTGTTGTTCCATAGACCAGTGCAATTCCTGCATTATGGAAAATGGTGGTAATGGAGCTCATAAGCTTTATCTACATGACCTTCTGAGTTATGACATGTATCCATAATGTATCAGAAGACAATTTTTTGTTATATTTCACTATTAAAAATTGTCTGAAAAACCCATTTCAAATACTCAGTTGGGGAATTATAAGTTAATAGAGATGGATCCTTTGTCTCTTGCTCTGGAAGACCCAACTGGTCTGCACCTTACATGGAAAGCACATTCATTTAATTTGGAACTGCGTAATGTTGCATTTCTCCTGTGGGGGCATTGCAACAGAATTGAAAGCTAATCACTGAGACTTGGAGCAGCAGAACAGCTAGTCATCAGCACATCATTATGGACTCATTTTGACCAGAAGGGATTCTCTAAAATGATCAACCCTCCTAAACGGGTTGTCTAACCTTAGATGTATCTGTATAGTGCAACCTGCTATAAAACACCCTACTCACCCATCGGGACCTGTCGGGAAGTGTACTTACCTGCTCCCTGACAATCAGTTCAGCTTTGAGGGTCCACCACTGTCGTCACTGTGCTTCAGTAAACTTCCAGCATGGAAGGGGACATGTGCACTGCTACAGTCAATGACTGGCTGCAGCAGTGACGGTACCTCAAGCAGGATGTCACTGCTGGGTCAAATGCCGCTTGGGGACATGTCACTGTTTCGGACGGTTTTTGCATGCAGTGGTGTACGTGACCCTGCCTATGCTGGAAGCTTACTTGTGGGGACCGAAGTGCAGGGAAGACGGTAGGCTCAAGAACTGCCCATTAAGGAGCAGGTAGGTATTCTTTCTTCAACAGGTCCTTCTGGGTGGTGGGAGATATTCTAAAAAAAAAAGAAAACTATAAGAAGTTGGGAAACCCCTGCAAATCTGTCCTAAGAATTAGAAAACAATAGATGAAATCTTGGCTACAAATTTTCTTCTCACTTTGAAATGGAGCATCTTGCTCGCGCAGTTAATGTTTTGCATAGTTTACAAAGTTGTCATCACTCGCGGTTGAAGTGCCCCCCGTACTCACACGCAAAGCTAGATCACAGTGTCAGTCTAGACATCACTTTGAGTGATCTAACCACTCCATCCTGCAAAATACATGTGATGATAATGAATTTGCCAAGGTGTAAGATGATGGCCGCAGTGTGATGGCCTTTTAAGTGTGTTGGTGAGTTGAAAGTCTTTATCATAGTCTGATGAGGTGTTGAATGACTGTATATGAAATCGCCGAGCATCGTAGATGTATCGGGGGAGGGGGGGGGGGCTGTTTATGTTACAGGACGGAATACAATTATTTAAGTCTAATCTGCTCCAGATTTACCAGATAATTTCTCCTCTTAGTATACGGCAGGGTGCAGCTGCTTTTAATTCTTGGTGAAGAAATCATTCGGGATGAGGCAAGCTTCTTTAGCATAGGTCTGAAAGAAATGCATAGAACCCTTCAGCCAGTTCCAGCTGCTTCAGCTAGCTACTTATACCAATATACTGGTAGTTGCTTTACTTTGTTCATTAGGTTCAGATGTAGCAGGACTGAGTTTGTCGTGTGACACAGTTTGGAGAAGATTTATCAAAACTGGTACAAAAGAAACCTGGCTTAGTTACCCATAGCAACCCAATTCCACTTTTCCTTTTTCTGAGCTCCACTGGAAATTGAAAGGTGGGATGAGATAGCTTGCTATGGGCAACTAAGCTGGTTTTCCTTCCCACCAGTTCTAATAAATCTCCCCTTCTGTGTACTACAATAGCCCCAGGCACATGACTTTGCCCTACATGATAAGTTCACACATAGTCTTGCTTGACCAGGGTCTGGGTGTGATTGCTAACTCCACATCCCCTACAGTTGCATTGCTCACCACTGCCCGCTGCTAGATACATAGATAGAAGATAGATAAAGATAATATGCAAATAATAGAAAATAATAATAATACTAAAAAAATCTAACATGTTATTGCATTTTGGTCCACGGGGCCCGCATATAGACAGCCCCGCCTTCCATAATTCTTTGCTCCAGGTTATACTTACAATAAGAGGTGTAAATGTTGGTATTATTAGTTTTGTGAGCTAACATGAGCTCATTACAGAAATGTTTTTTTGGCAGGCTTATTTTTAGTCTAGCAAAAAACTACACCTCATAATCATGTTCACACCTCATAATGTACTATGCTCTTGCAGGTGGTTGTCAGTGATCTCACAGCTTCAGAGACTTTCATGTTCAAAGGCGAAGGTTGACCCCCATGAGAGTCTCTTAATTTTCCGTCTAATGCTTTGAGTGTCTTATCTGTACTTTGCAAATGAGACACCTGAAACACATCTCAAAGAAGAGTGTTTTAAAAGGGTCTAAGCAAAGGGCAGGTGTTGTGAAGGGAGGAACGTGAACCAGATGGCTGGGAAGAGGCTCATTTTCTTCAGTAGTTTTCTCATGACTAGGTACCGTAGAAGCAGGGATATTTTGTGAGAACAGTACATCCATCAAAGGCTACAGGGGTATCAAAGTAGTAGGAGTATAAAATTACTGGTAATGTCATTTCATGTGATTATCCATCTACTTATCTATCTGTCTGTATCTATTAATCTATCATAACATAACTATTAGAGGTGGAACGACAAATCCACAAATCCCTCGATGCCTGCTATTTCCCCAGTGGCGTCGCCAAGGGGGGGCCAGAGGGTTACACGCCCCCCCTACATCACGCTGTGCCCCCCCATGTGCCCCCCAACTGAAATGTGCCCTCATTCATTTTGACCGATCACAGGAGTGTACATTTCTTCTAAACTGTAATCGGTATCCTCTGACCTGGTCCTGCAGTAACTTTAACTTTAAATCGCCGCTCGCACTGTAACAACTAACAGGCAGTGCAGGCGGCGCGCCTGCTCCTCCCACTAAGTGGCACAGGCGCGTGACGTGACTGTGGGCGCCGCCCGCGCACTGCCTGTAGGCTGTAACCTGGCCCTGTTACCGAAGCTAGCTGAGGAGTGGTGTAAGGTACTAGTATAAATGAGCGGCCGCTTATTTAAAGGTAAAGTTACTGCAGGATATGAATTACATTTTAGAAATGTGACTGTCAAATGTACACTCCTGTGAGCGGCGGGGAGTAGGATCTGTGGATGACACTGTTATGGTGAGGGAGGGATCTGTGCATGACACTGTTATAGGGAGGGGGATCTGTGAAAGATACTGTTATGGGGTGAATCTGTGGATGATACATATAGCATAAGAAGCTATATACGGTATACATCCACATCCACAGATCTCCCTCCATAACAGTGTCATCCACAGATCCCCCTCCATAACAGTGTCATTCACAGATCCCCCCATAGCAGTGTCATCCACAGATCCCCCCCATAGCAGTGTCATCCACGGATCCCCCTCCATAACAGTGTCATCCACAGATCCCCCTCCATAACAGTGTCATCCACAGATCCCCCTCCATAACAGTGTCATCCACAGATCCCCCTCCTTAACAGTGTCCTCCACAGATGCCCCTCCATAACAGTGTCATCCACAGATCCCCCTCCATAACAGTGTCATCCACAGATCCCCCTCCATAACAGTGTCATTTACAGATGCCTCCATAACAGTGTCATTCACAGATCCCCCCATAAGTGTCATCCACAGACCCCCCTCCATAACAGTGTCATCCACAGATCCCCATAATTCTTTTGTACAGGATTTGTAGGATTCGAGATTCGAAAGATTCGATATACTCGAGAACCTATTCGGATTCGGATTAGAATTTTTTTTTTATTTGTCCCACCTCTAATACCCATCATCAACCATATATATTGGCATCATCCATTTATACATACATACATACATACATACAGTGGATATAAATCATATCAGCATGGCACATTTTGACTTGGCAAGATTTGCCCACTCTTCTTTGCAAAAACACTCCAAATCTGTCAGATTGTGAGGGCGTCTCCTGTGCACAGCCCTCTTCAGATCACCCCACAGATTTTTAATTGGATTTAGGTCTAGGCTCTGGATGGGCCATTCCAAAACTTTAATCTTCTTCTGGTGAAGTCATTCCTTTGTTGATTTGGATGTATGCTTTGGGTCATTGTCATGCTGAAAGATAAAGTTCCTCTTCATGTTCAGCTTTCTAGCAGAAGCCTGAAGGTTTTGTGCCAATATTGACTGGTATTTGGAATTATTCATAATTCCCTCTAGCTTAACTATGTCCCCAGTTCCAGCTGAAGAAAAACAGCCAAAAAGTATGATGCTGCCACCACCATGCTTCACTGTGGGTATGGCGTTATTTTCGTGATGTGCAGTGTTGTTTTTGCACCAAACATATCTTTTGGAATTATGGCCAGAAAGTTCAACCTTGGTTTCATCAGACCATAACACCTTGTCCCCCATGCGTTTGGGAGACTTCAGATGTGTTTTTGCAAAATGTAGCCTGGTTTGGATGTTTTACTTCGTAAGAAAAGGCTTTTGTCTTGCCACTCTACCCCATAGCCCAGACATATGAAGAATGCAGGAAATTGTTGTCACATGTACCACACAGCCAGTACTTACCAAATATTCCTGCAGCTCCTTCAATGTTGCTGTATGCCTCTTGGTAGCCTCCCAGACCAGTTTATTTCTTGTCTTTCCATCAATTTTGGAGGGACGTCCAGTTCTTGGTAATGTCACTGTTGTGCCATATTTTCTCCACTTGATGATGACTGTCTTCACTGTGTTCCATGGTATATCTAATGCCTTGGAAATTCTTTTGTACCCTTCTCCTGACTGATACCTTTTAACAATGAGATCCCTCTGATGCTTTGGAAGTTCTCTGTGGACCATGGCTTTTGCTGTGGGATGCGACTAAGAACATTTCAGGAAAGACCAACTAGAGCAGCTGAACTTTATTTAGGGTTAATCAGAGGCACTTTAAATGATGGCAGGTGTATGCTGACTCCTATTTAACATGATTTTGAATGTGATTGCTTGATTCTGAACACAGCTACATCCCAAGTTATAAGACGGTGTGCACACTTATGCAACCACATTATTTTAGTTATTTTTTTTCTTCCCTCCACTTAAAAGATTTCAGTTTGTTTTTTAATTGAGTGGTACAGTTTATAGGTCACATTAAAGGTGGAAAAAGTTCTGAAATGATTTATCTTTGTCTCATTTTTTTCCCAGCACATAAACCTGACATTTTAACAGGGGTGTGTAGACTTTTTATATCCACTGTATATACATACCTGTACATCTATTTGCCATAATCATATTCTATCTATCTATCCATCTATCTATTAGAACAGAAGAAAACAGCAGCACTTGTTGAGTTGGGTATGTAATGGGTGCAATCCTTCCAAGGGCATGGGTTATGGGCCAATGGATATAAAATTGAAGAATTAGGCAACACTCCAAAGTAAGGTGAAAGGGTGGTGGACCATCTTTATTCACCCGCAAATACATTTCAGCCCAACAAAATGAGGTCTTTCTCAAGCTTGAGAAAGGCCTAATTTTTTTGGGCTGAAACGTTGCATATGGGGTGAATTAAGTAGGTCCACCACCCTTTCACCTTACTTTGGAATGCTGCTTCATTCTTCAATTTTCTATTTATCTATCTATCTATCTATTTTTCTATGTACTGTATCTATCATCCATTCTGCCATCTTTTACAAGTCATTGTAGGTCGAATATAAAATAGCACGTCAAATTTTTCATTGAGAAGGGCATATTTGTTTAATTTTTTAACTGATAAATTTAGAGTTATATTTCTGTGTTCCGGCCCCACCGCCTCCACCTCATGTATTGTGGCTGAAACCTTTCTATAAACATCTCTACTCTGGATGAAGAAGTAAAATGCTTTGCAGGACTGGACAGTTTTATCTGTGTGTCAAATAAAAAAAATCCTTATAAATCCAATACAGATTGTTAACTCTGGAAATGTACACCAACGAAAACAGGCACAAAGCAGAGGAGAAGGCACATGTGCAAATCAGAACATTTAACTCCAAACATCGAAATCTATTCAACAACATCAGGGACTTCAAGAGCCGTGCACATTCCAACAGAAAGTTCTGTGAGGATAAAGAACATTTCACAGTTTGCGATCATTGATTCATTGTGCACAGTAAGGTTCCTCTTATAAAGGGTTTTCAGAAAATGATTTAAAATGGCCACAACCAACCTGTCCTAGAATGGGAGCTGGACTGTTTGCCTCCACTTGCAGAGCTGTCTAGTGAGTGGGCCTCACAATAGATGGCAATAGATCCTGCCTACAATATGCCATCATGGCTGAGCAGCCTGACAGGAATGCTCACCAATATGTATGGTAGTTTATGCAAGTGCCAAGGCAGCTCTGTAAGTGAAGGCAACCAGTCTTGCTCACATTCTAGGACAGGTTGCTTGCAGCCATTTTAAATTATTCCCGGATGACCCCTTTAAGCACTGTCCCTTAGACTTTGAATAGATGACCAGTACACGTGCTCCACTACCTTTTTATTTTTCAGCCAATTCTGTTGTAGATTTGCGTGTATGCTTGCGATCACTGTCCTGTTTCATGACCCAGTTTTGGCCAAGCTTAACTGTTGGATAGATGGTCTCATCTTTGTATGCTTTGGTATATGGAAGAGTTTGTGGTCAATTCAATGACTGCAGGGTGCCCAGGTCTTGTGGCTGCAAAACAAGCCCAAATCGTCACTCCTCCGCCACCTTGCTTGTCAGTTATGGGCTATTCGTTTGGCTATGCTGTTTAGTTTTCGTCCAATGTGGTGCTGTGTATTTTGGCCAAACATCTCCAAGTTGGTCTTGTCTGTCCAAAGAACATTGGAACAGATTTACTAATGATGTTGTACTTTGCAATGTCTAAGAATACAAATCACAGCCTTTACTATTCGAGCGCATAGATCATAAATCCTGCACCAGATTAATGTTACAATTCTGTCTGTTTGTCAAAATCTGTCTATGCACCAGAACTTTTTCTGTGCACCAAAAAAAAGTGTCCAAAAAAAAAACTAAAAATATTGGCACATTTTCAATGGCAAATTTGCTTCATTGTACCAGAAGTCTTGTGATTTATTGAGAGGCAACTTTCCAAACTTAAACAGTGCTGCCATGTTCTTTTTAAAAAGAAGAGGCTTTCTCTTGACAACCCTTCTAAAAAAGCTATACTTGTTCAGTCTTTTTCTCATTGTACTGTCTTGAACTTGAACATTTAACATGTTAGCGGAGGCCTGTAGAGTCTTAGATGTGGCTCTTCATTTTTCTAATTTCTCTATGCATTGCATAGTCTGACCTTGATATGAATTTGCTGGGACTTCTACTCCTGGGAAGACTGTCAACTGCCTGGGATTTTTTCCAGTTGCAAATAATCTTTCTCACTGTAGAATAATCTACTTCAAATGGCCTTATAACCCTTCCCAGATTGATGGGTAGTAACAACTGTTTCTCCCAGATCATTGCTGATGTCTTTCCTCCTTGACATTAACACATCTGAATGCTCCAGACCAGCAAGATGCAACAACTTCTACTTTTATGGAGGTGGCTGCACTAGTGTATTATCAATTAATCCATGAGCTTATGAGTTACAGTACCATGAATGGCCACTATACAGTCAACAAAGCCTTCTGTTTCTAGCTCCATCCACTGTATAGTTTCCACTGCCTATGACTTGCCCAAGACAGCTGATCTGTGGGTGGACCCCCACAGATCGAATATAGATAATCTGCAAAAACTTTTTTGCAGTATGAATTTGGAGGTGTGGCTGTCTTCATTTCTGTCGAGCACTCCTACAAAACCCATCTTTTCCACAGGCTAATTTTAATTAGTGCAGTATCTAGCTGTAGCCTGCACTCCTTGAATTGATTTGAGGCCTGTTGGCACAGAGACAGGTATCATATAGAGTAGGTTCCCATCCAGAAAGTGCTCACCTTGCTGTGGTGGATAGGCCCAAATGATTTGTAAGTAATATGTAAGTTCTAGAAAACCCCTTTAAGGGATTAACATAATAATGCCCTGTATTCAGTTTATTAATCTGTAAATGATCCCTTTCTACCAGGGAGGCCTAAAGATAAATCCAACCCTGCACATTGACCATTAGACACCATGGGGCTGGGTATTTTAAAGCAAGCTGATTGACATTCTGATTAATATGGAAAGTGTGCAATAAAAAAAAAATAACAATGCTAACACGTTTTGCAATAAGAAATATAATAAAGTGAAAATAAAGCGCACTCAACTGTACATATTGCTTTAACAATGTCTAAATTCCATATTAAATTGTTTAAGTCTGCCTTTCCCATCAGCCATTGCATTTTATGACATTTTATAAAAAAAAATATATAGGCAATTAAAATACTTCTCAGCAGAGAAGTTTAGCCCAGCACCTGCACTTGCACGTCTGATACAATGATCTGCCTGGTTATCTGTGCTGCACGTTCATAGGCTGCCATGACGGCTTTTACCTGTTACATACATATAATCCGTAGAATGGAAAGAGATGTGAATTGCAGCTGTTTTACACATGCCGCCACTTCATCTGTTTATCGTGTTACTTGTTTGGTGGATTTGGCAGAACACCATAGTGTGAAAGACTGTGCCGCTGAAGTATGTTAAGTATTCCACACGTTGACTTGGCACAAATAACTAGTTAACTCTGTTTTGTTTCCTGTAATCTCTTGGTTATTGACACCAGTAAAACATGTTCCATGTGCCTGCAGCTATTGGATGCATGTGTCAGAGAGCCTGACTTGGAATTAAGGTTTGCCCCTGTTTGCACTCACAAAGTTTCTTTTTCCTATCTGTTACTCCATGTTGCAATTCACCAGTGATGATAGATTCTGAGCCATATTTAATTTGTCAACTAGTATTGTCCAAGTTTGTTGGTTGCAATAAACATTAAAGGGGTTGTCCACTTTGGATAATTCCTGCCTCCTTGCGGATAATAGGTGAATCCACCTTGTCCTGTTCTCCCTTAAACTATTCTGTGTAACCGCTAAAGTTATTTCTTTTAGGAGAGAAGCCTCTGTGATTGTAAGAGGGTGGAACTAAAGGTCGCCTACATTTTTTCCCTCTTCTCTTATATACAGTACAGACCAAAAGTTTGGACACACCTTCTCATTCAAAGAGTTTTCTTTATTTTCATGTCTATGAAAATTGTAGATTCACACTGAAGGCATCGAAACTATGAATTAACACACGTGGAATTATATACATAGCAAAAAAGTGTGAAACAACTGAAAATATGTCATATTCTAGGTTCTTCAAAGTAGCCACCTTTTGCTTTGATTACTGCTTTGCACACTCTTGGCATTCTCTTGATGAGCTTCAAGAGGTAGCCACCTGAAATGGTTTTCACTTCACAGGTGTGCCCTGTCAGGTTTAATAAGTGGGATTTCTTGCCTTGTAAATGGGGTTGGGACCATCAGTTGCGTTGTGGAGAAGTCAGGTGGATATACAGCTGATAGTCCTACTCAATAGACTGTTAGAATTTGTATTATGGCAAGAAAAAAGCATCTAAGTAAAGAAAAACGAGTGGCCATCATTACTTTAAGAAATGAAGGTCAGTCAGTCCGAAAAATTGGGAAAACTTTGATAGTGTCCCCAAGTGCAGTCACAAAAACCATCAAGCGCTACAAAGAAACTGGCTCACATGCGGACCGCCCCAGGAAAGGAAGACCAAGAGTCACCTCTGCTGCGGAGGATAAGATAATCTGAGTCACTAGCCTCAGAAATCGCACGTTAACAGCAGCTCAGATTAGAGACCAGGTCAATGCCACACTGAGTTCTAGAAGCAGACACATCTCTAGAACAACTGTTAAGAGGAGACTGTGTCAATAAGGCCTTCATGGTAGAATATCTGCTAGGAAACCACTGCTAAGGACAGGCAACAAGCAGAAGAGACTTGTTTGGGCTAAAAAAACACAAGGAATGGACATTAGACCAGTGGAAATCTGTGCTTTGGTTTGATGAGTCCAAATTTGAGATCTTTGGTTCCAACCACCGTGTCTTTGTGCGACACAGAAAAGGTGAACGGATGGACTCTGCATGCCTGGTTCCCACCGTGAAGCATGAAGGATGAGGTGTGATGGTGTGGAGTGCTTTGCTGGTGACACTGTTGGGGATTTATTCAAAATTGAAGGCATACTAAACCAGCATGGCTACCACAGCATCTTGCTTCGGCATGCTATTCCATCCGGTTTGCGTTTAGTTGGACCATCATTTATTAACAGGACAATGACCTCAAACACACCTCCAGGCTGTGTAAGGGCTATTTGACCATGAAGGAAAGTGATGGGGTGCTGCGCTAGATGACCTGGCCTCCACAGTCACTGGACCTGAACCCAATCGAGATGGTTTGGGGTGAGCTGGACCGCAGAGTGAAGGCAAAAGGGCCAACAAGTTCTAAGCATCTCTGGGAACTCCTTCGAGACTGTTGGAAGGCCATTTCAGGTGACTACCTCTTGAAGCTCATCAAGAGAATGCCAAGAGTGTGCAAAGCAGTAATCAAAGCAAAAGGTGGATACTTTGAAGAACCTAGAATATTACATATTTTCAGTTGTTTCACACTTTTTTGTTATGTATATAATTCCACGTGTGTTAATTCATAGTTTTGATGCCTTCAGTGTGAATCTACAATTGTCATAGTCATGAAAATAAAGAAAACTCTTTGAATGAGAAGGTGTGTCCAAACTTTTGTTCTGTACTGTACATATATATACTGTATGTCATGTATACTGAATTATACTGGGTTGAATTATGATATTCGCTACCTGTATGCAATTTAAATTATTGAATGTGTTCTTGCAATTGTAATTGCTACCACTAGATGTCACTGTAGTATTATACACCATAGAAAGAGCTGCATGGTAGGAAGCGAGTCAGTGTGTGGCTAACACCACATGGAGTGCCTGGGGAGTCATCATAGCTGAGACAGCAGACTGTAGATCCCAGGGAGTCACCTAATGGAAACAAGTCAGAGCTATGCGTGCATTGAGTGCATGGTATTTTTCGAGATCTACTGTGAGACTTTGAGGAGATGTGGACCAGAATAACCTCTGAGAACCACATTGGTGGTTGGAAAACAAGAGATGCTGAATCAGGTCTGAGAGTGTGACCAGAAACAAGCAATGTGGAGATGAATTCTGCAAGAGTTAATGTCCCCAGGGTAGAAAACCTTAACAAAGTTAACTGCCATCCTTTCTCTTCTGGATTTAAACAAAGACTGGACTTTTTCCATACAGACTTTGAGAGTTTCTCCAACCCATGCACCAGTAACATTAATAGAGAACCTGTCCTAATAAAAGACAGTATACAATGAAGAGGCAATATGTTATAAAGCAGGAGGAGCTGACCAGAAGAAAACTTCTAAAAAAAATGCCAGTTATATAAAGGTCAGATTTTGGGGGTGAGAATAGGTAATCAATATCTGTAGCCTGGAAAACCCCTTTAACTTCTACATAAGGTGGTAACCACACTTCTAAAATGTGTTAGTCCAGACTGGTTTCTAATATGGTTTTGGATAACCGCATTTGCTGTGCCATTGAGGTGTATTTAATAATAATTTTTTTCATGAGTTGTTTCAATTCCTTTAAAATAATATGCTTTTTGAAATTAGCATTTTATTTCAAAAAGTCTAACATTCCTTTTTTATCTACTTTAGGTATATTGGAGATAACATCTGTGGATGTTGGGGGGATTGTGGCCATCAAAGCAATCCACAGCAATTATTATTTAGCCATGAATAAAAAAGGCAAAGTCTATGGCTCGGTAAGTAACTCATTTTGTTTTTTTAGTTTTCTTTAAAATATATATATATATATATATTTTCTATTATTTATATTCCATGGCATGAGTTTATTCATTGACCTTGATTTCTACACTTATGAAGTTTACAATTTACTGTTCCTTGACATTTTCACAGACTAGAGGTCATTTCATGAGCAGCCAGTTTACATACAGATATTCTTACATTGACCTAGTGTGAAACAAATATGGACAAAACACTACGGACTTTAATAAGCAGTTAGACCACTCAGGAAAAAAATATTAGTGGTGGTCTTTCTTTGACAGAAAGCAACCCAAAATGTTAGGTGGCAATAGAAGAAGCTCTACTTGAAGACTAGGATATGTCCAGCTCTCATGAACAAAACATAAAAAACCTCATATACTTTAATACATTGAGCATGTGTGTTTATTAGAGATGAGCGAATCGAATCCCACAAAGTGGCATTCGATCTGATTTTCAGGATAAATTCGATTCACCTCAAAGCCAAATTTCCTTGTGCTCTGCGTTAGCGAATCAATTTAACCTGAAATAATGTAAAAACAAAACAATTCATACTTACCTCCTCCATTTGAACACGACGGGCAGCCATCTTGATTGGAGATCTTGGTCTAAACCCCTTGCGTGGTGACGTAATCTCGCGCCGGGTGATAGTTCACTCCAGACTTTCATTCAAGATGGCGGCGGCTGGACCATCGCGAGCAAATGGAGGCAGTAAGTTTGATCTAATTTATTTTTTTAATGTTAATTTCACACAGTTTTTACACTCAGATGCCACGATCATGTATGAACGCGGCATCTGAGTGGTACAATGACGGGGGTCGGTGTATTGCACCCGCTACTTCCAAAAAATGTGCCTCCTAGCAAAGTAATTTGTCACGGAGCAAATTTTTTTTTTTATTCGGCGAATCAGCCGAATCGAACTTTTCATAAATTCGCTCATCTCTAGTGTTTATGTCTAAGTAGGTTTAGGAAAGGTGTTGGGAGTAATCGTACAGTAGATAGGTAGGTCAGTCTTGCGATAAAGAGGACACCCATTCCAAAATTGACATGCCCTGTATTTCTCCATTGCATCAAATATGAAAAATCTTAATTAAAAATCTCCTAAGGTTTGTGTATACAACTGTTATGCAGACCTATGCATCTCCATGAAAACACATGTACCCTGATCCTGCACTCAACTTCCCCTCTGTCTGCTCCATACTTGTTACTAAGTGTAGGTAGGTTAGAAGTAGGGGAAAGATGGAAGGAGTATAAATGTAAGATTCGGCTGCAGTGGGTTCATTGTCTGTTAGCATGGAGATGCACAGAAACACATATCAGCTGTAGTCACAAAACAGAACATTTTTAGTGACTTTTTATTATTTGCAAAGTTGCCTCATTTTTTTAATTTTAGATGCATACATTTTAGATGGACTTTACACAGTGGTAGCCTACCATTAAAATGGATAAACAATGGTCAGACAACTAGGTCTGATTTACTATAGTTTGCACTTGATGGACATGTGTCTTAACTTCTAACTTATGTAAGCCAATTCTGTTCTATCTGTTCCATGGTAATAAACATTTTATAGATTTATATCAACTTACAAAAATAAAATTATATTCATATTTATTGATCATGTATTTTTTTTTGTCTATTCACAGAAAGAATTTAATATAGACTGTAAACTAAAAGAAAGGATAGAGGAGAATGGCTACAACACGTATGCATCTCTTACTTGGAAAAATAACGAGAGACAAATGTTTGTGGCACTGAATGGGAAAGGAACCCCAAAGAGAGGACCAAAAACGAGGAGGAAAAATATGAACGCCCACTTTCTCCCCATGCCTTTATAACATTACATGAAGGATTTGATGTATTTTTGGACTACGGTCTTGTGAAGAACATTTGTAAAAGAAAGATGTTTCTGGTGGACCATGAGTGTGTTAGGAGGACATTGGAGGACATTTTGTTAGTACTGTGTCATAGATGTGACTACGGTTGGGATTATAAAAAAGCTAAATCTCCAGCTTGAGGAATATGTTCATACGATACATGGATATGAGACAGATGATCTTCCGGGAATGTTATTTATGGGATACTAACTCAAATTCAAAGATCATCAATGCGTATTCAGGTCCAATGAGACGTCAGCCACATAAGCAATTACCAGAAGCACTTGGGTCAACACTACAGAAATAATGGATATTTCTGATGAGACATCCAAAAGAATGTATAGGATCAAGATACATAAACGTGATTAAACTGTTCTAAAAAAATGACTATTGTGTTATGCCTGTGTACTCTACCATCCCCTATCCCTTCTCTGTTTCTTTGTAAGTTATTTATTTAATAGAATGTTTACTATGTCTCTTCAGTGTTTGAGTCGTGTGTCTACAATTTTGCATCTGTTTTTTTCTCATGATCAAAAAAGAGATTGGGTCCCATTTATCAAACTTCAACGTATGGCATTGTTGCCCATTGCAACCAATCACAAATCAGCGTTCATTTTTCAGGAGAAGTTTTAGAGATGAAAGCTGAGCTCTGATTAGCTGTATTGGGAAACAAGGACAGTTTTTTTTAAAATGAGCCCATGTGTTTTATCTGCTTAAAACGTCTTAATATGTGACAGTGTTCTAGTTATGAAAGATGTGGAGACATTTATATGTAAAAACAAAAAATAGAAAACACTATTTATGAGTTGATCATATAGGTGTTAAGTTAAAAGGCAGGTTACCTTGGCGGATAGGCCTGAAACTCGAGGCACCAATGTTTTTGAAATGAAAAATGTGAGTGTTTGGTAAGTCTCTTGACATCTAATGCCAGTCTATACTCATATTAGTACATTAACAACTGTCATTTACAATGAGTTATTATATAGTTTTCTCTACCATGGTCATTTTGTAGTTATGGCTTGTTAGAACCTAAAGGAAGGGACTCGCTGGGCCATACTAACTAAGCGGCATTACAGCTGATGTCATCAAGATAAGAGAAGAACTTATTTTTATTGCATTGAGATTGGCTCGTGATGTAAATACATCATCAACGTAGCATCTAATCTGCTCTGCCCCATTTCAGTGTTGTGCATGGCTTCTACAAAAAGAGATGATAATAACCTGTTACAACTAACTTTACTGTGGGTGGAAAACATCAGGGCCGTAGCTAGGGGGACTGGCAGGTCCTGTTCCCTGGATGTTGGGTGCTAGAGTGGGGGGGCATCAACAAGTCACTTTGCCTTGGCCAGTCTAGTTAGCTACAGGACTAGGGTACAGATCTGAAACTTTGCCCCGGGAGAAGGAAAGCCTAGCTACAACTCTGGGTCATTTAATATTATCTTGTGGCAGAAATTATATCAGTTTCATATTTACCGCTTTTATAATAGTACAGTATGTACCTCTTTTAGATGATATAAGCCAATGGTCTCAGTTGTAGAGCTATGATACGTATATAAAGCCTGTTTTATGAGCACTCATAATCGTAATTCTACATCAAAATCAAAAATTCTTTGTGTCAGGATAGAGTTGAAGAACTTCATATACATATACGGTTATAAATATTTAGTGCAATGGTGTCCCAAAAGTGCTCATGACTTGATGATGTACATTACTTAAATGCAGGCCTGTTATAAAGCTTTGGATGCATATAGATCTGTTGTTTTATTTTAAATTACAGATAATAATGACAGATAATAAAATAACTAAAATTAAATACAATTAAATTAAATACAATTAATTACCATTTTAAACATTTTCAGCTGTAATTGAATCTATCCATCCATCCAACAGATTTTCTATGATCCAATAAAATATGGGCAACAGTTCTGATAAAACATAAAAATTATATTTATGGACCTTTGATCTTTTTTTACTTTACATGATAAAAATAATAATTCTTACCTTTTCAAAAGAAAATCAACGTATCTGAACTCTTACAACTTGTTATAGAAAATATTCATGAGATCATGCTGAAGAAGACTCATTTTTAGACATAAATAGCCAGCCCAGCCATCCGAATACACAAGTAGCCTATTCTTCCAAAACCAATCCAGATTTTCATTAGATAGTATTATTTTTGTGGTCTACACTTTTAAAAATGAGTGTAAATAAGGCTAGGTTTATACCACATTTGGAGAGTGCACTCAACAAGACTGTTTGAAGTAACATACACTATTCCCCAGACATAGGCTGATGTATGACTTAACAGTTGCCTAGATTTGCCATTGACGTGTCTCATGAAGACAACCCCTGTCTCTACACCCTGTTACGGCATACAGACATCATCCATGCACAAGGATGGAGAACTACTTTGTAAAAGCAAATTCTGCTCAGGTATACCCTTCATGTCCATGGGTGGCCATATATTTGTATGGCTTGGATGCAATGCTTCATTTGGCCTACAGGTTAAATGGGTGGGCAGACAGACCTTTCCTGGTGACAACAGTTGATCTCTGCAGATTAGAGAAACTGGAACTGTAGCAATAACTTGATTGCTTCAACAGATTTAACTTAAAAGGGTTATCTTCATGAGTCATAGCTATGCCTGCCAACATATATTAACCTAAACCTATAAAGATCTAATATAAGTCTATGGCTATGTTGGCGTATACAGAACATTGGGAGAATTGGAGTGTTAGGCAATTTTCACACTAGGCGTTAAAACCATCTGGCAGGCTGTTCCGGCAGAGAAACAGCCTGCTGGAGTCCATCATATCCCGCATAGCTGGATACTGCCTTTCCCCGTCCTAGCCCATTGACTATAATAGAACCCGGCGGGGATTCGGCCTGTTTCCGACATGAATGCTGGGATTTGGCCAGACAAAACACGTCTAATCCCAGCTCTCATGACGGAAACAAGCCAGATCCTCACTGGGCCCTATTATAGTCAATGGGGCCTGGCGGTGCTCCAGCCGTTACTGGCTATGCCGGATAGGTTGAAATAGCCTTAACTTCAAGCATGCTATAGACCTAGCCTAAGTATTTATCTGAACCTTTCTTTTAGAACAGATGAGAACAGCCCATCATCTCCTATACATACAGCAGGCATGACATCATTACACTACGTACCATGTGTTTTTCCCAGTGTTCTTCTAAGATTAATGTAGTCTAATAATATTATTTTGCTAAAACACTTTACCTGGTAATATGAGATTATATTGATGCTGCAGTTTTATCTTCAAATTTCTTGTAAAAAAAAAAATGTTTTATTTTTATTCTTTGGAGACTGTATTTTGGTACAAATGAGATACTTACTAATGTGTCTTTTTACTAAGAATTTAACCACTAGAAATACTGGTCGTTTTGTGGTTTTATAAGTTATTTGAGTCAATGCTTTTTACCAGCACTTCCAATGTAAAATCTTTTATTTAAATACTAGCTGTTTTAAGGAGCTTTCCCATAAATTGCAAGATGGTTAGATTGTGCGGTCTTCCTCAATAAAGCTGATAACATAACATGTTTGAGAGATCTGTGTCCCATTACTCAAGCGTGCAACGTCATCTTTTTATGATTGTTGTGTGCATTGTACATGCATTTTGATGTATTTATTATACACATGCTTCAATTCAGCCATCTGTAGGAAAGATTTAAAAGGGTTGTCCCACGGAAAATATTCTATATTTTCAAAACAGCACATGGATTTGAATACTTTTGTAATTGCATATACCTGTAATTAAAAAATGAGCATAGCCACTGAGTTATTTGCTGAAATTTATCTGTATAGCGCCACCTGCTGTTTGTTCTTTTTCTAATATGCTCAGGACATGCCCACTGAGATGCCAACTTGAAATAAATCTAGGAGAGCGGAGATCTCTGGATCCATGTGAGGTACAGGGCTGGTTCTAGGTTTGTTAGGAAGAGATTGTCATGTACAGTACTATATAAAGCCCTGTTTTATTTTTTTACATTAATCATGGGATAACCCTTTATGAGAATTACTTTCATGCTTTTATCAGTATTTTACAGCAACCATGTAAAATAGCGTAATCTGCTATCAAAACACTACCAATAGCTTCCTATTTACTGCAGTGGGAAAAACACCACTGACTTCAAATCGACTTGAGAAGTTGCCTGTTACTTCTTCGAAGTCAATTTCAAGTGTATTTCCCATTGAAGCCAATGAGGAAGGGCTAAAACAACTAGAATTTTTTTCACAGTTTTGGTGGCATTTCCACTGCCAAAATTGGGTCAAGTGATCTGCCATTCTTTTTGTCAGGTGAAATTCATCCATGTGAACCTAGGGGGTAATTTACTAAGCTGAAATTCGCCTAAATTAGGTTAGTTGCGCCGCTATCTGCTACTTCTCCCCGCTCACACCAGTTCTAAAGTTGTGGGCGTAGCGAGGGCGGGGAAGGGGCGGGCTGGCAGGCTCGTCTCATTCTTCATTTTCTATGCCTGTTTTAGGCATGGAAAATGGTCTAAATGTACGAAAGCTAGGAAGCTGGCTTAGATTTAGCAGTGGCGCTAGATGTACCAAAGTTATGGAGAGGCCAGCGCCTCTTCATAACTTCGGAGGATCCACCGCCAGAGCAGGGGCTTTACTAAGGGTTGTTTCACACGAGTGGATGCCGTGCGTGTCATCCGCTGCGTGAAAGATAGCCAAGACCTGATGCGGACAGCAGAAGCACAGAGCATTAGCATAATTGATAATGCTCCGTGCCTCTCTGTGATCTTTTTACTACAAAATCACAGTGAGATAAAGTTGTCACCGTGACTTTGTAGTAAAAAGGTCACAGAGAGGCACGGAGCATTATCAGTCATGTTACTGCTCCGTGTCTCTGCTGTCCAGTGCGGGGCTTGGCTGTCTTTCACGCAGTGGATGACACTCACAGCATCCGCTCGTGTGAAACAGCCCTAAGACTGGCATCTAAATCGACAGTCTTAATAAATGTGCCCCCTAGTCTTTCTCTTCCAGCAGGAATGCTGCGAAGTACTAATCATCTCCACTTAGCCAAATACTTGGATCTTTACTAGGTGACACTACTATTGCTAGCAATCCCCTTGCAAATTAGCCAGGTTTTAGCAGTTCCTGCTGAAGAGAGAAAATGTTAGGGTATTTCCCATCTGCTGTTTATTTTCTTTGCTGATGGCTTCCTGAGATGTTTAGGAAGAGCTAGGATCAGAGTCTATAGCTTTGCATCAATTAAGGCTCCATGCACATGGCCATATCCGTATTTGCGTCCGCATAAAACAGATTCACAAAATTTAGATAGCTTCAGTGCCTGTATATTTCACTCCCATCAATAGAAATGACTATTCTGAAAATAATAAGAAATGCTGAAATTTGTGAGTTGGCCACATGGATCCATAAAAAATATGGATGTGTGCATTACCCCATAGAAATAAATATATGTCAGTGTGTCATCCGTAAAAAATAGCATAGCATGCTGAAGAATAATATCATTGTATGCAAGGCTTAGGTAGTCTGCTTTATCAGACTGTTACAATCCTATTTCTGCCGCTTAGAAACACTATACGGTTTAGGGGGTCATTTATGATCCAGAAATCCACCTATATTAGGCTACTTCCACACTAGCGTTTTCAATTCCGCTATTGAGATCCGTCATAGGATTTCAATAGCGGAAGAAAACGCTTCAGTTTTGTCCCTATTCATTGTCAATGGGGACAAAACTGAACTGAACGAAACGGGATGCACCAAAATACATTCCATTCCGTTTGGTTGCGTCCCCATCGCGGACAGAATAACGCTGCAAGCAGCATTTTTCTGTCCGCGATGTGGTGCGGAGCAAGACGGATCCATCCTGACACACAATGTAAGTCAATAGGGACGGATCTGTTTTCTCTGACACAATAGAGAACACATAATACAACCGGATCCGTTCATGATGGATGTATGCAGTTGTATTATTGTAACAGAAGAGTTTTTGCAGATCCATGACGGATCCGCAAAAAACACTAGTGTGAAAGTAGCTTTAGGATCCGTTTTGCTCCGCACCACATCGCAGACAGTAGCGTTACTCTGTCCGCGATGGGGACGCAACTAAACGGAATGGAATGTATTTTGGTGCATTCAGTTTCGTTCAGTTCAATTTTGTTCCCATTGACAATGAATGGGGACAAAACTGAACTGAACGAAACGGAATGCACAAAATACATTCCGTTCCGTTTGGTTGCGTCCCCATCGCGGACAGAATAATGCTGCAAGCAGCATTTTTCTGTCCGTGATGTGGTGCAGAGCAAGACAGATCCATCCTGACACACAATGTAAGTCAATGGGCACGGATCCATTTTCTCTGACACAATAGAAAAAGGATCCATCCCCCATTGACTTTATACGGTATTCATGACGGATCCGTCATGGCTGTAGAACATATAATACAACCGGATCTGTTCATGATAGATGTATGCAGTTGTATTATTGTAACGGAAGAGTTTTTGCAGATCCATGACGGATCCGGATTCAGTTTCGTTCAGCTCAGCTTTGTTCCCATTGACAATGAATGGGGACAAAACTGAAGCGTTTTCTTCCACTATTGAGATCCTACGACAGATCTCAATAGCGGAATTGAAAACGCTAGTGTGAAAGTAGCCTAAGGTCTATTTCTGGTGCAGATTGCAGTGCAATGGTTAGTTGCGCCACAATCTGCAACATTTCCACGCTCACGGCAGGTCTACAAAAATGGGCGTGGGAAGGGAAGGGGACGGGTTGGCAGTCCCATCTCATTCATCATTTTCTTTTCCTGTTTTAGGCGCAGAAAATGGTCTACATGTAAGACAGCAAGGAAGCTGTCTTACATTTAGACTGGTGCTAGATGCGGCGAAGTTATGGAGAGGCCTTCTTCCACCGCTAGATATAGGGGTTATAGACACTGGTCTTAATAAATGGCCCCCTTAATGTTCAATTTACCACCTGGTGTTCAAAGATGAGTCTGCATTCATATTCAATGAATCAGCAAATTGATCTTAAAGGAGTTGTCCTATATAGGACATTTATGGTATATCAATAGAATATGCCATAAATGCCTGAAAGATGCGATTCCCACCTCCAGAACAGGGCTCTTAAATAACCGGAGAGCTAAGCAGCTATTTTCCCATAGTAGTGAATCGAGAGCAAGCCACACAAGCATGGCCACCCTATCTCCCATTCATCAATATGAGACTTGCCAAAACAGCCAAGCGGTAGCTTGGCTGTTTTGGCAAGTCTCATATTGATGAGTGGTGAATAGAGAGTGGTCATGCATGCGCAGCTTGCTCTCCATTCAGTTCTGGGCTCCATTTTGGAGACAGGAGCGGATCTCAGAGTTGGGACACACCCTATCAGACATTTATGTCATGTCCCACTGATATGCCCCATAAATGTCCCAGATGGAAATATCACTAAAACGTTGAGACATGGGCGGTAATAATTGCCTTTAGCACCCATGAAGAGTAGAATTGCAGTTTGTTATCTAGATGAAGGTCCGTAACAACATAGACAAGAAACTGGAACATAGTACGTGTAGGTGGGGCAAGAAGAAGGAAACAAAACCAAAGATCAAAAATAGTGCCTTTAGATAAAGATAGAAGACTGGGTAAAGGACAATATTATGAGTATTTCCTCTGTCAACAGACACTACAGTGTTGGAGATCTGTAACAAGGAAATAAACTGCACTCGCCCAGCATGCAAATCCTGCTACAGTGTCTTTGTACTATGTGTCAGCAGTATCCAGAAGAAGGAGGTGAAACCAAACATCAGGAGACAGCTAGGAAAGGTTTCTGAGACTGCACAGTGAAAGGTTCTACATTGCTGAAGACAGAACCCTGGGTCCTGGACAAAGAAAAAACTGACACAGATTTATCTACACACCTAGGTGGGGCTAGCCACCAAGCATGTCCTACTCAATTCAGAGAGAAAGAAGTGTGCAAAGTGTGAGAACTGGTCAGAGGGTTGCAAGCTAAAATCATAATACAAAGCTAAATAAGATAATGGGTTGCATCAAAAGGGGGCATAGATGCCCGTGATGAGAACATAGTCCTACCACTTTAGGCTGGGTTCACACCTGAGCGTATTCGAAAGAGCTGTTTACAGGCGTTTTTATCGGGCGTTTTTGAGGCGTATTTTGGGGCATTTTTGTATTTTGGAAACGCGCGTTCTTGCTATTGATCACAATAAAAAACAGAGGTGTTACGCGCGACAATAAACCCCAAAGAAACTCCTGTACTTCTTGGGGCGTAGAGTGTTTTACAGCGCGTTCGTACGCGCTGTAAAACGCTCAGGTAAGAAACATGCCTTACAAATCGCTAGTCAGACCACACATGGAGTACTGTGTACAGTTCTGGGCTCCTGTGAACAAGGCAGACATAGCATAGCTGGAAAGGGTCCAGAGGAGGGCAACTAAAGTAATAACTGGAATGGGGCAACTACAGTACCCTGAAAGATGATCAAAATTAGGGTTATTCACTTTAGAAAAAAGACGACTGAGGGGAGATCTTATTACTAGAGTTGAGCGAACACCTGGATGTTCGGGTTCGAGAAGTTCGGCCGAACATCCCGGAAATGTTCGGGTTCGGGATCCGAACCCGATCCGAACTTCGTCCCGAACCCGAACCCCATTGAAGTCAATGGGGACCCGAACTTTTCGGCACTAAAACGGCTGTAAAACAGCCCAGGAAAGGGCTAGAGGGCTGCAAAAGGCAGCAACATGTAGGTAAATCCCCTGCAAACAAATGTGGATAGGGAAATTAATTAAAATAAAAATTAAATAAATAAAAATTAACCAAAATCAATTGGAGAGAGGTTCCATAGCAGAGAATCTGGCTTCCCGTCACCCACCACTGGAACAGTCCATTCTCAGATATTTAGGCCCCGGCACCCAGGCAGAGGAGAGAGGTCCCGTAACAGAGAATCTGTCTTCATGTCAGCAGAGAATTAGTCTGCATGTCATAGCAGAGAATGAGGCTTCACGTCAGCCACCACTGCAACAGTCCATTGGCATATATTTAGGCCTAGCACACAGGCAGAGGAGAGAGGTCCCGTAACAGAGAATCTGGCTTCATGTCAGCAGAGAATCAGTCTGCATGTCATAGCAGAGAATGAGGCTTCACGTCAGCCACCACTGCAACAGTCCATTGGCATATATTTAGGCCCAGCACACACACAGGCAGAGGAGAGAGGTCCCGTAACAGAGAATCTGTCTTCATGTCAGCAGAGAATTAGTCTGCATGTCATAGCAGAGAATGAGGCTTCACGTCACCCACCACTGCAACAGTCCATTGGCATATATTTAGGCCTAGCACACAGGCAGAGCAGAGAGGTCCCGTAACAGACAATCTGGCTTCATGACAGCAGAGAATCAGTCTGCATGTCATAGCAGAGAATGAGGCTTCACGTCACCCACCACTGCAACAGTCCATTGGCATATATTTAGGCCTAGCACACAGGCAGAGGAGAGAGGTCCCGTAACAGAGAATCTGTCTTCATGTCAGCAGAGAATCAGTCTGCATGTCATAGCAGAGAATGAGGCTTCACGTCAGCCACCACTGCAACAGTCCATTGGCATATATTTAGGCCCAGCACCCAGGCAGAGGAGGGAGGTCCCGTAACAGAGAATCTGTCTTCATGTCAGCAGAGAATTAGTCTGCATGTCATAGCAGAGAATGAGGCTTCACGTCAGCCACCACTGCAACAGTCCATTGGCATATATTTAGGCCCAGCACACACACAGGCAGAGGAGAGAGGTCCCGTAACAGAGAATCTGGCTTCATGTCAGCAGAGAATCAGTCTGCATGTCATAGCAGAGAATGAGGCTTCACGTCAGCCACCACTGCAACAGTCCATTGGCATATATTTAGGCCCAGCACACACACAGGCAGAGGAGAGAGGTCCCGTAACAGAGAATCTGGCTTCATGTCAGCAGAGAATCAGTCTGCATGTCATAGCAGAGAATGAGGCTTCACGTCAGCCACCACTGCAACAGTCCATTGGCATATATTTAGGCCCAGCACACACACAGGCAGAGGAGAGAGGTCCCGTAACAGAGAATCTGGCTTCATGTCAGCAGAGAATCAGTCTGCATGTCATAGCAGAGAATGAGGCTTCACGTCAGCCACCACTGCAACAGTCCATTGGCATATATTTAGGCCCAGCACACACACAGGCAGAGGAGAGAGGTCCCGTAACAGAGAATCTGTCTTCATGTCAGCAGAGAATTAGTCTGCATGTCATAGCAGAGAATGAGGCTTCACGTCACCCACCACTGCAACAGTCCATTGGCATATATTTAGGCCTAGCACACAGGCAGAGCAGAGAGGTCCCGTAACAGACAATCTGGCTTCATGACAGCAGAGAATCAGTCTGCATGTCATAGCAGAGAATGAGGCTTCACGTCACCCACCACTGCAACAGTCCATTGGCATATATTTAGGCCTAGCACACAGGCAGAGCAGAGAGGTCCCGTAACAGACAATCTGGCTTCATGTCAGCAGAGAATCAGTCTGCATGTCATAGCAGAGAATGAGGCTTCACGTCACCCACCACTGCAACAGTCCATTGGCATATATTTAGGCCTAGCACACAGGCAGAGCAGAGAGGTCCCGTAACAGACAATCTGGCTTCATGACAGCAGAGAATCAGTCTGCATGTCATAGCAGAGAATGAGGCTTCACGTCACCCACCACTGCAACAGTCCATTGGCATATATTTAGGCCTAGCACACAGGCAGAGCAGAGAGGTCCCGTAACAGACAATCTGGCTTCATGTCAGCAGAGAATCAGTCTGCATGTCATAGCAGAGAATGAGGCTTCACGTCACCCACCACTGCAACAGTCCATTGGCATATATTTAGGCCTAGCACACAGGCAGAGCAGAGAGGTCCCGTAACAGACAATCTGGCTTCATGACAGCAGAGAATCAGTCTGCATGTCATAGCAGAGAATGAGGCTTCACGTCACCCACCACTGCAACAGTCCATTGGCATATATTTAGGCCTAGCACACAGGCAGAGCAGAGAGGTCCCGTAACAGACAATCTGGCTTCATGTCAGCAGAGAATCAGTCTGCATGTCATAGCAGAGAATGAGGCTTCACATCACCCACCACTGCAACAGTCCATTGGCATATATTTAGGCCTAGCACACAGGCAGAGCAGAGAGGTCCCGTAACAGACGATCTGGCTTCATGTCAGCAGAGAATCAGTCTGCATGTCATAGCAGAGAATCAGGCTTCACGTCAGCCACCACTGCAACAGTCCATTGTCATAAATTTAGGCCCAGCACCCAGGCAGAGGAGAGAGGTCCCGTAACAGACAATCTGGCTTCATGTCAGCAGAGAATTAGTCTGCATGTCATAGCAGAGAATCAGGCTTCATGTCAGCCACCACTGCAACAGTCCATTGGCATATATTTAGGCCTAGCACACAGGCAGAGGAGAGGTTCATTCAACTTTGGGTAGCATCGCAATATAATGGTAAAATGAAAATAAAAATAGGATTGAATGAGGAAGTGCCCTGGAGTCCAATAATATATGGTTATGGTGAGGTAGTTAATGTCTAATCTGGACAAGGGACGGACAGGTCCTGTGGGATCCATGCCTGGTTCATTTTTATGAACGTCAGCTTGTCCACATTGGCTGTAGACAGGCGGCTGCGTTTGTCTGTAATGACGCCCCCTGCCGTGCTGAATACACGTTCAGACAAAACGCTGGCTGCCGGGCAGGCCAGCACCTCCAAGGCATAAAAGGCTAGCTCTGGCCACGTGGACAATTTAGAGACCCAGAAGTTGAATGGGGCCGAACCATCAGTCAGTACGTGGAGGGGTGTGCACACGTACTGTTCCACCATGTTAGTGAAATGTTGCCTCCTGCTAACACGTTGCGTATCAGGTGGTGGTGCAGTTAGCTGTGGCGTGTTGACAAAAGTTTTCCACATCTCTGCCATGCTAACCCTGCCCTCAGAGGAGCTGGCCGTGACACAGCTGCCTTGGCGACCTCTTGCTCCTCCTCTGCCTTGGCCTTGGGCTTCCACTTGTTCCCCTGTGACATTTGGGAATGCTCTCAGTAGCGCGTCTACCAACGTGCGCTTGTACTCGCGCATCTTCCTATCACGCTCCAGTGCAGGAAGTAAGGTGGGCACATTGTCTTTGTAGCGTGGATCCAGCAGGGTGGCAACCCAGTAGTCCGCACAGGTTAAAATGTGGGCAACTCTGCTGTCGTTGCGCAGGCACTGCAGCATGTAGTCGCTCATGTGTGCCAGGCTGCCCAGGGGTAAGGACAAGCTGTCCTCTGTGGGAGGCGTATCGTCATCGTCCTGCCTTTCCCCCCAGCCACGCACCAGTGATGGACCCGAGCTGCGTTGGGTGCCACCCCGCTGTGACCATGCTTCATCCTCATCCTCCTCCACCTCCTCCTCATCCTCGTCCTCCTCGTCCTCCAGTAGTGGGCCCTGGCTGGCCACATTTGTACCTGGCCTCTGCTGTTGCAAAAAACCTCCCTCTGAGTCACTTCGAAGAGACTGGCCTGAAAGTGCTAAAAATGACCCCTCTTCCTCATCCTCCTCCTCCTCCTCCTGGGCCACCTCCTGTTCCATCATCGCCCTAAGTGTTTTCTCAAGGAGACATAGAAGTGGTATTGTAACGCTGATAACGGTGTCATCGCCACTGGCCATGTTGGTGGAGTACTCGAAACAGCGCAACAGGGCACACAGGTCTCGCATGGAGGCCCAGTCATTGGTGGTGAAGTGGTGCTGTTCTGTAGTGCGACTGACCCGTGCGTGCTGCAGCTGAAACTCCACTATGGCCTGCTGCTGCTCGCACAGTCTGTCCAGCATGTGCAAGGTGGAGTTCCACCTGGTGGGCACGTCGCATATGAGGCGGTGAGCGGGAAGGCCGAAGTTACGCTGTAGCGCAGACAGGCGAGCAGCGGCAGGATGTGAACGCCGGAAGCGCGAACAGACGGCCCGCACTTTATGCAGCAGCTCTGACATGTCGGGGTAGTTGTGAATGAACTTCTGCACCACCAAATTCAGCACATGCGCCAAGCAAGGGATGTGCGTCAAATTGGCTAGTCCCAGAGCTGCAACGAGATTTCGCCCATTATCACACACCACCAGGCCGGGCTTGAGGCTCACCGGCAGCAACCACTCGTCGGTCTGTTGTTCAATACCCCGCCACAACTCCTGTGCGGTGTGGGGCCTGTCCCCCAAACATATGAGTTTCAGAATGGCCTGCTGACGTTTACCCCGGGCTGTGCTGAAGTTGGTGGTGAAGGTGTGTGGCTGACTGGATGAGCAGGTGGAAGAAGAGGAGGAGGAAGCCGAGAAGGAGGAGGTGGCAACAGGAGGCAAAGAATGTTGCCCTGCGATCCTTGGCGGCGGCAGGACGTGCGCCAAACAGCTCTCCGCCTGGGGCCCAGCTGCCACTACATTTACCCAGTGTGCAGTTAGGGAGATATAGCGTCCCTGGCCGTGCTTACTGGTCCACGTATCTGTGGTTAGGTGGACCTTGCTACAGATGGCGTTGCGCAGTGCACACTTGATTTTATCGGATACTTGGTTGTGCAGGGAAGGCACGGCTCTCTTGGAGAAGTAGTGCCGGCTGGGAACAACATACTGTGGGACAGCAAGCGACATGAGCTGTTTGAAGCTGTCTGTGTCCACCAGCCTAAATGACAGCATTTCATAGGCCAGTAGTTTAGAAATGCTGGCATTCAGGGCCAGGGATCGAGGGTGGCTAGGTGGGAATTTACGCTTTCTATCAAATGTTTGTGAGATGGAGAGCTGAACGCTGGCGTGTGACATGGTTGAGACGCTTGGTGACGGAGGTGGTGGTGGTGGTGTTGGTGGTACATCCCCTGTTTGCTGGGCGGCAGGTGCCAACGTTCCTCCAGAGGCGGAGGAAGAGGCCGAGGCGGCAGCAGCAGAATAGGCCGAGGCGGCAGCAGCAGAAGAGGTAGCAGGGGGAGCCTGAGTGACTTCCTTGGTTTTAAGGTGTTTACTCCACTGCAGTTCATGCTTTGCATGCAGGTGCCTGGTCATGCAGGTTGTGCTCAGGTTCAGAACGTTAATGCCTCGCTTCAGGCTCTGATGGCACAGCGTGCAAACCACTCGGGTCTTGTCGTCAGCACATTGTTTGAAGAAGTGCCATGCCAGGGAACTCCTTGAAGCTGCCTTTGGGGTGCTCGGTCCCAGATGGCGGCGGTCAATAGCAGGCGGAGTCTCTTGGCGGCGGGTGTTCTGCTTTTGCCCACTGCTCCCTCTTTTGCTACGCTGTTGGCTCGGTCTCACCACTGCCTCTTCCTCCGAACTGTGAAAGTCAGTGGCACGACCTTCATTCCATGTGGGGTCTAGGACCTCATCGTCCCCTGCATCGTCTTCCACCCAGTCTTGATCCCTGACCTCCTGTTCAGTCTGCACACTGCAGAAAGACGCAGCAGTTGGCACCTGTGTTTCGTCATCATCAGAGACATGCTGAGGTGGTATTCCCATGTCCTCATCATCAGGAAACATAAGTGGTTGTGCGTCAGTGCATTCTATGTCTTTCACCGCTGGGGAAGGGCTAGGTGGATGCCCTTGGGAAACCCTGCCAGCGGAGTCTTCAAACAGCATAAGAGACTGCTGCATAACTTGAGGCTGAGACAGTTTCCCTGGTATGCATGGGGGTGATGTGACAGACTGATGGGGTTGGTTTTCAGGCGCCATCTGTGCGCTTTCTGCAGAAGACTGGGTGGGAGATAATGTGAACGTGCTGGATCCACTGTCGGCCACCCAATTGACTAATGCCTGTACCTGCTCAGGCCTTACCATCCTTAGAACGGCATTGGGCCCCACCATATATCGCTGTAAATTCTGGCGGCTACTGGGACCTGAGGTAGTTGGTACACTAGGACGTGTGGATGTGGCAGAACGGCCACGTCCTCTCCCAGCACCAGAGGGTCCACTAACACCACCACGACCATGTCCACGTCCGCGTCCCTTACTAGATGTTTTTCTCATTGTTATGGTTCACCACAACAACAAATATATTATTTGGCCCAATGTATTGTATTCAAATTCAGCGGGATATAAATTTGAGGCCTAGTATTTAGGCGCTGGGTGACCGGTATGGATTTAGTGACAGAATTAGACTTGGAAATGCACAGAAGCGTGTGTGTGAAGTTATTCTGAATGACCCAATGTGCACCTTGAATATTATATACCCTTTTTGGGATAGATTTCAAATAGCTCTGATATAGCAGGAACCACTAAATTATGAAATTGCTAAATTGGGAATTGTACTTCAACCCAGAACAAAAAATGTGCTTTGACGGGCACTAAATAACTTTCCCAGCTACAACAGTACAGCGGTAACGAGAGATTTAGAGGGATTTAAATTTGAGGCCTAGTATTTAGGCGCTGGGTCACCGGTATGGATTTAGTGACAGAATTAGACTTGGAAATGCACAGAAGCGTGTGTGTGAAGTTATTCTGAATGACCCTATGTGCACCTTCAATATTATATACCCTTTTAGGGATAGATTTCAAATAGCTCTGATATAGCAGAAACCACTAAATTATGAAATTGCTAAATTGGGAATTGTACTTCAACCCAGAACAAAAAATGTGCTTTGACGGACACTAAATATCTTGCCCAGCAACAACAGTACAGCGGTGGGTAACGAGAGATTTAGAGGGATTTAAATTTGAGGCCTAGTATTTAGGCGCTGGGTCACCGGTATGGATTTAGTGACAGAATTAGACTTGGAAATGCACAGAAGCGTGTGTGTGAAGTTATTCTGAATGACCCTATGTGCACCTTCAATATTATATACCCTTTTAGGGATAGATTTCAAATAGCTCTGATATAGCAGAAACCACTAAATTATGAAATTGCTAAATTGGGAATTGTACTTCAACCCAGAACAAAAAATGTGCTTTGACGGACACTAAATATCTTGCCCAGCAACAACAGTACAGCGGTGGGTAACGAGAGATTTAGAGGGATTTAAATTTGAGGCCTAGTATTTAGGCGCTGGGTCACCGGTATGGATTTAGTGACAGAATTAGACTTGGAAATGCACAGAAGCGTGTGTGTGAAGTTATTCTGAATGACCCTATGTGCACCTTCAATATTATATACCCTTTTAGGGATAGATTTCAAATAGCTCTGATATAGCAGAAACCACTAAATTATGAAATTGCTAAATTGGGAATTGTACTTCAACCCAGAACAAAAAATGTGCTTTGACGGACACTAAATATCTTGCCCAGCAACAACAGTACAGTGGTGGGTAACGAGAGATTTAGAGGGATTTAAATTTGAGGCCTAGTATTTAGGCGCTGGGTCACCGGTATGGATTTAGTGACAGAATTAGACTTGGAAATGCACAGAAGCGTGTGTGTGAAGTTATTCTGAATGACCCTATGTGCACCTTCAATATTATATACCCTTTTAGGGATAGATTTCAAATAGCTCTGATATAGCAGAAACCACTAAATTATGAAATTGCTAAATTGGGAATTGTACTTCAACCCAGAACAAAAAATGTGCTTTGACGGACACTAAATATCTTGCCCAGCAACAACAGTACAGCGGTGGGTAACGAGAGATTTAGAGGGATTTAAATTTGAGGCCTAGTATTTAGGCGCTGGGTGACAGGTATGGGTTTAGTGACAGAATTAGACTTGGAAATACACAGTAGCGGGTGTGTGTGAAGTTATTCTGAATGACCCAATGTGCACCTTCAATATTATATACCCTTTTTGGGATAGATTTCAAATAGCTCTGATATAGCAGGAACCACTAAATTATGAAATTGCTAAATTGGGAATTGTATTTCAACCCAGAACAAGAAATGTGCTTGAACGGACACTAAATAACTCGCCCAGCTACAGCACTAGGGACAGATTTAGCTGGATATAAATTTGAGGCCTAGTATTTAGGCGCTGGGTGACCGGTATGGATTTAGTGACAGAATTAGACTGGGATATGGCCAAAAAATGAACAGACTATTGCTGGTTAAATGCACTTGGTGTGACAGCTTCACCCTGATGTAGGCTTTAGCCAAAAAACAACCACACCATTGAGGGTTAAATGCACTTGGTGACAGGCGCAGCTTGCCCCTGATTTTGTATATGGCCAAAAAATGAACAGACTATTGCTGGTTAAATGCACTTGGTGTGACAGCTTCACCCTGATGTAGGCTTTAGCCAAAAAACAACCACACCATTGAGGGTTAAATGCACTTGGTGACAGGCGCAGCTTGCCCCTGATTTTGTATATGGCCAAAAAATGAACAGACTATTGCTGGTTAAATGCACTTGGTGTGACAGCTTCACCCTGATGTAGGCTTTAGCCAAAAAACAACCACACCATTGAGGGTTAAATGCACTTGGTGACAGGCGCAGCTTGCCCCTGATTTTGTATATGGCCAAAAAATGAACAGACTATTGCTGGTTAAATGCACTTGGTGTGACAGCTTCACCCTGATGTAGGCTTTAGCCAAAAAACAACCACACCATTGAGGGTTAAATGCACTTGGTCGCAGCTTGTGCTGGCGCACCACAAGACACAAAATGGCCGCCGATCACCCCAGAAAAATGAGACTGACAAACGGTCTGTGCAGCCTAAAAACAGTGAGCAATTGAGGATCAGCAGCTCAATGATCCACAGCTGCAGATCGATCAGTTAATCAAGTCCTTTGGAGGAGTTAATCTGCCTAATCTCGCCCTACTGTCGCAGCCGCAACCTCTCCCTACGCTAATCAGAGCAGAGTGACGGGCGGCGCTATGTGACTCCAGCTTAAATAGAGGCTGGGTCACATGGTGCTCTGGCCAATCACAGCCATGCCAATAGTAGGCATGGCTGTGATGGCCTCTTGGGGCAAGTAGTATGACGCTTGTTGATTGGCTGCTTTGCAGCCTTTCAAAAAGCGCCAAGAAAGCGTCACAAAAGCGCGAAGAAAGCGACGAACACCGAACCCGAACCCGGACTTTTACGAAAATGTCCGGGTTCGGGTCCGTGTCACGGACACCCCAAAATTCGGTACGAACCCGAACTATACAGTTCGAGTTCGCTCATCCCTACTTATTACTATGTATAAATATATCAGGGGTCAGTACAGAGATCTATCCCATCATCTATTTATCCCCAGGACAGTGACTGTGACGAGGGGACATCCTCTGCGTCTGGAGGAAAGAAGGTTTGTACACAAACATAGAAGAGGATTCTTTACGGTAAGAGCAGTGAGACTATGGAACTCTCTGCCTGAGGAAGTGGTGATGGTGAGTACAATAAAGGAATTCAAGAGGGGCCTGGATGTATTTCTAGAGCGTAATAATATTACAGGCTATATCTACTAGAGAGGGGTCGTTGATCCAGGGAGTTATTCTGATTGCCTGATTGGAGTTGGGAAGGAATTTTGTATTCCCCTAAAGTGGGGAAAATTGGCTTCTACCTCACAGGTTTTTTTTTCCTTTCTCTGGATAAACTTGCAGGATGACAGGCCGAACTGGATAGACAGATGTCTTTTTTCGGCCTTATGTACTATGTTACTATGTTACTATAAATGACATCCTGTGTACCAGCCCCATAACAGAGGGGTGCATTGCAAGAAGGGAAGCAGCAGATATCAGAATAAGCATTGGATAGAACCCAGAGTGAGTGCAAGTCTTTTAATTAAAAGGGCACCTGGTGTAAGGACTGTTGCATATTTACTGTTGTGCATTGCTGTGGTTGTCTATGATACATAAATTCAAGTTGTGTGCTGGTTGCACCTGTCACATTATTTGTTGTATCATAATGGTATTCAGTAAAGAATAGCAAATTACATCACCTGCTTTAGTGTCATTGCCTTTCACCTGCAACGTTACACTCAGGGCTAATCAGCAAGATGGATTCAAGTACGGTGACAGAAGTAGGAACATCTTCCTCAAACCTGAGAATACCGATGATTCCAGTGGGGGCACTGCCGAACCACTTGCTAAAATTTAATGGATCTAACCTATTCTCAGGAGAGATACACTAGAAAGGGCAGCCTGATTGTGCAATTTGCCCCCACTTCTGAAGGTGGAGCTTGCTTTAAGCACATTAGAAGGGGAAGAGAGAATGACAGTGCTACTGCAAACTGCAAGACAGGGACAAACATCTGAAAAGATTTTCTTTGTCCTGGAAGATATGTATAGCAATACATCATCTGAAGTTATGGTGGGGAAAAGTTATTTGGCCCGCACCAGAGAGACAATGAAGCATTGTCCCATTTTACAAACTGCTTGCAGGAATTGTAGACCACACTATGGAGAAATGAAGAGCTAGGAGACATCACTAGTGAAATCAATTAATTTTGGAAGTCTGAAGCCAGTCATTTTCAGAGGACCCTGCGTGAGTGGCCTAAACTGGAGCCTAAACTAAAATTACAGCAGGTGCTGAAGAAGGTATCATTTTAGATAAAGAGGAACAAGTTGAGACAGTCCCGGTTGTTCAGCAAACAGCGGTGCCCAGCAGAGAGAAGGGCATGAAAGTCCAGTTGACATCCTTAGAAGAGATTCTAAAGAAGCAAAAAAAGCTCTGACAGTCAGAGGAAGAAGGAGTTTCGCCACAAGTAACCCACAGAGAAGAACATTAATCCATGGAAAGACAAGCTGTAAGAAGGAGTCAAGCAAGATTAAGATGCTGGAAGTGTGACTGCGTGGGACATTTTGCTTAAGACCACCATCTGGCTAACCCAGTACAGCCTGTGGTTGAGGGGTAAAGAGCAGACAGAAGTGCTGAATTACACTCCCTGTTAGAGGCAATGGACTTGGTGATCAGTTCTAGTTGTCAAATATAATGGAGTGGAGCTCTCTTACCTAGTGGACCCAAGTGATAGCAATGGCCAAATCAGTTTTGGGAGGTTCCTTTGCCCTCCTCCTTGTGAGAAGGCAGCACCACCTGGATTAATCTCATCTGAATACCTTCTCTCATAATGAGATAGATTTTGGGTTGATTCAAACCATGGAGCATGAAATCCCAATTGGGGACGCCTGACTGACACAGTCAGGAGGTCAAAACTTTTTTGAAGCAAATGCAGGACATCCATTTTATCACACCAAGCAAGATTCCATGGGAACCCCTCATTGTAGTAGTGAAGAATAAGCATGGACACTTGCAATGCTGTGTAGAGTATCAACATCTGAATGTGAGTACAGTATGAGATGCCTACCGCTTTCACATACCGAGGATTCTCTGTTCTTAATTTACAGAAAAAAACACTTGCAATTTGGCAAGTACCATTTAATAATCTGTGTACCAACCCTGCAAATTTTTCTTTATAGGCATCATAATAAAATGTCTGGAAAATGGAAGTGTATAAAAAAAAACATGCCTCCTCCTCCCAGAGTCAGATTGTGGGTAGCAGCAGCCAATAGTAGTAGGCTACAATTCTCCCTGGCTTCCAAAAGGTGCAACATTGTGGATGAGATTGTCTGACACTGTGCCTTGGAGCCAGGGGTCACAGAATTCCTCCTGCTCCTCCTCCTTGCAACCTCAGAGAAGCTTTTCAGTTTCAGCTGCACCCTCTCTGTATTTACTGTCCCTCCTATGGGGTGCCTTCATTTTTCCTAACAAAAGGCAACAAAACCCCACCATGCACCATTGAAGATACTTGTTGATGTTAATGTTTGGACTCTCATGAGGAGGAGGTTCAGCCGTTTGAGGGTGCATATTGCCATGCAGAATTTAAGCAAATGGCACATTTGGAAGCCTGTATCCGGTATCTAAATGAGCAAATTGAAAAACAGAGATGGCTTGACAATATGGAAAGGATATTCCTGTTCACTGCACAAACACTAAATGGGGGTTGTTAGTTTGGAAATAGCACTCCTGCAATGAGACACTTCCTCTGCCAGCCCAAGGAATGTCAGCTCCAGTAAGCAGGAGACCAGGAGTACAGGGCAGGCCAGACAGGTGCTGGTAGTGGGAGACTCAATCATTAGACAGGGCGATCTGTCACAAAGACTGGGATTGTTGAATGGTGTGTTGTCTACCTGGCACTTGAGTTTGATATATTGCAGTTGGGGTTGATAAATTACTGGGAGGGCTGGTGAAGACCCAGAGGTCATGGACCACATTGTCAAAGTTAGAGGTAGGTGGACAAAGTTAGAGGTAGGTGACAATGACAAATTTTGATGTAGATGGAGGGTCCTTAAAAATTATTTCAGGGACTTAGGTTGCAAGCTCATGGCAAGGTCCTCAAATATAGCAATCTCTGAAATACTACTGATACCACAAACCACACCAGAAAGGCAACAGGAGTTTAGGGAAGTTAACAAGTAGCTCAAGAACTGGTGTAGGAAGGATTGGTTTGGGTTCCTGGAAAACTGGGACAACTTCTATGTTGGCTGCATCTCAGTGGGGAAGGTTAAGCTGTTTTGGGGGAGAAAATGGTTAGACGATTGGAGGAGTATTTAAACTAGGGACTGGGAGGGGGGGATAATTACATTATAGGAAGGGAATATAGTGCACATAGTGACCTGGCGAAAGGTAATGGAACTGAATGATGTACATATGGAGAGAGGGACTAGAATAGTTCATAAGGAGAGTTGTCGGGTAAAAAATATCCAAAAACCTCTTAAGTGTATGTATACTAATACCAGAAGCCTAACTAATAAATTGGTGAACTGGAATTAGTAATGACATGACATAGTGGGTATAATTGAGACATGGCTGGATGATAGCTGTGACTGTGAGGATAACTTACAGGATTACAGTCTCTTCAGAAAGCATAATTAAAAAACAGAGAGGGGGGGTGTCTGCCTTTATGTAAAGTCCTGTCTAAAGCCCACACTCCAGGAAGATATAAGTGAGGGACATGAACATGTGGAGTCACTGTGGGTAGAAATACATGGCGGCAAAAACAATTAATAAAATACTGATGGGGGTTTGTTATAAGCCACCTAAAATATCAGAGTCCACAGAAAATCTAGTAGTAAAGGATATAGATGAGGCGGCAAATCATTATCACGGAGGCTTCAACTACCTAGATTTAGACTGGGAAACTGAAATCTGTATATCTCATAAAGGAGACAGGTTCTTGGCAATAACCAAAGACAATTTTCTTTCCCAACTGGTTCAGGACCAAACTAGAATGACGGCCATACTAGACTTAGTATTACCAATAAACCTAAAAGAATAACAGACGTGCAGGTTGTGGGACACCTGGGAAATAGTGACCATAAAATAATAACCTTCCAATTGTCATTTTGTTTCTTCAGGGAGGAACAAAAATACCAAACTTCAAAAAAACTAAATGTGACCAGCTAAGAGAGGCCATTCGCCACACTAACTGGGACAATGCTGTTAAAATACAGCCACAAAATGGGATATTTTTAAAAGCATCCTAAACTTTTATTGTAAGAGATACATACCCTATGGGGAAAAAGTCAGGAACAAGAAAAAAAAAAACAATGTAAAGCTACAAGCAAATACTACCTGCTACCACATGGGCAAGCAACAGCAAGACAATTAAAATAAATTATTATGGGGGTCCCTGTAGTGATTTTGAGAAGGCAGGTCCTTGAGGAAAGAGGATACTGGTTGACCTGCCTCTGTGCCTAGAAGTCTTCTCGGCCACATGATGCATATATAATAGTTAACTGTGTAGTTTGTTGAATAATCTACCAGTGTTTTTTATATGAACATAGGTTGAAATTCTATACACGGCATATCTGTATGTGGTGTGGTCAGTCTTCTGTGTTATGTGCAAGGGATGAGAAACTGAGGCAGTGTCGGACTGGGCTGTTTAGGGCCTACCAGTAAAATTTATTTGGGGGGCCCACCATACAGACACATTTAAATATTACCTGCTCACTCAGCAGCAAGAAGCTACAAGATGATTGATTATGGGGTCATGCAACAACTTTGAGAAGGTACAGTACAGACCAAAAGTTTGGACACACCTCATTCAAAGAGTTTGCTTTATTTTCATGACTATGAAAATTGTAGATTCGCACTGAAGGCATCGAAACTATGAATTAACACATCTTGAATTATATACATAACAAAAAAGTGTGAAACAACTGAAAATATGTCATATTCTAGGTTCTTCAAAGTAGCCACCTTTTGCTTTGATTAATTCTCTTGATGAGCTTCAAGAGGTAGTCACCTGAAATGGTTTTCACTTCACAGGTGTGCCCTGTCAGGTTTAATAAGTGGGATTTCTTGCCTTATAAATGGGGTTGGGACCATCAGTTGCCTTGTGGAGAAGTCAGGTGGATACACAGCTGATAGTCCTACTGAATAGACTGTTAGAATTTCTATTATGGCAAGAAAAAAGCAGCTAAGTAAAGAAAAACTAGTGGCCATCATCACTTTAAGAAATGAAGGTCAGTCCGAAAAATTGGGAAAACTTTGAAAGTGTCCCCAAGTGCAGTCACAAAAACCATCAAGCGCTACAAAGAAACTGGCTCACATGCGGACCGCCCCAGGAAAGGAAGACCAAGAGTCACCTCTGCTGCGGAGGATAAGTTCATCTGAGTCACCAGCCTCAGAAATCGCAGGTTAACAGCAGCTCAGATTAGAGACCAGGTCAATGCCACACAGAGTTCTAGCAGCAGACACATCTCTAGAACAGCTGTTAAGAGGAGACTGTGTGAATCAGGCCTTCATGGTAGAATATCTGCTAGGAAACCACTGCTAAGGACAGGCAACAAGCAGAAGAGACTTGTTTGGGCTAAAGAACACAAGGAATGGACATCAGACCAATCTGTGCTTTGGTCTGATGAGTCCAAATTTGAGATCTTTGGTTCCAACCACCGTGTGTCTTTGTGCAACGCAGAAAAGGTGAACGGATGGACTCTACATGCCTGGTTCCCACCATGAAGCATGGAGGAGGAGGTGTGATGGTGTGGGGGTGCTTTGCTGGTGACACTGTTGGGGATTTATTCAAAATTGAAGGCATACTGAACCAGCATGGCTACCACAGGATGTTGCAGTGGCATGCTATTCCATCCGGTTTGCGTTTAGTTGGACCATCATTTATTTTTCAACAGGACAATGACCCCAAACAGACCTCCAGGCTGTGTAAGGGCTATTTGACCATGAAGGAGAGTGATGGGGTGCTGCGCCAGATGACCTGGCCTCCACAGTCACCGGACCTGAACCCAATCAAGATGGTTTGGGGTGAGCTGGACCGCAGAGTGAAGGCAAAAGGGCCAACAAATGCTAAGCATCTCTGAGAACTCCTTCAAGACTGTTGGAAGACCATTTTTTAGGTGACTACCTTTTGAAGCTCATCAAGAGAATGCCAAGAGTGTGCAAAGCAGTAATCAAAGCAAAAGGTGGCTACTTTGAAGAACCTAGAATATGACATATTTTCAGTTGTTTCACACTTTTTTTGTTATGTATATAATTCCACATGTGTTAATTCATATTTTTCAGCAGTTAAAGAAATTAGTGTAGGAAATCCCTAAAAGATTATCAAAATTAGGGTTATTCACTTTAGAAAAAAGATGACTGAGGGGAGATCTAATTAATATGTATAAATATATCAGGGGTCAGTACAGAGATCTATCCCATCATCTATTTATCCCCAGGACTGTGACTGTGATGAGGGGACATCCTCTGCATCTGGAGGAAAGAAGGTTTGTACACAAACATAGAAGAGGATTCTTTACAGTAAGATCAGTGAGACTATGGAACTCTCTGCCTGAGGAGGTGGTGATGGTAAGTACTATAAAGGAATTCAAGAGGGGCCTGGATGTATTTCTGGAGCGTAATAATATTACAGGCTATAGCTTCTAGAGAGGGGTCGTTGATCCAGGGAGTTATTCTGATTGCCTGATTGAAGTCGGGAAGGAATTTTTTATTCCCCTAAAGTGGGGAAAATTGGCTTCTACCTCACAGGTTTTTTTTTTTGCCTTCCTCTGGATCAACTTGCAGGATAACAGGCCGAACTGGATGGACAAATGTCTTTTTTCGGCCTTATGTACTGTGTCATATGTACTATGTAAATTAGATGTGTTTAGGTTTGACTCCTCATACCTCCATTGATCAGCTGGCCGATTGGACTGTGACACTGCTATGAGTGATGCATCCCTCTCATAGTTTTCTAGGCACAGTGCCATACAATTAACAGTGGTTGTGACTAGTATTGAAGTTCAGCCCCATTCACTTAAAGGGGTTGTCCCATGAAAAACATTCTGCAGTTTTCAAACCAGCACCTGGATCTGAATACTTTTGTAATTGTATGTAATTAAAAATGTAGCGTAGTCACTGAGTTATTCAATAAAAGGTATCTGTGTAGCGCCACCTGCAGTTTTTTCTTATTTCTTTAACTGGCATCCTGAGATGGCTGCACGTGCTCAGTTTCATCCTTCAGCTGCCTCCTGAGCTGTGATAGGGAGAGCATAGACACACACCCTTAGCTGCAGCAGAAAGGACACTCCCCATGATCTGCCAGCTTGATATAAATCTAGCAGAGCAATGAATGTGGAGATCTCTGGATCCATGTGAGATACAGGGCTGGTTCTAACTGTGTTAGAAAGAGATTGTCATGTACTATATGATGTCTGATTTTAATTTTTTACATTATTCATGGGATAACACTTTTAAAGGGGACTGAGCTACGGAGAGCAGCAGTAGATAAAGGGGGCATGGCTCTCACCAGTGTCTACAACTTCTTCAGTTAGCTGATCATTGAGGTTGCTAAGAGTTGGACCCCGATTGAACTGATATTAATGGTCAATCCTAATTCCTGGAAAAACCTTTTAGAATAGACCAAAGGTTGATGACAGAAGGCTCACTTGGAGTGAGGTTTACGATATTCAACAGGTCTAATTAAAAATGTCAGGAATTGCTTTTGCAGTGAGCCACAGGACAGGAGAGCAAAAGAGTGGTTGTTGTGGCCCGGAGAGGGGTAGTAGTACACACAGTTCCCAGTGTCAGTCTTCCCTTTGGAACTCCCTGGGGCCTTGCAGTGAATGGAGGGTGCGCCCCATCTTCCCTCGGGGCACTCCCTGCTATTGGGGCTCTTGCCTGGTATTGATTGGGGTACGCTTGATGTTGGATGATTTGCCGGGTGCAAGACAGGACCTCTGAACGATGGAGACAATGATCAGGCCTATTGTTAGCAACAAACAAAGTCTCTTTACTAAGTAAAAGTAAAAGTCACAGTACCACATAATATCTGTGGACTCTGTTATATTAGGTCAGGGCTGGCCAACCTGTGTGGCTCTCCAGCTGTTGCAAAACTACAACTCCCAGCATGCCCAGACAGCCTACAACTATCAGCCTACAGCAGGGCATGGTGGGAATTGTAGTTTTACAACAGCTGGAGAGCCGCAGGTTGGCCAGCCCTGTATTAGGTGGTTTATAACAGACTCCTATCAGTATATATATTTTTTAAGTTGTTTTTGCCTCCATGTATATCTACCTACAGGTACTCCACATGTTAATTTATCTCACTTATATCAGTGCAATATTCTCTCAAAATCAGTGTATGGACAGCAACAATGATAGTGGTTATAGTACTTCCACTTTCTAAAGACACTTTGCAGTCTCTCAGCAGAATCACAGACATGCTGTAATGTTCTTGTTAAGTCCTTCTGCTATTCCTGGACTGAGGGGTGCGGAACTGAGATAGGGGTAGCCAATCTATCTCAAAGTATGGAGGATTGCTACTACCCATGAGGAGCTGGAGCATAGGATGGGAGTGGTAGTGGCTCTGGTTGTTCCAGTCAATCATGGCTGCTGTTCCCACACAGTTGCCTCCTAGCAGTGGCGTAAGGATCGCCATAGCAACCATAGCAGTGGTAGTGGGCGGGGCGTGGGCGGGCGGTCCGCGGCTCGGGCCTGGCTGGGGATTGGGAAACAAAGGAGTAGACAGGTCATGTGCTCCGCCTCCTTGTCTCAGACTCCCGGCGGCCGGCGTCGTAACGTCACTCACTCCGACGTCACGCGCCTGCTCCGCCTGCTTCTAAAGTGGGAGGAGCATGCGCGTGCGGCGTGACGGAGTGAGTGACGTCACGCTGCCGCCGGCTGCCTATTTTGAATGTGAAGAGTAGGAGCCTGCCTGCCCGCCCGTGCCCAGTGTGCCTAACTGCCCATGCCCAGTAGGCCAGAAGTGAATGGATTCTGATGATCTTCTTTTCTGCACTGCCAGCAGTCTGCCACAGTAAAAAGAAAAAGTGGAGAGGAGTCCTGACTGTCCCCGACTCCCCAGTAAGTTAGTGAAGTGTCAAGTGATAGATAAGGATTATTAGATAGTAGTATACATACTAGTACATACTTTGCACAAGTTTATTATTTACAACTTAAAGGGAACCTGTCACCAAAGAAATCGCTTATTAAGCTGTTAATACTATTAACAGCTTAATAAGCGATTATTTTGGTGACAGGTTCCCTTTAAGTTGTAAATAATAAACTTGTGCAAAGTATGTACTAGTATGTAGTACCTTATAGTGCTGCATAGTAGTTTCCTAATGCACTTTTTCTTCGTTTAGCCGCATTTAGCCTCCTTGAGAAATCTATGTTTTATTCAGTCGCTGCCCCGTGCTTCAAGTCAGGTTTGAAGTCAAGGGGGCAGCGGCCTAGGTGTCTCTAATGCTGCTCTCCCCGCCTCCCGCCGCCTTTATTGACAAGCCAGATCTCAGTGCTGGGACCGTTCTCCCAGCCCGCATGCGCAGTAAAGGGCTGCTGTAGCCTGTAGCGCGATTCCGGCTCCAGCTCGTACACTCAGCCGGCTTCAGTTTCGCTACTGCGCATGTGCCCGGCATCTTCTGTAACTGCGCTAGTATGTAAGGCTGGCGGGCGCATGCGTAGTAGCGAAACTGAAGCCGGCTGAGTGTACGAGCCGGAGCCGGGATCGCGCTACAGGCTACAGCAGTCCTTTACTGCGCATGCGGGCTGGGAGCGCGGTCCCAGCGCTGAGATCCGGCGTGTCAATAAAGGCGGCGGGAGGCGGGGAGAGCAGGATTGGAGACGCCTAGGCCACTGCCCCCTTGACTTCAAACCTGACTTGAAGCACGGGGCAGCGACTGAAAAAAAAAACATTGATTTCTCAAGGAGGCTAGATGCGGCTAAACAAAGAAAAAGTGCATTAGGAAACTACTATGCAGCACTATAAGGTACTATTTACAGCTTAATAAGCGATTTTTTGTTGACAGATTCCCTTTAAGCTCACTTACATAAGGAACGTGGCGTCCGTTTTACAATAGTTGCCGGGGTCAGTCACTATCAGGGACACTATTATGGGGGGGGGGGGGCCCATAATTTTTTTTTGCTATGGGGCCCATGCATTTCTAGCTACGCCCCTGCCTCCTAGGGTCGTGCAGTGAAAGGAGGGGGCACCCTTTCTTCCATTGGGGCACACACTGATTCTGGGGTAGCTGCCTGATGGCAGCTGGGGTGCCCTTGATGTTAAGTATTTGGATGAGTGCAAGCCAGGTTGTGTATGGTGAAGGAATTGAGAAACTACTGTAGGCTAGAGTTAGAAGAATACATATCTCTTTAAAGGGAACCTGTCACCAGGATTTTGTGTATAGAGCTGAGGACATGGGATGCTAGGTGGCCGCTAGCACATCCGCAATACCCAGTCCCCATAGCTCTGTGTTCTTTTATTGTGTTAAAAAAAACGATTTGATATATATGCAAATTAACCTGACATGAGTCCTGTCCCAGACTCATCTCACATACAGGACTCATCTCAGGTTAATTTGCATATGGATCAAATCGTTTTTTTTACACAATAAAAGCACAGAGAGCTTTGGGGACTGGGTATTGCGGATGTGCTGGCGGCCATCTAGCAACCCATGTCCTCAGCTCTATACCCAAAATCCCGCTGACAGGTTCCCTTTAATGTAGTGCAAAATAGGAGTAGTAGTACATTCCAACTGTACACATAATATATGACATAACATTTAATAACATTATATTATAGAACAAGCCATTCACAGATACCCCCTGCTCTGGGGTACTACAGGATGCTTTCGCAATATTCCTTCCCATAGCAGCAAAGCCTTTCTGCCACAGACAAGCACAGTACCTTGCTGTCTGAGTCCAATGCCTGGTCTTGTGAGTTGTAGACCTTCTCAGATGTACTGTAGACCTTCTCTCTGGCGTACTGTGGTAGTATGGCTGCTTTCTGGGCAGTTGTAGGGTCAGAGATTAGACATCTCTGAACTTGGACCTAGTTGTGCAGGAGACACGTCTTCCCTCTAGGCTGCTACAGACTAGACTCCCTCTACACTTACTGTACTAGTAAGGAGGTGGATCTAGTCCATCTCCTAACAACCTAACACAATATGCCAAGTTGTCAACAATATGCTGTACATACAATGCCATTAAGTGCATGTATATAACAAGTTACAACATTTAACTCAAGAGTAGAGTTGAGCGAACACCTGGATGTTCGGGTTCGAGAAGTTCGGCCGAACTTCCCGAAAATGTTCGGGTTCGGGATCCGAACCCGATCCGAACTTCGTCCCGAACCCGAACCCCATTGAAGTCAATGGGGACCCGAACTTTTCGGCACTAAAAAGGCTGTAAAACAGCCCAGGAAAGGGCTAGAGGGCTGCAAAAGGCAGCAACATGTAGGTAAATCCCCTGCAAACAAATGTGGATAGGGAAATGAATTAAAATAAAAATTAAATAAATAAAAATTAACCAAAATCAATTGGAGAGAGGTCCCATAGCAGAGAATCTGGCTTCCCGTCACCCACCACTGGAACAGTCCATTCTCAGATATTTAGGCCCCGGAACCCAGGCAGAGGAGAGAGGTCCCGTAACAGAGAATCTGGCTTCATGTCAGCAGAGAATTAGTCTGCATGTCATAGCAGAGAATGAGGCTTCACGTCAGCCACCACTGCAACAGTCCATTGGCATATATTTAGGCCCAGCACACAGGCAGAGGAGAGAGGTCCCGTAACAGACAATCTGGCTTCATGTCAGCAGAGAATCAGTCTGCATGTCATAGCAGAGAATCAGGCTTCACGTCACCCACCACTGCAACAGTCCATTGTCATAAATTTAGGCCCAGCACCCAGGCAGAGGAGAGAGGTCCCGTAACAGACAATCTGGCTTCATGTCAGCAGAGAATTAGTCTGCATGTCATAGCAGAGAATGAGGCTTCACGTCACCCACCACTGTAAGAGTCCATTTTCATAAGTTTAGGCCCAGCACCCAGGCAGAAGGAGAGAGGTCCCGTAACAGAGGATCTGGCTTCATGTCAGCAGAGAATCAGTCTTCATGTCATAGCAGAGAATCAGGCTTCACGTCAGCCACCACTGTAAGAGTCCATTTTCATAAGTTTAGGCCCAGCACCCAGGCAGAGGAGAGAGGTCCCGTAACAGACAATCTGGCTTCATGTCAGCAGAGAATTAGTCTGCATGTCATAGCAGAGAATGAGGCTTCACGTCAGCCACCACTGCAACAGTCCATTGGCATATATTTAGGCCCAGCACCCAGGCAGAGGAGAGAAGTCCCGTAACAGACAATCTGGCTTCATGTCAGCAGAGAATCAGTCTGCATGTCATAGCAGAGAATGAGGCTTCACGTCAGCCACCACTGCAACAGTCCATTGGCATATATTTAGGCCCAGCACACAGGCAGAGGAGAGAGGTCCCGTAACAGACAATCTGGCTTCATGTCAGCAGAGAATTAGTCTGCATGTCATAGCAGAGAATGAGGCTTCACGTCAGCCACCACTGCAACAGTCCATTGGCATATATTTAGGCCCAGCACCCAGGCAGAGGAGAGAGGTCCCGTAACAGACAATCTGGCTTCATGTCAGCAGAGAATTAGTCTGCATGTCATAGCAGAGAATGAGGCTTCACGTCAGCCACCACTGCAACAGTCCATTGGCATATATTTAGGCCCAGCACCCAGGCAGAGGAGAGAGGTCCCGTAACAGACAATCTGGCTTCATGTCAGCAGAGAATCAGTCTGCATGTCATAGCAGAGAATGAGGCTTCACGTCAGCCACCACTGCAACAGTCCATTGGCATATATTTAGGCCCAGCACACAGGCAGAGGAGAGAGGTCCCGTAACAGACAATCTGGCTTCATGTCAGCAGAGAATTAGTCTGCATGTCATAGCAGAGAAAGAGGCTTCACGTCAGCCACCACTGCAACAGTCCATTGGCATATATTTAGGCCCAGCACACAGGCAGAGGAGAGAGGTCCCGTAACAGACAATCTGGCTTCATGTCAGCTAGAGAATCAGTCTGCATGTCATAGCAGAGAATCAGGCTTCACGTCACCCACCACTGCAACAGTCCATTGTCATAAATTTAGGCCCAGCACCCAGGCAGAGGAGAGAGGTCCCGTAACAGACAATCTGGCTTCATGTCAGCAGAGAATCAGTCTTCATATCATAGCAGAGAATCAGGCTTCACGTCACCCACCACTGTAAGAGTCCATTTTCATAAATTTAGGCCCAGCACCCAGGCAGAGGAGAGAGGTCCCGTAACAGAGGATCTGGCTTCATGTCAGCAGAGAATCATTCTGCATGTCATAGCAGAGAATCAGGCTTCACGTCACCCAACATTGGAACAGTCCATTGGCATATATTTAGGCCCCGGCACCCAGACAGAGGAGAGGTTCATTCAACTTTGGGTAGCCTCGCAATATAATGGTAAAATGAAAATAAAAATAGGATTGAATGAGGAAGTGCCCTGGAGTCCAATAATATATGGTTAAGGGGAGGTAGTTAATGTCTAATCTGGACAAGGGACGGACAGATCCTGTGGGATCCATGCCTGGTTCATTTTTATGAACGTCAGCTTGTCCACATTGGCTGTAGACAGGCGGCTGCGTTTGTCTGTAATGAGGCCCCCTGCCGTGCTGAATACACGTTCAGACAAAACGCTGGCCGCCGGGCAGGCCAGCACCTCCAAGGCATAAAAGGCTAGCTCTGGCCACGTGGACAATTTAGAGACCCAGAAGTTGAATGGGGGCGAACCATCAGTCAGTACGTGGAGGGGTGTGCACATGTACTGTTCCACCATGTTAGTGAAATGTTGCCTCCTGCTAACACGTTGTGTATCAGGTGGTGGTGCAGTTAGCTGTGGCGTGTTGACAAAAGTTTTCCACATCTCTGCCATGCTAACCCTGCCCTCAAAGGAGCTGGCATTGACACAGCTGCCTTGGCGACCTCTTGCTCCTCCTCTGCCTTGGCCTTGGGCTTCCACTTGTTCCCCTGTGACATTTGGGAATGCTCTCAGTAGCGCGTCTACCAACGTCTACCAACGTCTCCAGTGCAGGAAGTAAGGTGGGCACATTGTCTTTGTAGCGTGGATCCAGCAGGGTGGCAACCCAGTAGTCCGCACAGGTTAAAATGTGGGCAACTCTGCTGTCGTTGCGCAGGCACTGCGGCATGTAGTCGCTCATGTGTGCCAGGCTGCCCAGGGGTAAGGACAAGCTGTCCTCTGTGGGAGGAGTATCGTCATCGTCCTGCCTTTCCCCCCAGCCACGCACCAGTGATGGACCCGAGCTGCGTTGGGTGCCACCCCGCTGTGACCATGCTTCATCCTCATCCTCCTCCACCTCCTCCTCATCCTCGTCCTCCTCGTCCTCCAGTAGTGGGCCCTGGCTGGCCACATTTGTACCTGGCCTCTGCTGTTGCCAAAAACCTCCCTCTGAGTCACTTCGAAGAGACTGGCCTGAAAGTGCTAAAAATGACCCCTCTTCCTCCTCCTCCTCCTCCTCCTCCTCCTGGGCTACCTCCTCTTCCATCATCGCCCTAAGTGTTTTCTCAAGGAGACATAGAAGTGGTATTGTAACGCTGATAACGGCGTCATCGCCACTGGCCATGTTGGTGGAGTACTCGAAACAGCGCAACAGGGCACACAGGTCTCGCATGGAGGCCCAGTCATTGGTGGTGAAGTGGTGCTGTTCTGTAGTGCGACTGACCCGTGCGTGCTGCAGCTGAAACTCCACTATGGCCTGCTGCTGCTCGCACAGTCTGTCCAGCATGTGCAAGGTGGAGTTCCACCTGGTGGGCACGTCGCATATGAGGCGGTGAGCGGGAAGGCCGAAGTTACGCTGTAGCGCAGACAGGCGAGCAGCAGCAGGATGTGAACGCCGGAAGCGCGAACAGACGGCCCGCACTTTATGCAGCAGCTCTGACATGTCGGGGTAGTTGTGAATGAACTTCTGCACCACCAAATTCAGCACATGCGCCAAGCAAGGGATGTGCGTCAAATTGGCTAGTCCCAGAGCTGCAACGAGATTTCGCCCATTATCATACACCACCAGGCCGGGCTTGAGGCTCATCGGCAGCAACCACTCGTCGGTCTGTTGTTCTATACCCCGCCACAACTCCTGTGCGGTGTGGGGCCTGTCCCCCAAACATATGAGTTTCAGAATGGTCTGCTGACGTTTACCCCGGGCTGTGCTGAAGTTGGTGGTGAAGGTGTGTGGCTGACTGGATGAGCAGGTGGAAGAAGAGGAGGAGGAAGCCGAGAAGGAGGAAGTGGCAACAGGAGGCAAAGAATGTTGCCCTGCGATCCTTGGCGGCGGAAGGACGTGCGCCAAACAGCTCTCCGCCTGGGGCCCAGCTGCCACTACATTTACCCAGTGTGCAGTTAGGGAGATATAGCGTCCCTGGCCGTGCTTACTGGTCCACGTATCTGTGGTTAGGTGGACCTTGCTACAGATGGCGTTGCGCAGTGCACACTTGATTTTATCGGATACTTGGTTGTGCAGGGAAGGCACAGCTCTCTTGGAGAAGTAGTGGCGGCTGGGAACAACATACTGTGGGACAGCAAGCGACATGAGCTGTTTGAAGCTGTCTGTGTCCACCAGCCTAAATGACAGCATTTCATAGGCCAGTAGTTTAGAAATGCTGGCATTCAGGGCCAGGGATCGAGGGTGGCTAGGTGGGAATTTACGCTTTCTCTCAAATGTTTGTGAGATGGAGAGCTGAACGCTGCCGTGTGACATGGTTGAGACGCTTGGTGACGGAGGTGGTGGTGGTGGTGTTGGTGGTACATCCCCTGTTTGCTGGGCGGCAGGTGCCAACGTTCCTCCAGAGGCGGAGGAAGAGGCCGAGGCGGCAGCAGCAGAAGAGGTAGCAGGGGGAGCCTGAGTGACTTCCTTGGTTTTAAGGTGTTTACTCCACTGCAGTTCATGCTTTGCATGCAGGTGCCTGGTCATGAAGGTTGTGCTCAGGTTCAGAACGTTAATGCCTCGCTTCAGGCTCTGATGGCACAGCGTGCAAACCACTCGGGTCTTGTCGTCAGCACATTGTTTGAAGAAGTGCCATGCCAGGGAACTCCTTGAAGCTGCCTTTGGGGTGCTCGGTCCCAGATGGCGGCGGTCAGTAGCAGGCGGAGTCTCTTGGCGGCGGGTGTTCTGCTTTTGCCCACTGCTCCCTCTTTTGCTACGCTGTTGGCTCGGTCTCACCACTGCCTCTTCCTCCGAACTGTGAAAGTCAGTGGCACGACCTTCATTCCATGTGGGGTCTAGGACCTCATCGTCCCCTGCATCGTCTTCCACCCAGTCTTGATCCCTGACCTCCTGTTCAGTCTGCACACTGCAGAAAGACGCAGCAGTTGGCACCTGTGTTTCGTCATCATCAGAGACATGCTGAGGTGGTATTCCCATGTCCTCATCATCAGGAAACATAAGTGGTTGTGTGTCAGTGCATTCTATGTCTTTCACCGCTGGGGAAGGGCTAGGTGGATGCCCTTGGGAAACCCTGCCAGCGGAGTCTTCAAACAGCATAAGAGACTGCTGCATAACTTGAGGCTGAGACAGTTTCCCTGGTATGCATGGGGGTGATGTGACAGACTGATGGGGTTGGTTTTCAGGCGCCATCTGTGCGCTTTCTGCAGAAGACTGGGTGGGAGATAATGTGAACGTGCTGGATCCACTGTCGGCCACCCAATTGACTAATGCCTGTACCTGCTCAGGCCTTACCATCCTTAGAACGGCATTGGGCCCCACCATATATCGCTGTAAATTCTGGCGGCTACTGGGACCTGAGGTAGTTGGTACACTAGGACGTGTGGATGTGGCAGAACGGCCACGTCCTCTCCCAGCACCAGAGGGTCCACTAACATCACCACGACCATGTCCACGTCCGCGTCCCTTACTAGATGTTTTCCTCATTGTTATGGTTCACCACAACAACAAAAATATTATTTGGCCCAATGTATTGTATTCAAATTCAGCGGGATATAAATTTGAGGCCTAGTATTTAGGCGCTGGGTGACCGGTATGGATTTACTAACAGAATTGGACTTGGAAATGCACAGTAGCGTGTGTGTGAAGTTATTCTGAATGACCCTATGTGCACCTTGAATATTATATACCCTTTTAGGGATAGATTTCAAATAGCTCTGATATAGCAGAAACCACTAAATTATGAAATTGCTAAATTGGGAATTGTATTTCAACCCAGAACAAAAAATGTGCTTTGACGGACACTAAATAACTTTCCCAGCCACAACAGGACAGCGGTAACGAGAGATTTAGCGGGATATAAATTTGAGGCCTAGTATTTAGGCGCTGGGTGACCGGTATGGATTTACTAACAGAATTGGACTTGGAAATGCACAGTAGCGTGTGTGTGAAGTTATTCTGAATGACCCTATGTGCACCTTGAATATTATATACCCTTTTAGGGATAGATTTCAAATAGCTCTGATATAGCAGAAACCACTAAATTATGAAATTGCTAAATTGGGAATTGTATTTCAACCCAGAACAAAAAATGTGCTTTGACAGACACTAAATAACTTTCCCAGCCACAACAGGACAGCGGTAACGAGAGATTTAGCGGGATATAAATTTGAGGCCTAGTATTTAGGCGCTGGGTGACCGGTATGGATTTACTAACAGAATTGGACTTGGAAATGCACAGTAGCGTGTGTGTGAAGTTATTCTGAATGACCCTATGTGCACCTTGAATATTATATACCCTTTTAGGGATAGATTTCAAATAGCTCTGATATAGCAGAAACCACTAAATTATGAAATTGCTAAATTGGGAATTGTATTTCAACCCAGAACAAAAAATGTGCTTTGACGGACACTAAATAACTTTCCCAGCCACAACAGGACAGCGGTAACGAGAGATTTAGCGGGATATAAATTTGAGGCCTAGTATTTAGGCGCTGGGTGACCGGTATGGATTTACTAACAGAATTGGACTTGGAAATGCACAGTAGCGTGTGTGTGAAGTTATTCTGAATGACCCTATGTGCACCTTGAATATTATATACCCTTTTAGGGATAGATTTCAAATAGCTCTGATATAGCAGAAACCACTAAATTATGAAATTGCTAAATTGGGAATTGTATTTCAACCCAGAACAAAAAATGTGCTTTGACGGACACTAAATAACTTTCCCAGCCACAACAGGACAGCGGTAACGACAGATTTAGCGGGATATAAATTTGAGGCCTAGTATTTAGGCGCTGGGTGACCGGTATGGATTTACTAACAGAATTGGACTTGGAAATGCACAGTAGCGTGTGTGTGAAGTTATTCTGAATGACCCTATGTGCACCTTAAATATTATATACCCTTTTAGGGATAGATTTCAAATAGCTCTGATATAGCAGAAACCACTAAATTATGAAATTGCTAAATTGGGATTTGTATTTCAACCCTGAACAAAAAATGTGCTTTGACGGACACTAAATAACTTGCCCAGCCACAACAGTACAGCGGTAACGACAGATTTAGCGGGATATAAATTTGAGGCCTAGTATTTAGGCGCTGGGTGACCGGTATGGATTTAGTGACAGAATTAGACTGGGATATGGCCAAAAAATAACCACACTATTGCTGGTTAAATGTACTTGGTGACGGGCGCAGCTTGCCCCTGATGTAGTATATGGCCAAAAAATGAACAGACTATTGCTGGTTAAATGCACTTGGTGTGATAGCTTGACCAACCACACTACTGAGGGTTAAATGCACTTGGTGACAGGCGCAGCTTGCCCCTGATGTAGTATATGGCCAAAAAATGAACAGACTATTGCTGGTTAAATGCACTTGGTGACGGGCGCAGCTTGCCCCTGATTTAGTATATGGCCAAAAAATGAACAGACTATTGCTGGTTAAATGCACTTGGTGTGATAGCTTGACCAACCACACTACTGAGGGTTAAATGCACTTGGTGACGGGCGCAGCTTGCCCCTGATGTAGTATATGGCCAAAAAATGAACAGACTATTGCTGGTTAAATGCACTTGGTGACGGGCGCAGCTTGCCCCTGATTTAGTATATGGCCAAAAAATGAACAGACTATTGCTGGTTAAATGCACTTGGTGTGATAGCTTGACCAACCACACTACTGAGGGTTAAATGCACTTGGTGACGGGCGCAGCTTGCCCTTGATGTAGTATATGGCCAAAAAATAAACAGACTATTGCTGGTTAAATGCACTTGGTGTCGCAGCTTGACCAACCACACTACTGAGGGTTAAATGCACTTGGTGACGGGCGCAGCTTGCCCCTGATGTAGTATATGGCCAAAAAATAAACAGACTATTGCTGGTTAAATGCACTTGGTGTGACAGCTTCACCCTGATGTAGGCTTTAGCCAAAAAACAACCACACCATTGAGGGTTAAATGCACTTGGTGACAGGCGCAGCTTGCCCCTGATGTAGTATATGGCCAAAAAATAAACAGACTATTGCTGGTTAAATGCACTTGGTGTGACAGCTTCACCCTGATGTAGGCTTTAGCCAAAAAACAACCACACCATTGAGGGTTAAATGCACTTGGTCGCAGCTTGTGCTGGCGCACCACAAGACACAAAATGGCCGCCGATCACCCCAGAAAAATGTGACTGACAAACGGTCTGGGCAGCCTAAAAACAGTGAGCAATTGAGTATCAGCAGCTCAATGATCCACAGCTGCAGATCGATCAATAATCAAGTCCTTTGGAGGAGTTAATCTGCCTAATCTCGCCCTACTGTCGCAGCCGCAACCTCTCCCTACGCTAATCAGAGCAGAGTGACGGGCGGCGCTATGTGACTCCAGCTTAAATAGAGGCTGGGTCACATGGTGCTCTGGCCAATCACAGCCATGCCAATAGTAGGCATGGCTGTGATGGCCTCTTGGGGCAAGTAGTATGACGCTTGTTGATTGGCTGCTTTGCAGCCTTTCAAAAAGCGCCAAGAAAGCGTCACAAAAGCGCCAAGAAAGCGACGAACACCGAACCCGAACCCGGACTTTTACGAAAATGTCCGGGTTCGGGTCCGTGTCACGGACACCCCAAAATTCGGTACGAACCCGAACTATACAGTTCGAGTTCGCTCATCCCTACTCAAGAGGCATTGCACTAACTTTGTCAATGGCAATTAACCCTTTATAGTAGTACTTCTGTGGTTCTGCCCCTACTACCAGCAATTGATCTGCTCAGGTAAAAGGATTCTTAATATTGTCAGTAATATAGTTACTTTCCTATCACCAGGGTTAGCAGCTTCTTCTTACAGCTGTCAAGCAGCTTATTAGAGGATAATCCTTGCTTTATCCTTTATGGTGATTTTTCATATCATCATTGTATTGACTGCGGGCAATTTTAACTGAAAAATTCCATTTAATAGATAAGTATTTGTTGAATTTGGCATCAGGTGTCTAGAACTTAGTTACAATGCCATTTTTGCTTTCCAGTTTCCATATAAGTACACATAAAGTTAATGAAATGCAGCCTGCATGCTGCAGTAACCGCGCTGAAAGATGCTTATAAATCGACATACCCCACCGTTAAGATGAAAGTAGAAGTTTACTTAGGACATTTTCCATTGGACTCTCTAAAAGTAGAAAATTAATTTGATTATGTTTTGTCAACAAGAGATTAAGGTAACAAAGGCGAATCTGAGACATAATAAAACAGATGTTATAATTCTGTACAAAATGAAATTGACTGAATTATTGTTTCAGGATAAAACGTGGCTCCTTATTGGGATCTTGCATGGTTAAGTTAGTGCACGCTACTGCAGATCATTGCTGGCTTTGGAGAGAAGCGTCACCTGCAGACTCCGGGATTTCCCCACACAGGTTTAAGCTTGGAGCTTTGTCGCAATGTCATACATAAGCAGAGGCATGGAATGCTCTGGCTATAGAAGCCTCTGATCCTCAGTTTATGCTGGACTCTTAAGAGGTGCAGACAGACACGCACTGCTCCGTCTCAAGGAACAGCGACAGAAGAAAAAGGTTTGTCTTTTGCCTTTGAAATCTGAACTAAGCAACGGCTTATGGACCTTTCTGTTTCCAATCCACAATCCTGCAGGGTTTCATAATTCTTGGTGCATTGAGAGAGCAGAGAGAGAGCAGAGAGAGAGAGCAAGTTATAGTAACTGTGTGAAATGTGTGGTCATTCTGTACTAACATAACGTACAGGCCTGATTTGGAGAGACTTTGTATGTATAAGGATATTATAAAATGATAATATACTTAAAGGGTTTTTTGAGAGTTTGATATTGATGGCCTATCCTCTGGACTCTCGGCACCCTCACCGATGAGCTGCTTGAAATGGCCACTGTGCTCCAGTGACCGCCATGGCCTTCTTACAGCTTACCCTAGGCCAGTGACATCAAGTTCATCAGTCACGAGGTCTAGGTACAGCTTAGTCTCATTCAAGTGAATTACCAAGGAAGCTGGTAAGCTTTGAGGAGGCAGCGCAGCGGCACTCACCACAGTGTCGCGGCCTACTCAAGCAGCTGATCAACGGGGTCCCAGGTGTCAACCCATGACCAATCAGATACTGATGTCATATCCTGAGGATAGGTCATCAGTGTAAAAAACACCTTCAACTTTAAGTTGCCTCACATGGCCTATTGGGGAAGATGGATGTCATAGGTCCATCTCATGCTCTATTAGCTCTAGCTATGGGCCGCTGGAAAGAGCAGCTCCTACTTTGGAGGACTCAGGGTAGCCATGTAGTCCATGGTCATCTATTCATTCAAAAGGGGACCATGCAATACCATGTGCTTTTCTGCAGTGGCTGTGCAGCTGCTTGAGTTTTAGATGCTGGCTTCTGACTAAAAGTCTTCAACCAGTCATTTCTAGCATTTCACCGGAGAGTAAAATTATGCAGGAACATGGTCTTGTCAATCAAGAAGAAGAGGGTGGAGTTAGCAGAAGAAGACAGGAAGAGCAAGGGTGCACAGAGATGGAGGCGCTGGTAGAGGAAGCAGGAGGAGCAAGTGCTCACAGAGTGGCTTGGGACGTCCTTTGGTGCACTTCATTGCTCATTTGCATATGAATTAAAATTACTTTTTCTCCAGAATAAAGCAATAGAAGTAAAACGTTGTCATTACATTCAGCTGAGCTAGCCCTACAAGACGTTGTGCCTGGCTTAACAAGTGCATTTTTTGATAGCAGACTCCCTTTAAAAACACCAATAGATAGAGAGGGTATGAAGGCAGAGATGGCCTCATTTTTTTTCCCCAATTTCATGAGTGATCAGAATTACCTAATAATCGCCTTTGATCTGTCGGAAAATAAGCGTACTTCTGTAGTCAACTACTTTGTGTACATCTTCAGAATAGCTCCCTGGATCAACGACCCGTCTCTAGTAACTATAACCTGTGTGGGGATTCGCTTTGGTAGGCAGGGTAAGCGGACGCAGTACAGAGGCAAAAAACAAGGTTCAAATCAAAGTTCAGTGTTTATTCACACATAGCAAAAAAACAAGCCAAAAGAAAGTGTTCAGTTTTGGTGCCTGTTCACACCACACAAAGTTCACAGTGCAAAAAGACGTCACCTGGTCAGCAGATGATTTTCACCCAGAGTCCGCAGCAGTCTTTGGTGGCCTGTTTCCCCAGCCTATGGCTCACACAAACAGATGCCTCAGTGTCTCAAACCACAGACTCCTCAGCTCCTCTGACATGGAGGATAATCCACCCCTGAACATGCTGGCTGGGTTTTTTATATTCCAGCCAAAACCCGGCCTGGAACCGTGGGGAACAGCCACCCACCCTGCTCTTTGGCTGCTCCCAATAAGAACCGGCCCGGATTGGCTTTACAGCCATTCTAACAGTTGAAGTGTCAGATTGCACTACAGACCTGACACTTCAGGAAAAAACCCGGTTCTTACCTCACCGAGGCCAGGAACCTCGGTGACACGTATCTTCCGTCAAAGACGGCTCCTTGTTCCTTCTTACATACCTCCCCCCTTTGTTCAACCCTGAGGGGGTGAACACTTGACAGACAGTGTACGCGGGATAGGGCATCCGCGTTTCCCTGTAACCTGCCTGCCCTGTGTTCCACGGAAAACTTAAAATTTTGCAAAGATAAGAACCACCTGGTGACCCGAGCATTCCTCTCTTTGGCCTGGCTCATCCATTTCAAAGGGGAGTGGTCGGTCACCAGACGGAACCTTCTCCCCAAAAGGTAGTAGCGGAGAGACTCGAGTGCCCACTTGATGGCCAGGCACTCTCTCTCCACTATACTGTACCTAGTCTCGGCTGGGGTGAGCTTCCGGCTGAGGAAGACAACGGGATGCTCCTCCCCGTCAATATCTTGAGATAGTACAGCACCGAGACCTACCTCGGAGGCATCGGTCTGCACTATAAACTCCCTTTTGAAGTCGGGCGTCACCAAAACCGGGGACCCACACAGGGCCGACTTCAAAGCGGAGAAAGCCTTTTCCGCCTGCTCATTCCAGTGGACCGTCACTGACTTGCGTCCCTTCAAAAGGCCTGTCAATGGTGCGGCGACTGTAGCAAAATTGGGGACAAACCTCATATAGTACCCCACCATACCCAGGAACGACTTTACTTGCCGAGTAGAGACAGGTCGGGGCCAATTCCTAATTGCCTCAATTTTGTTCACCTGAGGTTTGATCACTCCGCGCCCAATGACATACCCCAGGTACTTGGTCTCTTCTAACCCTATCAAGCACTTTTTTGGGTTAGCGGTTAAGCCAGCCTTCCTAAGGGAGTCCACTACAGCCTGGACTTTAGGCAAGTGACTTTCCCAGTCGGTGCTATGGACAACGATATCGTCCAGGTACGCTGAAGCGTATCGACGATGTGGACGGAGTACAATATCCATTAACCTTTGAAACGTGGCGGGAGCGCCATGTAGGCCAAAGGGTAATACCTTGTACTGATACAGCCCCTCTGGCGTGACGAAAGCCGTTTTTTCTTTGGCAGCCTCAGTCAAGGGTACCTGCCAGTACCCTTTGGTGAGGTCCAACACAGAAAAATACCGGGCTTGGCCCAACTTTTCAATAAGCTCATCCACTCGGGGCATGGGATACGCGTCAAACTTGGACACCTCATTAAGTTTGCGGAAGTCATTACAAAACCGCAATGTCCCGTCTGGCTTGGGTATTAATACTATCGGACTGGCCCACTCACTTTTTGACTCCTCGATGACACCCAGCTGGAGCATTAGCTGCACTTCCTCTGTGATGGCTTGTCGCCTAGCCTCGGGTACCCGGTACGGTTTTAACCGGACTTTCGCCTGAGGCTCAGTGACAATGTCATGCCGGATTACGGACGTGCGTCCAGGGAGGTCTGAGAACACATCCGTATTCCGACTAATGAACTCCCTGGCTTCCTGAGCCTGTTTAGAGGAGAGGCTGTCAGCAATTTTCACTGTGACAGCCGCTTCCCCTGCTTCAGACTGAGGGGCCAAAACCGCTTCCCCTAGGAACCCTGGTCGTGGGCTGTCTTCCGTATAGGTTTCCCTTTCCTTCCACGGCTTGAGCAGATTCACATGGTACACCTGCTCCGGCTTTCGCCTCCCTGGCTGGTGTACTTTGTAATCTACTGGTCCAATATTTTCTAGTACCTCGTAGGGCCCCTGCCACCTAGCTAGGAACTTACTATCTACCGTTGGTACCAGAACCAACACCCGATCACCCGGGTTAAAGTTTCGGATCCGAGCCTGCCGATTATAGACCCTACTCTGGGCTCGCTGCGCTGCCTCCATATGCTCCCTAACCAGAGGTAACACTGTTTCCATCCGTCCCTGCATCTGGGTGACATACTCAACTACACTTTTGTGCGGTGTGGTTTGTTGTTCCCACGCCTCTTTGGCGACGTCTAATAAACCACGAGGGTGTCTGCCGTATAGTAGTTCGAAGGGCGAGAACCCAGTAGAGGCCTGGGGCACTTCTCGCACTGCGAACATGAGATAGGGCAGAAGAAGGTCCCAGTCCTTCCCATCCTTAGACACCGCTCTTTTCAGCATATTTTTTAACGTCTGGTTAAACCTCTCTACCAGGCCATCCGTTTGCGGATGATACACGGATGTCCGTAACTGTTTTATTTGGAGCAACTTACAGAGTTCCCTCATGACCTTGGACATAAATGGGGTCCCTTGGTCAGTTAGAACCTCCTTAGGCAGACCCACTCTAGAAAACATTTCCATTAACTCCTTAGCTATGAGTTTGGCTGACGTATGACGCAGTGGCACCGCCTCCGGGTACCGCGTGGCGTAGTCGAGGATGACCAGGATGTGCTGGTGCCCTCTAGCTGACTTCGGTACTGGGCCTACAAGATCCATAGCGATCCGCTCAAAGGGAACCTCAATAATCGGGAGAGGGACCAGAGGACTACGGAAATGTGGCTGGGGGCTGGTTATCTGGCAGGTTGGGCAAGACTTGCAAAACTCTTCTACCTCTCTGAACACACTGGGCCAGTAAAACCGCTGTAAAATCCGGTCCTGCGTTTTCTGCTGGCCCAGGTGTCCCCCAAGAACATGTTGGTGGGCTAATTTCAACACGAGCTTGCGATATGCCTGGGGCACCACCAGCTGTTCAATATTTTCACCCCGTAGTTTATTTACCCGGTACAGCATCTCCTGTTGAACCACAAAACGGGGGAACATAGATTCGGCCCCCGGTTGTTGCGGCTCACCCTCAACTACTACCACATTTTCCCAGGCTCGAGATAGAGTCGGATCCTGGTGTTGTGCTGTACCGAAATTATCCCTAGAGACATTGAGGTCTGCCAGCTCAAGACCCGGCGGCAAATCCTCTACGTCTCCCACCATCACACTTATCGGGGTTGTCTCCCCCTCTTCCACCGAAGTGGCGGTCACCCCTACTGCTGGTCCTTCTGACTCAGGTTCCCAAGGTTCTGGCCTCCCCCCTGAGTCAGGCCACTCTGCTAGGGGTACATCTGTCTCCCGGATAACTTTCGTATCTGGCCAGAGTGCCGGGAACCCGGGGAAGTCTCTCCCAATGATCAATTCATATGGTAGCTTTGTGGCGACGGCCACCTCATGCATCCACCTGCCGGCCACCATTGACAGAGAGACCAGGGCGGTGGGATACTCCTTTAAGTCCCCATGTATGCAAACAACATCGACTCTTCGGCCAGTATACTCAGCCGGCCGCACCAGGGCAGCTCTTACCAGGGACACCAGGCTCCCTGAATCCAGCAGAGCCACCGCCACAGTGCCCCCCACTTCCACCTGGCACAGGTGGCTATTGTCCATAGTCTCTGAAGTTCCTGTGGCACACAACATCCTGGCATATAATGAGTGGCGGAAGCCATAGTTGGTGTCTATGGGTTCCCCCGATGGGGACAGTCCGCCCTTATGTGTCCAGGCTCCTGACAACGCCAGCAGACCACCGGGTTTGGGTCGGCAGGGGGTACATCCCGGGCGGGTCTAGCTGGCACCGGCCGCCGGGTCTGGGGTGGAGTTTTCCGGGGTTTGACTGGCCCCCTCCCAAAAGAACCCCCCTGTAGATTTCTGGTGGCCTCATAGCGCTCCACCAGGTCGACCATCTCCAGGGCATTATTCGGAGACACCTGGCCGATCCAGTGCTGGAGAGGGTACGGCAAAGCCCTCCAAAACACATCCGCCAACAGCCGATCCAACATAACAGTGGGAGTCAACAGGTCCGGCTGCAGCCATTTTTGCAAACGGTGCAGCAGATCATAATATTGTGGTCTAGCGGGTTCAGCCGGGTTAAATTCCCACTGATGCACCCTCTGGGCCCGGACCAATACATTCACCCCGAGTCTCGCCAGGATCTCACCTTTTACTGTCGGGTAGTCGGCCGCCTGATCATCGGGGAGATCAAACAATACTTGCTGGGGACCGGACGCCAGGAACGGAGCAACGACCTCAGCCCACTGGTCTCGGGGTAACTTTTCCCTCACGGCCACTTTTTCGAAGACCGCCAGATAGGTCTCGACGTCATCCGAGGGGGTCATCTTCGGAATCGCCGCGCGGACAGCTTTCCGGGCATCGTGGACATTCTGGGACGCTCCTGACGCCTGCAACGCCATCACATGTTGCAATAGCAGCTGGTTCGTTTCTTGTTGCTGCTTGTTAGCCTCCCGCTGCTGCAAGTTAGCCTCCACGAGGGCCTTCACGACCGCCTCCATTTTGTCAGGGGATACGGGTCGTAACCTTGCCGGCTTAATGTAGGACATGCACTTGTGCCCGGATAAACAAAAACTTTTCGGCCTTCAGGCCTGCCTCACTGCGTTTGCCCGCATCCGACACCAAATGTGGGGATTCGCTTTGGTAGGCAGGGTAAGCGGACGCAGTACAGAGGCAAAAAACAAGGTTCAAATCAAAGTTCAGTGTTTATTCACACATAGCAAGAAAACAAGCCAAAAGAAAGTGTTCAGTTTTGGTGCCTGTTCACACCACACAAAGTTCACAGTGCAAAAAGACGTCACCTGGTCAGCAAATGATTTTCACCCAGAGTCCGCAGCAGTATTTGGTGGCCTGTTTCCCCAGCCTATGGCTCACACAAACAGATGCCTCAGTGTCTCAAACCACAGACTCCTCAGCTCCTCTGACATGGAGGATAATCCACCCCTGAACATGCTGGCTGGGTTTTTTATATTCCAGCCAAAACCCGGCCTGGAACCGTGGGGAACAGCCACCCACCCTGCTCTTTGGCTGCTCCCAATAAGAACCGGCCCGGATTGGCTTTACAGCCATTCTAACAGTTGAAGTGTCAGATTGCACTACAGACCTGACACTTCAGGAAAAAACCCGGTTCTTACCTCACCGAGGCCAGGAACCTCGGTGACACGTATCTTCCGTCAAAGGCGGCTCCTTGTTCCTTCTTACACCTGTAATATAATTACGCTCCAGAAATACCTCCAGGCCCCTCTTGAACTCTTTTAGTGAACTCACCATCACCACCTCCTCAGGCAGAGAGTTCCATAGTCTCACTGCTCTTACCGTAAAGAATCCTCTTCTATGTTTGTGTACAAACCTTCTTTCCTCCAGACGCAGAGGATGTCCCCTCATCACAGTCACAGTCCTGGGAATAAATAGATGATGGGATAGATCTCTGTACTGACCCCTGATATATTTATACATAGTTATTAGATTTCTTCTATATGCCACTAATGGGATCCCACTGTGAAAAAAAAACATATCACCTTTATACCATTGTATGGAATAGCATCTACAGTACTTTACTATTCCATACCACAAAAATACTGTGTGGTATGCTCACCTGACACAGGCCAAAGGAACACAATGTTGGCCTCTGGCAGGTCAATGGGACACTAAGGACACATTACGTATGTTTGGTGCTTACAGCGAGAGCTTTTCTAAAGCATGGCTCTCTGAACATAATGTGTACAGATCCTTAGTCAGGAAAATCAAATGTGTGAAGCTCCTAACAACATTTATGGAGATCTTTGGAACCCAATAATTCAAGTTTCGAACCCTATACAGGCAATTTCCAAATGCTACATATTTTATCTCTTGGTCATCCCATTCTTTCAGCCTATTTGCACCTAGCTTTTTCCCATTTTAGATTGTAACCCTTACAATGGACCGGATCCTTAGGCCTCTTGCACACGACCGTATGTATTTTGCGGTCCACAAAAGACGTATCTGCAAAAAATACAGATGACATCCATGTGCATTCCGTATTTTGCAGAACTGAACAGCTGGTCCCTAATAGAACAGTCCTATACTTGTCCGTACTGCGGACAATAATAAGACATGTTCTTTTTTTTGCGGAACGGAAATACAGAAACGGAATGCACACAGAGTACATTCAGTTTTTTTTTGCGGCCCCATTGAAATGAATGGTTCCATAAACGGAAACGGAATGAAAATACGTTTGTGTGTAAGAGGCCTTACCAGCAGGCCAGATAATTGATGATTTGCTGTATTTAAAGTAAGAGTGCTCTTGTTTGACCCAGTCTACAATTAATGCTTGTCTGAGCACATTCCATGACTGTATGTTCACAGTGATTGTGCCACACAAGCTTCACATATTTTTCAGGCTTGTATTTACAGGGGATGTCCCATGAAAAATAATTATTTTTTTCAAACCGGCAGTCTGATATACTTTTGTAATTGCATGTAATTAAACATTTAGTTTAGCCACTGAGTTATTTAATAAAATGTATCTGTATAGCGCCACCTGCTGTTAGCTTTTTTCTTATTTCTTCGTCCACCTCAGTAACACCACTCAGGAGGTTGCCCTTCTTCAGTTCCTCCTCCACCTACCACCAGCTATATCTACTTTTAGAGCAGGGATCAGTTACATGGAGACAGCTGCAGCAGAAAAGACATGATTCGTGATAAAGGACATTCCCTCTGAGAAAGAACCCACACTCTAAGGCCCCTTTCACACGGGCGAGTTTTCCGTGCGGGTGCGATCCGTGCGGCGAACGTATGGCACCCGCACTAAATCCTGACCCATTCATTTCTATGGGGCTGTGCACATGAGCGTTGTTTTTAACGCATCACTTGTGCGTTCAGTTGAAATCGCAGCATGCTCTATATTGTCCGATTTCGACGTGACGCAGGCCCCATAGAAATGAATGGGGTGTGTGAAAATCGGATGGCATCCGCAAGCAAGTACGGATGCCGTGCGATTTGCACGCACGGTTGCTAGGAGACGATCGGGATGGAGACCCGATCATTATTATTTTCCCTTATAACATGGTTATAAGGGAAAATAATAGCATTCTGAATACAGAATGCATAGTAAACCAGCGCTAGAGGGGTTAAAAAAAAATAAAAAAAAATTTAACTCACCTTAGTCCACTTGATCGCGAAGCTGGCATCTCCTTGTGTCTCCTCTGCTGAACAGGACCTGGGGTGAGCTGCTCCATTAAATATCGGTTAAGGACCTTCGATGACGTCACTCCGGTCATCACATGGTCTTTTACCATGGTGAATCACCATGGTAAAAGATCATGTGACGTACCATGTGATGACCGGAGTGACGTCATCGAAGGTCCTTAACCTGTTTTAATGGAGCAGCTCACCCCAGATCCTGTTCAGCCGCTCAGCGCAGAGGAGACACAAGGAGATGCCAGCTTCGCGATCAAGTGGACTAAGGTGAGTTAATTTTTTTTTAATTTTTTTTAACCCCTCTAGCGCTGGTTTACTATGCATTCTGTATTCAGAATGCTATTATTTTCCCTTATAACCATGTTATAAGGGAAAATAATACAATCTTCAGAACATCAATCCCAAGCCCGAACTTCTATGAAGAAGTTCGCGTTTGGGTACCAAACATGCGCGATTTTTCTCACGCGAGTGCAACGCATGACAATGTTTTGCACTCGCGCGGGAAAATCGCACATTTTCCCGCAACGCACCCGGCTCTTATCCGGGCAAAAAAACTGACGCCCGTGTGAAAGAGGCCTAAGGCCTCATGCACACGACCATTGTTTTGGTCCGCATCCGAGCCGCAGTTTTTGCAGCCCCATCTTCAATGGGGCTGCAAAAGATGCAGACAGCACTCCGTGTGCTGGTTACGAATAGTCGGGCGGGTAGGTATGGGTGCGCGGTTAGCGGACGTCACTCCGGATGCATGTGTCGAAACACGTGTCACCTCTTCTATGAGTGGCGAATAAACCTGATATAATTGCAGTACCAAGGAGTGCCGGTCTCTTCCTTCATTTAAGCACTCCGTGTGCTGTCTGCATCCGTTGCTCCGTTCCATAGCGCCGCAAAAAATATATAACATGTCCTATTCTTGTCCGTTTTGCGGACAATAATAGGCATTTCTACAATGGGCCGCCTGTTCCGTTCCACAAATTGCAGAAGGCACACAGTCAGCTTCCGTTTTTTGCGGATCCGCGGAGAGGCCTTAGCCTGAAGAAAATCTAGCACAGCAATTGGAGCAATGAATGGGGCTCTCTGGATCCATGTGAGGTACAGGGCTGGTTCTAGCCTTGTTGAAGAGAGATTGTCATGTAGTATATGGTGTCTTATTTTAATTTCTTACATTAATCGTGGGATGATAGTGGCTACAAATATGTTCCATTACCTTCCGTAACATCAGAAGACCTCTAATTATACATTATCCCATCCTTTTTGGCCCACTTTTGCTGACAATAAGCCATATTTTGTACAAAATTGTAAAATCCTGCAAACATTATCATCACTAAGAGTGATAAGATCTGCTTAAGAGTCAGCATGTTTACATGACGGATACTTTATACTTAAGTCACAAGTAAAACAGAGAACAACGGTATGTGGTGTGTGGTTAAATTTGGCATTCACCATCCATTTTTGCTTTTGGACGTCTAACGTAATTTGTTGCTTGCTCTAGAATGTCCCAAGTTTGTATTATGTTTACACTCCACAGTTATTTGTTTACTTAGGATACTACCACTTCCAGATCCAGAAAATGGTATGGCCCAAAGGGGTAGCTATAGAAGATGAAGAGATAGGCCCCTTTCACATGGGCGAGAATTCCGTGCGGGTGCAATGCGTGAGGTGAACGCATTGCACCCACATTGAATCCGGACCCATTCATTTATATGGGGCTGTGCACATGAGCAGTGATTTTCACGCATCACTTGTGCGTTGCGTTAAAATCTCAGCAAGCTCTATATTGTGCGTTTTTCACGCAACGCAGGCTCCATAGAAGTGAATGGGCCTGCGTGAAAATCGCAAGCATCCGCAAGCCAGTGCGGATGCGGTGCAATTTTCACGCATGGTTCTTAATACAGAATGCTTAGTAAAATAGTGATGGAGGGGTTAAAAAATAAAAAACTATTAATAAACTTACCTTAATCCACTTGAATGCTCAGCCTGGCATGTCTTCTTTCTTTTTGATGAAAAGGACCTGTGGTGAGGTCACTACGCTTATCACATGGTCCATCACCAGTGACATCATCAAAGGTCCTTTAGCCAGGTCCTGAAGAACGTAGAAAGAAGAGGAGATCCGCTATGCGATCAAGTGGATGGGGTGAGTTAAATTTGTTTATTATTTTTAACCCCTCAATGGACATTTTACTAAGCATTCTGTATTAAGAATGCACATTTTTCCCTTATAACCATGTTATAAGGGAAAATAATAAAATCTACACAACACCGATCCCCGAACTTCTGTGAAGAATTTCGGGTCTGGGTACCAAACATGCCGATTTTTCTCACTCGCATGCAAAACGCATTAAAACGCTTTGCACTCGCATGGAAAAATCATGCATTTTCCTGCAACGCACCCGCATCTTGTCCAGCCCTAACACACGACGCCTGTGTGAAAGAGGCCATAGTGTTTTCACTTGGGCCCTGATTTTCAAAAGGCCCCTGTTGCCACGCCAGAAGACACTAATATCATAAATGACCCATTAAAAATGGAAGATATTATAGCATTTATTTTGCATTTGGACCCTTAAACATCAGGTTACTTCTGATATAGTGATTTATAAGGTCAAATAGGAGAATATATTACATAATCGCTGTCTGGCCACCTTCAAGTGCAGTCTAAGAGAAAATTCAAGTTTGCTTTATTAGACTTTGATAGCATGGACAATCTCGACATATGTATTTTCTGTAGAATGATATTGAACTTCTTTATTTTGTAATTTCATAGATGATTCTGTGTGCTATACTTTCTTTGGAGGTCTAGTTCATGAATTTTGAATATGTCCATCAACCTACTTTGTTTTATTCTTATTTCCCCTTACCCCTTTTTTAAGAAGTATCTCACAGACATTCGCCCTATTACAGGGAAGGCCAATCTGCGGCTCTCCAGCTGTTGTAAAACTACAACTCCCACCATGCCTTGCTGTTGGCTTATAGCTGTAGGTAGTCTGGGCATGCTGGGAGTTGTAGTTATGCAACAGCTGGAGAGCCGCAGGTTAGCCATCCCTGCCCTATTAGATAAACAGAGATGATATATGGTTCTTGGTGCACTATCCTTGTTGCACTTTTATGACCTCCCTCCATACTTTGGAGCTTCTAGAGGAGTCTGTTTTACCATTTCACATGTCTGCATGTAAGCCATCTACATCTTAATAGCAACCAAATGTACTCTGTAATGACGTGTTGTACAGATTGTAGCGGAAGATTTCTGTCCATATTATTCCTCAGCTGTAGATGCGTCGGTAATGTGTATGATCTTGTGATCCATTATAATAATGTCGCTGTGTGCCTGAGAGTTTTGGTTTATTAGCTCAATTTGGTGGTAAAACTGTCCAATGCCATCTTTACAGATGTTGCACACAGGGTCAGACCGGGGTCCCTTGGCCCTACCATAGGAAAATATTATCAGAGCTCATCCCCCATACCATCAATAAACTCAAAAAGGTTTTCATGCAAAGAAATAGACCCTACTGCTCTCCAAAGGCAGCTCTGAATAATTTTATCTCCTAGACCTTTGAGGCCCACTATGGTATCAGAGCCTGGGCCCACCAGAGAATGCTCTGGTACTTTTGGTGGACTGGTCCGACATAAGTTGCACATAAGCTAAATCTGTGTGATTCCACAATATAACAGGTTTGGTCAGTACAGAATAACATCCAAATGTTTGTATCCATTGGAAACCGCCAAGATGTATGTAGCCATACTATGGTGCCCATATACTTCTTTAAGTCCGTATACTCCCTTAGTTACTTCTGTATGGCTATGATATACATACATGAAGACTTTCTGGCATACTCCATTGGATGCTATGCAACTGATCTAATTCTGCAATAAGGTGTTGATGGCAAACCATACAACCGCACATAGAGTGCTTACATCTCTGCATTACATCTTCTGTGCACACGGCTCTACAATGACCTTCATTTCCTCCCTGTGCTGTAGTAGCCTGTGGCTACAGTGCAGAGATGGTGCAGGTACAAGAGATGTGCCTACACCATCACTTATCCATGTAATCTATCTATCTGTGTATTTATCTATCTATCTATCATCCAATATCTGTCTATCTATCATTTATATCATATCTATTATTCCTTAATCTAAATTCAGTCCCCTGTTACAACCACGTTGTCTGATACCTCTTATCTAAGCTACAATGACCCCATGACATCAATGCCTATATGCCCCCATACCAACCATAATGCTGCCGACACCCAAAGTGACTCTATGACAACCACAATGCCCTCATAATAATCTCAATGTTCTTCATACAACCATGATGCCCCCATAACAACTATGATGCCCCCTTGATGGCCACAAGGTCACTATGCCAGTCACAAGGCCAGCCTGATAGCCACTATTTGGAGCTGCTTTGTCAGGCATCTCGGGGCGGGCTGGAATCACTTTGTCATGCCTACTGTAAAGTGAGAAGTCTTCTGACTGCTGTACTGGGGAACCCCTGACTAGACTGATGAATCCCCCAGGGCTCCTGTAAACCCTGTCTGGGAAACACTGCTCAATGCTGAAAACCACAAAATCCACAAAAGACGATCAGACATGTATTCGGTCATGGAAGGTTTTTGCAAAGGTTTGGCAAAGGTGACTTTCCATCACTAACGTCACTTAATTTTTTTTTAAATGCGGCTGTGGCTTATTGAAAAGAGGTGGGGCCTCCCAATCCTGACACATTTAAAATAATTAATATTTTATACCAGAAAACTGACATAAATTATGACTGGAATCTAGATGTCAGTTTGTGGCTCACGGACAGCACAAGATGCGCCTGCGCCTTCTAATAAATTTGATGTACCTTCTACTAACATGGCCCATAAAGCGCCAGTCTTAGTAAATGTGCTCTAATGTAAATGTGGCATTGTCATGAAGAGACCTGTCCAAAATCAAAACAGTTGCTCATAGCAACCAATCACAGCACAGCTTTCATTTATTTTCTACTCTTGAAAAAATAAGAGCTGTGCTGTGATTGGCTGCCATTTCTTTTACATCTGCCCCCATATCTTCATGTGTAATCCAGATAATGTGATCAGAGTAAAATCCCACGCCTTGTGAAGATCACACTAGTAAATAAAGACCCTGTAATTATCATGGCTGTTCCTGTCAACATAGCTGCTTAATTCAATAGCCATTCTATTAACAGGGGGATGTGTCCTCGTAGATGAATTCCTTCATAGAATTCACTCATACAGGAACACCAAATGTATCCTGTATATAATGAGTCCACTGAAAACCCTCAAGGCTTTTTTTTACTTAAATGCTACTTTATTAATTGCAGAAAAGTAAATAGGAAAGAGCACTTATGATAACCATCTAGAGCGGGCATCCTGAGCACTATATGGGATGTGTCCTATGTACCTACTTACTAAACAGAGGGATACAAACAGCATGCATAGGCCGGGGGGCCCCAGGTTAAAAATTATGGAGTCATTAAATTGCTTGTCATCATATCCCACGGTGATTTGTAATGCACTTTTCTCACACAAGGCACTCAAGGCATAGGGATGGCTGGGGAGCAGGGGGGTGAGTGGCTGCCATATATATCATTACCAACACCCACTAGGGTCAATTTAATAAGAAACCAGTTTACCACGTAGTATGTTTTTGCAGTATTGAAGGAAACCGGAGCACCCATAGTAATTAGCCCACGCAAACATCGGTAGAACATAGAAACTCTATGCTGATGTCTCCCTTGGTCGGATATAAACCCAGGACACCAGTGCTGCCAGGCTAACCACTGAGTGCCCAGGGATCAGCGTTGCAAACCAGAATTTTTCTTTTTCTGGACAACTAAAATCATGGACAGCCAATTTTTTTTATGGACAATTTGGAAAAGCTGAATAAATGATAAAGATTATAAGTAATACAGGTCTATAGTTCAATATACTGATAAGAGCTCATTACCAGAATTTACTGTCATCTGTAGAATAATGATAATTACCACTAAAATAATATAGTCAAGCACCACCAGCCTAAAAAAATCACGGACACGTCTGTTTTTTTTTCACGGACACAGGAAAAAAGTTGCCTATTTTTACAGACTGTCCAGAAATTTCTGGACGGTTGGCAACCCAGCCAGGGATAGACGAGCCCAGCACAGGCTGCCCCCCAGTTGATATAACCTTCATTTTACAAGTTATCTGGCAGTGGTTTATTCCCCTCTGACGATTGAGAACACATACACTCCATGTTAACCATGAGCGAAAATTAGCATTTCACCAACAGCTACCTACAGGGTAATACTCAACTAGTTTTTCACCAGGATTTCTCCATCAATAAACCCCTTTAGCTGGGCACCCACTCAAAGTTACAGTAGTGGTCAAAAGTACTCACACAATGTATGGAAAGAGAGATATTTCAATCAGATTGATTGTCCATTGTCACATCCCAATGTCAAGTGATATTGCTTACTTTTAGGGGTATAATCTAAGCATGTAAACTGTTATAGAAGGGCAGATGGTTATTGTGGCGAAACCAACCTCGCCACGGTGTTTTGGAGGGGGCTGTTTACCAGCCTCCTGCCCTGGGATTATGGTCCCTTAAGTTATTGGGTCTTAAGGCACTTGGGATGGAGCCCTCTGTCCCTGGATTGCATCCTTTGCCTTACTTGCTTGGATGAAGCACATGGTGAGAACAATAGATAGCGGCCATTTTAGCTCACAGACACTGTTCTGACTTTTCAACACGGTGCTATCTTGCCTGTATTTGGCGCACAGAGACATCATTCAGTAGTTTGAAACTACCAAACAGGGGACACATTTATTAGTGACTATTTTCGGTATAACTTGTATATTTTCAGTGTAACTGTATCTTCCAAACTACTGAACAGATGTGGGTGAATTTTGGACATGTGGTTCACCCAGATCCCCCGGTTCCGAGGATATATTGGTTATGGGGTTATTGCATGTTTTGGGGTTCCTGTGATATGTTTTATAAAACTGTATTTCTCTGCCTTTGATAATTATATTCGCCCTTGTGTTCAATAATCATCATCGGCAGAGGGGAGGATTTTGTGTGGGTGTGTTTCTATTGTCCCATTGTCCCATTGTGTGTTTAAATGGTGATGTCTGTCCTGTTGTCTCCACATGTGTATTGGCGATCTCCCCTTTGTCCTGAGAGATAATTGGATTGCCCTCGGTTGTCTCCCAGGCAGAGAGGAGGAAACCATGATGCATTGTGGGGATGTGTTGTATCTGTTCTGTATTTGCAAAACTGTAATAAAAACCAGGCTGGGTGTGCCAGCACGTCAGACCACTGTTTGACCCTCAAGACGGAGCCTTGTCTCGTTATTGGGGGGATTCCCTGTATGCTGTTGGAGACTGATTGGCAGGAGTGTAAGCTGACTGAATGCTTTTCCTGTTCGTCTGCTGACAGCTATTTGCGAGGTTCCAGTTTGGAGTGCTATTTTGTATCCAGTTCGGGAGGTTGGTGTTCTGCAGTAGCTGTGCCTGTCTCTCGGAAAGGGGCATATCGCTTAAACGGATTTTAACCCCTTGTCTGCTGAAACGGTCCGTTACAGTTATGCCACCTATGGGACTGGTGACAGAATGGTCATTTAATTGGCAGTCAGAGGCAGTCAGAAGCATGTCTTGAAGCTCTTGTGCCACAACGTTAAGATTGTAAGAAAAAATATGGGGGTCATTTAGTAAGACTGGCATTTTAGACGCCAGTCTAAATAACCCCTTCGCAGGTGGTGGATTGCCGGAGTTACGTAGAGGTGCAGGTGTCTACATAACTTTGGTGCATCCAGAGCTGCTTCTAAATGTAATCCAGATTCCCTGCCCATGCCATGCCCACTTTTTTAGACCTGGCATGAGCAGGGAAAAGTCGCAGATTGTGGCACAACTAACAATCTGTGCCTAAAATACGCCTAATATAGGCGTATTGCAGGTTAATAAATGACCGCCTATATTGTGTTACTTTTACCCCTATATGTGACAGAAGGACCAGTCTTTTATGCCCCCTCAGTCTCCAGGTGTGACTGAAAACTGTGCACCCACTATGGTTTTAAGTAGTGTTGAGAGAATCGAAGTTAAAGAAGTGAAATTCAATCAGAATTTCAGGAAAAATTTGATTCACCACAAATCCGAATTTCTTGGCGCTTCTTGCTAATAAATACATTTTTCCTGAGATGGTGGTAAAAAAAAACCACTCACCTCATCAGTAAAAAAAATCCTCCAGCACTATATTGCTATTGCAAGTTTCTTGGTCAGGGAGCTCCGTGTGCGTCTTTTTCTAGCTGAATGGAATTAGCTGAACAACTTGCTGTCAAGAGAGGAGAAATTGAGATGGAAGCTGCTATCGAGGCACAGCGCTATCAAATGGAACCACAGCGCCATCAAATGGAAGCTGAAATGGAGGCACAGCGCCAACAGATGAAAAGTTTGGAAAGGCAGAAATAAGTTAAGATCATAGAAGCCAGAATCAGAGTACACGAAGAGGATATGAATCAGAGTAGTCATATGTTCAAATCTGTACCAAGTGAAGAAACAGACTCCTACTTTCCTTCATACACCCAGGAGGATGGAAGGGACTCTCCAGCATGTAGTGAGGAAATAAGTTATTATCCTTCCATCCCTGCTCAGAAAAACAAAGAGAGGCCTAGTCCAGTATCAGGAAAAAGGTGTGTGAATTTACCCTCTATCTCTACCAGAGATAAAGAAAGGGACTCACCTAATTCAGAACTAAGTGAGAAAATAGAACAGGATGATTCTTTTCCTAGATGTCACGGCAATGCTCAGGAGAGTGTTACAACCATTGTCCCTGCAAAACAACAGAGAACAGTCCTAGCTAAACTTCCCATTCCGGAACCTAGAGTATTTTCAGGAGATGTACTGAAGTTCATAGAGTGGAAGGCAAGCTTTGAAATGATCATTGAGCATCATTGCTTCAGCACAGTTGACAAGTTGTTCTACCTTCAGAGATATGTTGGTGGGAAAGCAAAGAATGTTCTTGAAGGTGACTTCTATAGAAGAGATGAAGAAGCCTACAAGCAGGCTTGGGAAAAATTTAATGCAAGATATGGTCATCCATTCTTAGAACAAAGAGCCTTTAGAGAGAAACTGAATAACTGGCCTAAAATAGGTCCTAAAGAACACTTCATACTCCAAAAGTATGGTGACTTCCTGCAAGCATACAGCAATGCCATCCCACATGTTCAAGGCCGGGAAGTACTGAACGACTATTTAGAAAACCACATGATGCTAACTAAGCTACCTTAAGAACTGACTTCTAGATGGAATCGCTATGTGACTAAACAGTTAAATCTAGGCAAGAACTTCCCAAGTTTTAAAGAGTTCTCTGAGTTCGTCAATGAGGAAGCACGGAAGCATGTAATCCAGTAACATCTTACATTTTAAAATCCATAGAAGAAAGGCCTGCAAGAGCGATAAGACGTGCAAGAGCAACTAACTTTGCAACAAACAGCAGCTAAAGGTCCAGATACCTACAAGAGCAAGTTCAAAGTCACTACTGGGGTCAGTAGAGAGACAGAACCGACAAATCTTCAGACTACCATCAAATGTATGTTCTGTGGAGAGAACCACTCCATACACAAGTGCCAAAGATTGAAGGAGAATTCCCCCAAATAAAATAAAAAAATTGTACTGGATAACCAACTGTGTTTCAGATGTCTAAGAAAAGGCCATGTTACTAAGGCGTGTAAGAAAAAGTCCACATGCAGCGTTTGCAAAGGACATCATCCTACACCACTACATGAAGAACGTCCAAAGAAAGATAAATCCTCAATACCTAAAAATACTGAGGAAGGAAAGAAAGTATCGGTATTCTCTTGAGAGTGAGGGAAGGACAAAGCGACGGCACATCAATGGTTGTACCAGTGTGCATTTCAAATCCTAAAAGAAGGAACAAGAAGGTATATGCCTATGAGCTACTGGATGCCCAGGGTGATGTCACCTTCTTTGATCAAGAAATCTGCAAGAAATTACAATTGGCTACAGAACCAGTGAAGCTCAAACTCACCACAATGACAGGGAGAGACACATTAGTGAACAGTCAAAGGGTCAAAGGACTGAGAATTATAGGACTTCATTCAAACTTCACATTAGATCTACCTCCAGCTTATACAAAAGACGATATACTTCTAGATTGAGATCGCATACCTATCTGTGAAACAGCCAATAAATGGGAACACCTATCTGTTATATCTTATGAAATGCCTGCGCTGAAGGAGTTTGGTGTTTGACAGTTGATAGGCTACGATTGTCCTGAAGCCTTGGTACCACAAAAGGTAATCACAGGAGGAAAGGGTGAACCCTACACTGTTAAAACTGATCTAGGATGGGGTGTTGGGGGGGTATCACAGAATTACCAATAATTCTAAAACTTCACTTTTAATATTATTATTTAAGATTTAAGACCCTTTTGATACAACAATTAGTAATAAACAAAACATAAATGGATAAAGCAAACAAAACTCTATGTCACTTGTCTCCTAGGTGGTAGGATGACAAGTGAATGATCTATAGGGGCAATATCTCTATTGTTTCCCCTGTAGCTTTGGCCCTGCCTAGAAACAGAATGGCCGCCCTGATAAGGGCGATCCCGTATCTCGTGCCTCCTATAATACCCTGGAGGGCCCTGATGTGGGTGGCAGATGGTATAATTCCTGTTTGAGAGCCAATACTAATCTACAGATGAGCCAAAAATAAAAAAATTACATAGAACACCCCATACCCAGTGTAATAGAGATAAGAATTATGAAAAAGACAGTGCATAGTTATGAAATGATTATATATAGCGTCCCTACGCGTTTCGCCCTGTTGATGTTGGGCTCCTCAGGGGACAAAACCAAAAAGACATACGGAGTGTCCAGAACAATAAATCAAAGTAGACAAACTTACAGAGAAGAAAAATACGTACACGTGACCACAATATATTTAGCTTAAAGCCCCGGTCACTCAAATATAAACAAATGTTAATATAGTCCAGCTTTGAAAAGAGGCTTTAAATATGCCTGAAGACACAACTGAAATGGTGGCGATATTGGACCAGTCACATTAAAAGTGCCATTCAATCACAGTGATATACCATGCCCTCCCAGTCTTGGATTATATTAACGCATTTTTCAGAGTGAGGATACTGATAGATAGCAACAATATTATAGCAATAATAACAGCCTGTATAGATATCGATAGGGCTGAATATTTGCAATAGCTAGTATGCAGTAATATAGAAAGACTTGCGTGTCCAAATAGGGGAGAAAGACTGTGCTATTAGATGATCCGCTCTGGTGGATGATGGTGCCGCTTCATGGAGGGCTGGAGGTGCTGGTAAGGAGAGATCCCGGCGTGACCGCTGTCCAGATGAAGACGCGGCCGCAGCTGACAGACGCCGGCTGTGCTAAATATGCACCGCTTCCGGGTGTGACGTATGAGCACATGACCGCATAGCCGCGGTCATGTGACTTATAGTGGCGTCCTGGAGATCGGGTCCCTGCTGTGATACAGGCGCTGGGATAGAGCGGCTGCTTTAGTGCGATCATCGGATCGCTTACCTAATGTTTACCCCTGTTTCTATGGGAATATGCTGGTGCTGCACTTACAAATCCACCATATAATAGCGCTGTATTGCAGTACTGCAAAAGAATATCGCACATATGTATTCTTAATTATACTTTAATAATCTTATTGATGGTTTTAATATAATTTAGTTCTAATGTCTCATCCTACATTGTTTATATATGGATAATAATGGTAAGGGGTTGTGATTACTTCTTACTTATTTGTAATTAGTAGTATTATATTTTATTCAGATGCATTAGTGGGAGGGCATGGTTAGGGATGTAAAATAAAATGATCGCCACCTATTTCTTACTCATATTATGTAATTAGCTGGTCCGCAATAGTGTTTCTAGAGACTGCCAATTTATTACGGGTCAAAAATAATAAATTCGACTATGATATATTGATAAATATAGAGAAAAATAATCTCTATATGGTTTGCTGGTGTAATACCACTGGTATAGAGATTACCAGTACTGATATTGATGACCTCTTCATAAAAAGCACGCAAAGTCGATATTTTCGTTTAGTCCAGCTGGTGTGATGGTATTGAGCCTAAAGATCCATTTAGACTCTTTTTGTCTTAGGAGCTTATCTATATCCCCTTTTCTGGTTGTAGGTTTCAGTACCTCGATTACCGAGAATCGAACTACCTCAATGGCTCCAGCGTGGTTTGTCCATACGTGGCGGGAAATTGGTTTATCCCGTCTCTTGCGGATATCCCCAATGTGCTCTAACACCCTTATTTTGAATAATCTTTTCGTCTTCCCTATATATTTAAGGCCACAGATGCACGTGGCCATATAGATTATACCCGTGGTATTACAATTAGCAAAGCTGCGGACATGGAATGTTTTGTCGTTAGAGCTGTTCTGAAATGTATTACCTGGGGACAAAAAGCCACACGCTTTACATTTACCACATCTAAAGGTACCCATTTGTCTATTCGTCAGCCATGTGTTAGATGGCGGAGGATCAAGATGACTATGAACCAGTGTGTCCCCTATGCTGCGTCCTCGTCTGAACGTGATAGACGGATTTTCTGGCAGGACTTGCGTCAGGTCTGGGTCTGTTTTAATTAAAGACCAATACCGACTCAATATATCCCGGATCTGTTGGGACTCAGTCGTATGTACCAATAATCCTAATTGGCCCTGGAGCACTCGTCATTTCTTTTTTGGGGGTTTGTAGAAGGGAGGGACGATCCCTCGAATTAGCCCAGTTCCAGGGCCTCGTATAGGCATTGGTCAGGATATCCCCTTTCTTTGAAACGATGAAATAATTTCGAGGACTCCCTTGTAAAGGTCTCCGGGTCGGGTCCGAACAGTTACGTCGTACCCTCAGGAACTGGCCTTTGGGGATACCTTTTTTGAGGGACCTAGGATGGAAACTCTCCCATCGAAGAAGGCTGTTGGTGGAGGTCTTTTTTCTGAAAAGTGTAGTCTTGATATAATTGTTTACATCTCGTTCAAGAGTTACGTCCAGAAACGTAATTAGATTACGATGGATTTCCGACATAAAGTAGAGACCTATCTGATTAGAGTTCAGTATGTCCATGAAAAGGTGGAATTCCTGCTCCATTCCGGACCATAGGAGCAGGACATCATCAATGAATCTGGACCAAAGGGATATATATTTGGTCCACTGATTCATAGCTTCAGAGAAGATGATCGCGTCTTCCCACCAGCCCAGGAGCAAGTTTGCATAAGTCGGTGCACAAGGGCTACCCATAGCGGTGCCCCTGAGCTGGTGGTAAAGGCGATCCTCAAACACAAAGTAATTATGTGTTAGAACGAACTTAAGTAGTTCGAGGACAAAATTATTGTGGTGAACCATATTTGTGGATCGGGTGTCCAGAAAGTATTTTGCTGCTGTTAGACCCTTGTTATGGGGAATCGATGTGTAGAGTGCCTCTACATCAATCGAGGCGAACCAGGTGTTCGGTTCCAAACTAACACCTTCTAGTCTCTTTAGCAAGTCAGTGGTATCACGAAGGTAAGAGGGTAGAGCGGATACAAATGGGCGTAGAATATAGTCAATGTAGGTCCCTACATGTTGGGTGAGACTATCAATGCCAGAGACAATGGGACGTCCTTTCAGCGGAACTGTTCCTTTATGGATTTTTGGGAGTCCATAGAAGGTTGCTATCTTTGGATTAGTTGGTAACAGGAATTCAAGTTCTTTTTTGTCTATGCACTTGTTGAGAAGGCCCCATTGTACTATTTCTGTTATTTCAGCCAGATATGTTCGTGTGGGGTCACCTCTTAAAACTTCATAGCTATTTGTGTCTGATAAAAGGGTCCGACACATATCTCTATATTGTTGGAAGGAAAGGATAACAATATTGCCCCCCTTGTCAGATGGTTTGACAACAATGTTTTTGTTCTTATTAAGATTTTGTAATGCTATCATTTCAGAGTAAGTGTAGTTTTTATTTAGATTCTGTTGCTCGAGTTTTTCCAAATCACGTGTCACCGATTTCAGAAATATTTCAATATTAGCATCATTAAGGGTGGCGTAAACGGACCTTGTCCAATGGGGCGTTCGTTCTCGTCTAGTAGGTGTGTAAGATTATTTAGGCTGTCTAGATCCTCCCTATCAATACCTAGTTCAAGACATCTCTTTTTGTCTGTTGTAGCAATAATTTTATGCCACCGAAGTTTTCTAGTGAAAAGATTAATATCCTTAATCCAATCGAAGCAGTTAAAGCGCGTAGTTGGAACAAAAGTCAAGCCCTTTCTCAGGATAGATATTTCATCTCTAGATAAGGTAATCTCTGAAAGATTAATAATTAACATGTCAGATAAAGTTGGATTTATTTCTTGCTTTGTTGTTGAGGTAGAGGGCGATCCCTCAGGATGGGGTGTTGTTGGAGGAAAGCTGCAGATCGCAAACTCAAGACAGGTGACAGGATTGTGTCATCGAATATCTGTCCAAGAGTTACAAACTGTAAGTCCAGCGAAAGTAATCAAGATCCTTGAATCCGACTTTACAGACATGAGTTCTAAAGAAAAGAGTGTATCCCAAGAAGACATAACGTTTGTACACACTCTAGAATAAAGTATTCAGCAAAATCAACAAGGTCATCTTGAAATGCCCTTACCTTTTAGAGAATGACCTCGTCTGCCAAATAACAGAAATCTTGCCCTAGCAAGATTGAAATGTTTGAATGATGGTAAGAGATCCCAAACTCAAGAATGATTATTTGGAATTCATGGAAGACATCCTTGAAGAAGGACATGCAGAGAAAGTTATAAAACAGCCTAAAGAAGGAGAAGTGTGGTACAGTACATCCCATATCAAGGATAACCACTCAAAGAAACCAGATAACAGTGGTATTTGATTGCTCTGCAAAGTATGATGGTGTTGAATTGAACGATCATCTACTAAAAGGACCAGATCCTACAAACACTCTGCCTGGAGTACTCTGTAGATTCAGAAAGTATCCCATAGTGGTCATGTGTGACGTTGAAAAGATGTTCCACCAGTTTCATGTAAAGAATTAAGATAGAGACTTCCTGAGGTTTCTATGGTGGGAAGACGGAGATACAGATACAGAGCCAGCAGAATACAGAATTAAAGTACACTTGTTTGGAGCAGCATCATCTCCAGGTTGCGCCAATTATGGTATGAAGTACCTGTCCAATAAGAATAAAAAGGATTGCCCATCAGCAGCAAATTTTCTGAAGGAAAACTTTTATGTAGATGATGGTCTCATAAGTCTAGAGTCTACAGAATCTGCAATCAAACTAATGAAAGAAAGCCAAGAGTTATGCACAAGAGGAAACCTGCGCCTTCATAAATTCATCTCAAACAACAGAGAGGTACTGGAATCTATCAGTGACTCTGAACGTGCATCATCAATGAAGAATCTAGATCTTAATTATGATCATCTTCCAGTTCAGAACATACTTGGATTGGGATGGAATGTAGAGAACAACAAATTCTTCTTTGAAGTATCTATTAAAGAGAAAGTTGCAACTGGACACACCATTCTTTCCACAGTGGCTTCTATATATGATTCATTGGGATTCTTGGCCCCAGTAATCCTCAGAGCAAATTAAATACTACAAGAATTAATCAGGCAGAAGTTGGGATGGGGCGAGCCCATACCTGAAAATTTGAGGTGGGAGAGTTGGATAAGAGACTTGCAAAATTTGAGAGAAGTTTGGATACCTAGATGTTTTGTACCTCATGATTTCGGAAAGTACAAGAAAATAGAACTTCATCAGCTCCTACATCACAGTGATAGGATAAGAAAAGATACACTGCTCTGTGGTTATGGGAAAGGCCACAGTTGCATCTACCAGTATTCAGACAATACCAAGACTTGAACTGACAGCAGCTGTTGTTTCAGCATCAGTAAGCAAGTTTCTGAGAGAAGAATTGGAATTAAAAATAGATGAAGAATGATTTTTGACAGACTCACAAGTTGTCCTAGGATACATAAACAACGAAGCGCGAAGATTCCATATCGCCAACAGAGTTGAGAAAATTCAAGAAATAACAAATCTGGAACATTGGCATCACATTGACACAAAGCATAACCCAGCAGATCATGCACAAAGAGGCCTGAATGTAACAGAATATAAAAATTCAAATTGGTTCACAGGCCCAGAGTTCCTTTGGGAAAAGGAAATCATGCCCAGTAAAGGTTACACAGAATGCTTTGAGATGTTTCATAGCCATTAGAGGTACTGTAAGAGAGTAATTTTGTTGGAGCAAAGAATGATTTGAAGAAAGCTCTAAAAGAGATCGATAAAGAAAAAGTAAGAGTATTTGTGTCACGGATGTAGTAGGGGAGAACACCGAAAGACAATCAAAAAGGAAGGGGAAAGACACTAGGCCTCACCGCTAGGGAAGGAAAAGGGTCACCACCTATAAAACCCTGCTCCTGGCCCTAACTCCTATCCGTATGGGCACCTCTCGATGGTAGAGATACCCATACACAGGAACCTAGAAAACCCTGGTGACCCTCAGATGCCCTAAAGATAATGGCAGGGCAGAGACCACCCGTTCCTTCCCTGGTGAAGGAACTAGCATCTCACTTAGGCCTAGTAAACAACCGGGGGGAGGGGGGGGAATACAGAATTCATCACTTAACTTCAGAGGATGATGGATGAACAGGACTTCAACACGAACCACACTCCAGCTCTTCCAAGACCAAATTAAGCTATCCCAAGCAAGGAGTGATGGAAAAAGTCAGACTAAATAGGGCGAGGTAAAGGTCACATGATCCACACCTGAACAGGAGGTGTGGACATACCAGCAACACACAGACAAAGTGAAACCAAAAGAGGCTGTCAGATCACTAATGCGTAGATAATCTTTCAGACCTTCTAAAACCTGTCACAGATGTGACAGTACCCCCCCCCCCTTCTACGGGTGACCACTGGGCACCCAGGACCGACCTTATCAGGATGAGCTCTGTGGAATGCTCTCACCAGACGACTAGCATTAACATCGGTCGCTGGAACCCACAGCCTCTCCTCTGGTCCGTACCCTCTCCAATGAATGAGATACTGGAGGGATCGCCAGAGAACTCGGGAGTCCACAATCCTGCTCAACAGGTTCGACACATTTCTTTAGCAATGATTTATGAAATACATTATAGATTTTCAATGCCTGAGGAAGTTCAAGATGGAAGGCTACAGGGTTAACAATGGCAGTGATCTTATATGGACCAATAAATCTTGGGCCCAACTTCCAAGAAGGTACCTTAAGTTTAATGTTTCTTGCAGACAACCACACAGAATCACCCACTCTCAGGTCCGGACCACTCATATGTTTCCTGTCAGCCGCACGCTTATGCCTGTTGGATTTTCCGCCAATTAGAAGACAAAGAAGAGGAAAATCGTTCCTCCTCAGGAATTTTGGGCACCAGAAAATGTACCAAACTGAGGATGGAACCCATATGCCTCAAAAAACGGCGACTTACCAGTTGATTCCTGTCTACGGTTATTTATAGCAAACTCAGCTAACGACAAAAATGAAGACCACTCTTCCTGATTCTCTGAAACAAAACATCTCAAGTAAGTCTCCAGATTCTGATTAGTGCGCTCCGTCTGTCCATTCGACTGAGGATAAAAACCCGAAGAGAAGGACAATTGTACACCCAGACGAGTACAGAACGCTTTCCAGAATCTGGAAACAAACGGAGTCCCTCACTGGGACACCACATCAGAGGGAATGCCATATAGTTTCACGATGTTGTCGACAAACACCTGTGCAAGAGTTTTAGCATTGGGTAGACTAGGTAATGCAATAAAGTGTGCCATTTTACTAAAACGATCTACAACCACCAGAATCACAGTTTTTCCTGAAGAATTCGGTAAATCCGTGATAAAATACATGGACAAATGGGTCCAAGGTCTGGACGGGATGGGCAATGGAAGCAGAGATCCGGAAGGCTGAGTATGTGTCACCTTAGCACGTGCACAGGTACCACAGGCTGACACATAGTCCTCAACACACTTACGCAACCCCGGCCACCAAAATCTGCGAGAGATGAGATCGACAGTCGATCTGCTCCCAGGGTGCCCAACAAGCACCGTACAGTGATGTGCCTCAAACACCTTGTGACGTAATATGGAGGGAACAAACAACTTCCCCAGAGGACAAGAGTCCGGAGCATCCTCCTGTGCCTCCAACACCCTGGCCTCAAGATCAGGATAAAGAGCGGATATGACTACCCCTTCAGATAAAATGGGACTAGGGTCATTAGACTCACCCCCCTCCCAGGAAAGCTACGCGACAAAGCGTCCGCCTTGACGTTCTTAACCCCAGGGCGGTGTGTGACGAAGTTAAATCTGGTGAAAAACAATGACCATCTGGCCTGCCTTGGGATCAGTCGGTAATACGATTGAGTTCACGGAAGTCCAGGCATGGTCTCAGGGTACCATCTTTTTTATACAACTGAGATTTGGGCAATTTAGATCCGGGAATAAGATTGACGGGACAGTCATACTCCTGGTGCGGAGGCAACTCCTGATTACCACTCTCAGAGAAAACATCAGAAAATTCTGAAATGAACGAGGGTACAGTTTTAGTGGTAACCATAGAGAATGATGCATTAAGACAGTTGTCCATGCAAAAAACACTCCAATCGAGAATCTGTCTCGCTTGCCAGTTGATGTTAGGGTTATGTTTGCTTAACCATGGTAAGCCTAACACCAACGGAGCAGGCAGACCCTCCAATACATAACAGGAGATAGATTCCTGGTGCAAATCACCCACTCTTAAATGAATGTCATTCACTACCTGCGACAGGCATTTTTGGGTGAGAGGTGCTGAGTCAATTGCAAAGACAGAAATACTTTTCTCTAATGCATTAGTAGTCAACCCATGAATGCATACAAACTCTCCATCAATCAATTTAACCCCTGCCCCACTGTCGATAAATGCTTCGATTTTCAGTTTTGGACTCTAGTGCAACCTCGGCAGACAGGAGAAAACGGGTACTACCAGTAAAAGACAAAAGTAGGTTTTCTTGCTCCCCATCCACACCACCAATAGTAATTTGAGGATTAAAAGTTTTTTTCTTTTTGTTTACACCTTGATGCTGCAGGTACAGACTTAATATTCAAAAAATGTCCCTTCTTGCCACAATAAAAGCAGACTCCTTTCACATGACCCAAGCTTTTGCCAGGAGTAGCTCCTCCTAGCTGCATAGGCTCATCACAAGGCGCAACTACCAGTGTCTCTCCACCATAAGTGTCAAAGGAAGCAGTATCCTTGTTGGACAGTACGTCCTGAAGGTGAGGACCCCTAGATCTCTCCCTCAGGCGTCTATCTAGACGTACAGCAAGGGACATAGCTGCCTCCAATGACACAGGATTTTCATGAAAAGCCAACGCGTCCTGCAGTCTCTCAGAGAGACCCTGACAGAATTGGCTACGGAGAGCAGGATCATTCCACTCAGTATCGGTAGCCCATCTCCTAAATTCAGAGCAATAAGTCTCCACGGAACGTTTTCCCTGCCGCAAACTCCGTAACTTGGTCTTGGCCTGAGAGATCCGATCCGGATCATGGTAGATGAGACCCAAGGCTTTAAAGAATTCATCTACCGACCGGAGGGACGGTGATCCGGTCGGCAGAGAAAAAGCCCAAGATTGGGCGTCCTCTTTAAGCAATGAAATAATAATGACAGCCACACAAAGTCCAGGGAGCACAGGTACAGCATGCACACCAAGCACACTCTGCTTTTAACCCCGTCCGGTGCCATTATAGCTTTCATCGGATCCAGGGATGCAAGTACCAACATGCATGCTGAGCCCACTATATACTTCTCCTGGAGCCAAATGGCTACTGGTAGGTGCTATATAAGCAGACTCAGTTTTATACTAGCTTTAAAACCAGCCTCCAGGGCAGACCAACTGGTCAGGTGTGCATGACTGCATGGAGATCGTCACGCCTCCAATATATACTACAAAGAAAAAAATGTGGGGGGTTCAGTCCGCACAACCCTATGCAGGTGCACATTGCTATGGCGAAATACAAATACAAACGCAAAAACACAAATGCAATCACACTCTGCAAACCAGCACTCTGCCCTGCCTTTATGCTGGACTTTGTGTGGCTGTCATGGCCCATAACAGGTAGGAACTAGTGTTAGGGACCACTCATGGAGGCGACCTTGACGTGGTGAGTGGCTTATTACACTTTGGCCAAAATGTACACCAATGCCTCATTCAACATCCAGCATAAAGGCAGGGCAGAGTGCAGGTTTGCAGAGTGCGATTGCATTTGTGTTTTTGCGTTTGTATTTGTATTTCGCCATAGAAATGTGCACCTGCATAGGGTTGTGCGGACTGAACCCCCCACATTTTTTTCTTTGTAGTATATATTGGAGGCGTGGCGATCTCTATGCAGTCATGCACACCTGACCAGTTGGTCTGCCCTGGAGGCTGGTTTTAAAGTCTGCTTATATAGCACCTACCAGTAGCCATTTGGCTCCAGGAGAAGTATATAGTGGGCTCAGCATGCATGTTGATACTTGCATCCCTGGATCCGATGAAAGCTGTAATGGCACCGGACGGGGTTAAAAGCAGAGTGTGCTTGGCGTGCATGCTGTACCTGCGCTCCCTGGACTTTTATTGTGGCTGTCATGGCCCATAACAAGTAGGAACTAGTGTTAGGGATCACTCATGGAGGTGACCTTAACGTGGTGAGTGGCTTATTACACTTTGGCCAAAATGTACACCAATGCCTCATTCAACATCCAGCATAAAGGCAGGGCAGAGTGCTGGTTTTCAGAGTGCGATTGCATTTGTGTTTTTTGCGTTTGTATTTGTATTTCGCCATAGCAATGTGCACCTGCATAGGGTTGTGCAGACTGAACCCCCCACATTTTTTTCAATGAAATAATTATACCCACACGTTGACACTTCATCCCCAGAAGAGTATGGACACAGCTTAAAGTATAATTTAGACGACTCCCTGAACCGGATGAAATTGTCACTACCCCCGGAAAGCCTGTCCGGGAGAGCCACCTTCGGTTCAGGATAGGCCTGGGACCCACCACCGGAACCAGCAGCCTGTGAATCTGCAAGACAGTTGCGCGGAGATCTGCTACCTCCAAAGTCAGATGCTGCAGCTGTTCGACCAGTGCAGACATAGTATTCATAGCTGCACAGATCAGAACAAAAATGGCGGCATTGGCTTGGGATAATGTCACGGATGTAGTAGGGGAGAACACCAAAAGACAATCAAGAAGGAAGGGGAAAGACACTAGGCCTCACCGCTAGGGAAGGAAAAGGGTCACCACCTATAAAACCCTGCTCCTGGCCCTAACTCCTATCCGTATGGGCACCTCTCGATGGTAGAGATACCCATACACAGGAACCTAGAAAACCCTGGTGACCCTCAGATTCCCTAAAGATAATGGCAGGGCAGAGACCACCCGTTCCTTCACTAGCGTCTTACTGAGGCCTAGTAAACAACCAGGGGGGGGGGAATACAAAACATGACAAGCAGAACATTTAACTTCAGAGGATGATGGATGAAGAACATGACTTCAACACGAACCACACTCCAGCTCTTCCAAGACCAAATGAAGCTATCCCAAGCAAGGAGTGATTGGAAAAGTCAGACTAAAAAGAGCGAGGTAAAGGTCACATGATCCACACCTGAACAGGAGGTGCGGACATACCAGCAACACACAGACAAAGTGAAACCGAAAGAGGCTGTCAGATCACTAATGCGTAGATAATCTTTCAGACCTTCTGAGACCTGTCACAGATGTGACAATTTGTTAGAGAAAAAGTGTTATTTTCATATGAATGCTCCACATGCAAGCCACACAGGAGTTTGGGAAAGACAAATCAGAACTGCAAGAAATGTGTTAAGTTCAGTGTTGAAAAAGAACACCGGAAGAATGGATGATGCTTCACTTAGGACCCTGTTTTATAAAGTAATGTCTATTGGTAACAGTCGTCCACTTACAGTTGATACCATCAACGACCCAACAAGTTTTGACCCTTTAACTCCCAACTATCTACTTCACCTTAAGTCTGATTACATACAGCCACCACCTGGCAAGTTCGCCAAAGAGGATTTATATTTTAAAATGAGATGGCGAAGAGTTCAATATCTATCAGAACAGTTTTGGAATAGATGGAGAAAAGAGTACTTAGCCAATATGATGCTAAGAAGTAAATGGCAAACACCCAGAA